>NC_143078.1:17000147-17317352 GCF_052426305.1 Pelodiscus sinensis | reverse complement strand
CGCCAGGTATTGTATTTAGATGTTTGCCTAGTGCCTTCCGACTGCTGATCTCAGTGCTTCACGGATACTACAGAGCTAACACTCAACCCCTTGAGAAGCAAGTAGTATCACCGTTGTTCAGAGAGAAACTGAGACACTGAGAATGGAAGTGATTTGACAGAGAACCCACAGTGAATATGTGGCAGAGCTGGAAATAGAGACCAGGTTGCCTAACCTCCCAGTCCTGTGCTTTAGTGGAAAGATCATCTTTTCCCTTTGAGTTGTCCATGCTACTAGACATGTATTGCAGCATGCGCTTCCTTGGGAGCAATGTGGAGGGGCAGTTTCTTTCTACGCCTCTCACAGGATCGTTAACATCATGGAGGTAGGAGGTGAAAGAGATACTTCAGTATTAAAGAGCAAAAATAAACTTTGCCTCCCCTAGACTCACAGTTCATAAGCCCCTTTCTAGCTTGAAGGCATGATCTGCCTTTCTGACAGGACTGCAGAGTTGAGCTCAGACAGTTGCCATGTAATTAGAGGTCAGTTACTCTTGGCCTGCAGAAGCAGCACACCAGTCCTTTTGCATAGGAATAATGCTCTCTCCAACTCCCACCCAGGGACTATTCTAATCTACCTGACCTCCTGCATAATGCTGGTCATAGAATTTCACCTAGTTAACTCTGTATTCAGAAAGACTCTAAGCACTGGACAATCCACCACATCCTTAGGTAAATTATTCCACTGGTTAATTATGTGAACGGACACATGCATACTTGATTGTTTGTGTCAGTGCCGCATGTATTGACCAGGCATGCTTGTATTGATGCAAAGTGCACTGCAAGAGTGGAAGCTATCCCAGTGTACCCCATGCTACTGTCCAGTGTATTGTCTTTGGGGAAATGTTTGCAGTGTAGCGTGGGATAGAAATGACTCACCCAGGGACCTCTGGGACTTAGGGTTCCAGCATGCAACTTTCTCCATCTATCCCATAGTGTCTTCCATATGCATAAATTTTGCACCATTTTCAAAAAAGTCTTAAACACATCCGACGCTTTTTGGTCTCTGCCATCTCTAACCGAAGCATGGTATACACCGAGTACTGCGCTGTTCTCACGAGCATTGCAAATACAGGGTGCATAATTCTCTCATACAGGCAGTCCCCGGGTTACGTACAAGATAGGGACTGTAGGTTTGTTCTTAAGTTGAATCTGTATGTAAGTCAGAACTGGCGTCCAGATTCAGACACTGCTGAAACTGACCGCCAGTTCTGACTTACATACAGAATCAACTTAAGAACCCCAGGCGTCCCCAAGTCAGCTGCTGCTGAAACTGATCAGCAGCTGATTCCAGGAAGCCCCGGGCAGAGCAACTCTGCCTGGGGCTTCCTGTAGTCAGCGCTGGTCAGTTTCAGCAGAAGCTGACTTGGGGACGCCTGGGGCAGAGCAGCTGGGGTGCTACTGGACCAACCCAGCAGCACCCCATCTGCTCTGCCCCAGACGTCCTGATTCAGCCGCTGCTGAAACTGACCAGCAGCGGCTGAATCAGGACCTGGGGCAGAGCAGCTGGGGTGCTGCCGGGTTGGTCCAGTAGTGCCCACGGGCGCTGCAGGACCAATCGGCAGCGCCCCAGCTGCTCTGCCCCAGAGTCCAAAACAAAAGCCTGGTCTGCTGGGGGTGGGGGAGCACACTAGCTGCGCACCCCCCCCCCCCCCAGCAGACCAGGGACACGGGGAGCAGAGCCGCAGCGGCAGCGGGGTGCCGCGCCTCTGAGGCTTTGCTCTGGCAAAGCCTCTGAGGCGCGGGACCCCCCGCGGCTGCGGCTTCAGTCAGGGTGCCTGTGGTCTGCTGGGGACGGTCCCCAGCAGACCACAGGCACCCTGACTGAAGCCGCAGCCGCGGGAGGGGGGGTCCCGCGCCTCTGAGGCTTTGCCGGAGCAAAGCCTCAGAGGCGCGGGGAACCGCCGCTGCTGCCGCTCCAGTCTGGATGCCTGTGGTCTGCTGGGGACGGTCCCCAGCAGACCACAGGCACCCGGACTGAAGCCGCAGCCGCGGGGGGGTCCCGCGCCTCTGAGGCTTTGCCAGAGCAAAGCCTCAGAGGCGCGGGGAACCGCCGCTGCTGCCGCTTTGACTGAAGCGGCAGCAGCGGCGGTTCCCCGCGCCTCTGAGGCTTTGCTCTGGCAAAGCCTCAGAGGCGCGGGACCCCCCCGCGGCTGCGGCTTCAGTCCGGGTGCCTGTGGTCTGCTGGGGACCGTCCCCAGCAGACCACAGGCACCGGGTCTCATGCGGCAGCAGCGGGGGTTCCCGCGCTTCTGAGGCTTTGCTCTGGCAAAGCCTCAGAAGCGCAGGAACCCGCCCGCTGCTGCCGCTTGGGTCCCAGTGCCTGTGGTCTGCTGGGGACGGTCCCCAGCAGACCACAGGCACCGGCACCCAAGTGGCAGCAGCAGCGGTTCCCGCGCTTCCGAGGCTTTGCTCTGGCAAAGCCTCAGAAGCGCGGGAACCCGCCCGGTGCCCCTGGTCTGCTGGAGACGGTCTCCAACAGACCAGGGGCACCGGAGCAGCTTACGAACGGGGCTTTCTCGCCCCGACTTCCGGGGCGAGAAAGCTCCGTTCGTAAGTGCGGATCCGACATAAGTCGGATCCGCGTAAGTCGGGGACTGCCTGTATTTGCAGACAGGAAATATCGCAACAACTAGAGAGATAGCTGAGGGCCATAGCAAAAAAGAATCAGTGGTTGTTCATGGCATTCACAGAGCAGCTGAAGATGGAGTGCTGCTTCTGGGCCTGAGAAACAAGCACTGACTTTGGGATAGTGTGGTTGAGGAGGATGGGAAAGAGAACATCCGACTACGATTCCATAGTTGGTCCTCCTTCCAGATGATTATGTGCTGTGTTATCTTCTCACACTGAGAATAATCTCTGGGGGAGGGGACTCCAGTTATTGGGATGAGACAGGTAATAGTTATGGGGATTTAATCATTACAAACATAGATAGTTAGATTTGCAATGACAACGAGAACCACATGGTGACTTCCCTGACTGGTGCAAAGGTTGTGGATCTCTTGAAACATCTAGATAGCCTTGTGTGTAGTGCTAAGCAGGAGCCGGTGGTCATGGTATAAGTAGGTAACAATGACCGGGAAGGATAGGAAAGAGGTCCTGGAGACCATATTTAGACCGCTAGATAAGCAATTGAAGTCCAAGACCTCAATGGTATCATTCTTGGAAATACTTCCAGTTTCATACAAAGAACCAGGTAGATAGCAGGGTCTCAGTGCATGAACGAAATTATGATGTAGGGAGGAGTAATTTATTTGAGACCGGGCAAACTTTTTTTGGGGGGGGGGGGGGGGAAGCCTATACAGGACAGATGGGCTCCACCTAAATGAAAACGTACTCAGATGGCCGATTTCATAAAATTGGAAAGGTTGTACACAGTTTTTTAAACTCAGAGCTGAAGGAAAGCCAACAGGTGGCTTGGACAGAAGTATCCCTTAGGGAAGGATCTGTTAATGAAGATTTTCTGTCCTAATGAGGCGGAGGAGGTGGTAGATGGTAAAATCTGGCAGAGAGGTATTGCTGGCACATGCTGACATATCACATTAGTTGATGTGCATGTGAATGAACCTTTGATAGTATAGCTGATGTGGTTAGGTCCTGTGATGATGTCACTAAGCTAGATAGTTGGCAATGGGGTTTATTGCAGGAATTGGTTCCTGGGTTAGTATTTCTGTTGTGGGATGTGAAGCCAATTCCTCTCTGGATTTTCTTTTTTTTTTCTTTTTTTAATATTGGGTGGTTTTTGTTTAAAAAACGTTAAACTCCCCCTCTAAACTCCCTTGCAAAACTCTCTTCTGATTACTTCAGAGTGGGCTTTTTAAACCCTGGCCTCCTGAGGAGTCCTGCCCCTTGGTTAAGTCTTGGTGGATGTGAAAGGGATTAGGTATCAAAGCCTTGTTAAGAAGCTCTCTGCCTTGCCTAACAGTCTTGCAAGCCTGAGCACATGGTCCTGTAAACAAACAAGCTCAGCACACGGTATCTTTCAGACATGCAGCAAGCACACCACACGCACATACTACAGACAACAACCCCATCACAGTATCCCACAGTACCTGGAACTTTTGTCCCCTGCATATCAACTGTAGACCTAGGAATGTATGAACTGCGGGGAAAACTCTACTGTCCACCCTGTTTCCTGTCTGTGGCAGTACTTTTGGTGGGATGCAGAAGCCCAGAGAAACACACAAGTACATAAGCAGCACAATTAACTTCTGTGGTGGCTGTCTCAGTAGAATGATTGTAGTTCAAGAAGGCTTTATATTGAACTACCATGTAATCCAAGAATTAGGCTTTCCATTTCTAGGTTGAGTCACAAGTAGGGCTGGGGGGGCGGTGTTTGGGGAACAAGGGACAGTCATTGGAGCAGAGACAAAGCACTGTCCTATAGCAGGCCCACTCTGAGAGCTGCAGCACTGCTCTTCTCCCACCAGGAATTCTGGGATGCATCCAGAGAACTTTTAGGACCAGAGACCAGCTGCTTTCGTACTTGCATGCAGGAAAGCAGTAGGACTCAGACTCTCTGGCCCTGCAGGATCCTGAGACCCTGGGCCTAAGTTAGCACATTTGCAGTGTGGATGCAAAGGGGTTTGACTTGAGCCTTGGCTAAGACCAGGGTTTAAAGTGCTGTGTAGATATACCCTCAGGGAACAGTCAGAAATCAGAGAGACAGTGAGGAGAGCTCTGGAGGTTTGGGATAAAACACATGCATGAAAACCAGTTTCTTGTTGATGTGGTTTTAAGGAAAAAAAGAGTTTGATTTTTTTTCCTTCTCTGTGATGTAAAAGGAAGAATTAGGCAAACTATTGATGATATTTTCTTTTCAGGACTTGGCTATCCTTATTTACTTGGCAGTATTGTGGGTAACTGGGGAAAGTAATAGGATAATGTTAGAAGTAACAGGGAGGTGAAACTGGGTAACTGAGTAGGGGAAGGGATTTTGAAATTGATTACACTATTCTTTGATGGTTTTTATTTACTTATTTATATTCAAACTTCTGACAAACATTGGAGGGGAAATAAGTTTTTGTTAGTTCCAGCACTGCTCCCCTTTGGGTCACGGCTCGGCAAGCTCTCATTCCAGTAATATAGGCCTCCAATGAGACCTCCAGAAAACACAGAGGAGGAAACATGACATTCTTGATATTTTGAGGCTAAGCAGAATAGGCAGGAAAATCGCTCTTGGGCCTGTCTTAGTTGTTATGATAACCGGCACAGAGCTCTGTTCTTTCATTAATAGGAGAATTATTGAACACCGTTAACTTCATGGTCACCTGAAAAATGTCTTTGTTTGGATATTCCCACATTTCCCTGGTGTTTGTCAGGTCCTTAGGGAGAAGCTTGGTGTTGGGATTGTGTGGGGTGCAGGAGTCAGGGTTGGGTGTGAGGAGGAGCTCTGGACAGGAGACTGTATATGCCCCGGGGGGGGGGGGGGGGGCTCAAATTTGTACCAGGGCTACTTGCTCTTCTCCGTCCTGTCCCTGTCAGGGAGTGAGAAAAAAGTTCACAGCTACCCTCTGCGCTTCCTAGCCAGAATGAGGCATGCAGCAAACTTTGTACTTTCCCCTCGATTCCTAATGAAGGGGGAAAGCCAGGTATGTCCCCATTTGAATTGGTGGGGGGTCAGAGGCTTGGGGCTGAGGCAGTTCCAAAGAGGGAGGAAACTGCTGGCCCCTTTCACCTGCCTAATGATGGTCTCTTTCTTGTGTGGTTTTATGAGAAGCAGTCCTATTCCAGACACATCCTATTTTCCTGATACCATAACTTAAAGCAATGTAAGGATTTGATTGTAAGAGGAGGCTGAATTTGGTGGTCCTAGCTCCTAGGCTTCGTCTACACGTGATCTCATTTGCATATTTTCTGCCAATCCGTTTTTGCCTACGGGTTGTTACACAAAAACAAGCAGTTTAGACATTTTCTTTTTGTGCAAAACCCCTTTTCCCGCCAGATCAGTAAACCTCCTTTTTTGGGGCAAAAGGATCTGGTGGGAAAAGGGGTTTTTGTGCAAAAAAACCCCCGTCCACGCTACTTTTTTCTGCCAAAAAAGGTGTGCATAAATTATGCAAATGAGGCCGTGATATGCTAATCCACACCTCATTTTCATCCTTACTGCCAGCAAAACCGGCAGTGTAGACGTGCCCTTACTGTTTAGGAGATGTTCTTGAACAAACAGACCCAAACTCTCAAATATATAGTAGATTAATATTTTCAGAAAATAGTTCTTCCCCCATATCATCCATTCTACCTTTAAATAGGAGTGTTCTATAGTTGACTTGCTTCCTTTCATCAAGATAGGTCTCCCATTGTGCTTCATTGGGGTAGTTAGGTACAGCAACAACCCTGGTTGCACGAGGAGGGCATAGGAGGTTGATGCACACAGTGAAATGGTGAATGAGAGTGTACTCTGTCTGACCGCCACTGAAGGGGTACCTTTGAGACAACAATTTTTGTGAGATTAAGCTAGGAGGAGCATGCACCCTCCATCAGCTGCTTTCAGGTGTGGAAAAGATGGAATATTGTCTGTATGGTACAGTGATGGAGCAATATTCATTTAGAGGCTCCTGTGCCCTTTCACTTCAGATACAGACCATCCTTCCAAGGTGGATTCTAAGGTTTCATTAGAGGATTCCCTTGATGGCAGAGGAATTAACTTGACTCTCATCTTTTTTAATTTTCTCAGGTGCTAACGAGGTCCTGCTAGTGATTGGAGGCTTTGGCAGTCAGCAGTCCCCTATTGACGTGGTGGAGAAATATGACCCAAAGACTCAGGAGTGGAGTTTCTTGCCAGTAAGGAATTATCTGCTTTGCCACATATTTCACCATCAAGGGGTCCTGCAAATATAATGGATCAAAATACTGATAGGTCTGAACACCCTCATAAGGTACCAATTGCTTAGTGTTTCCCATGCGGACTGCCCTTTCTCTTCTGCTTAGAATTGGAGATTTATTTGCAGATTTATCTGCTGAGGGTTAGATGTTGTCAGAAGTGTTGAGGAGCATCCTTCCTCTACTTGACTGAGATGTGCACCAGTGCTGCTAGTGGGACTGTCTTTTAGATGAGGTGTTAAAATTGGATCCCAAATTCCTATGGCCGTAAAAAAAATTCCCCTGAAACTTTTTGCAAGGGTTTGTATCAGTGTGTGTTCTGGCCAGATTCCAAATTGGATAATTGTAATCTACCTCCTTACATTACCACTGCAAAAGAAGAAATGGAGAATACAGAACGGAAGTGTTGTGCAGTGTTACTACTAGCTGTTAAACAGCTACCACATTCTAGCTAGAAGAGGCTGTATTGCAGTGGGAAAATGATGCTACTATTTAAACAGTTTGTAATAAGTGAGTGAAGTTTTAAGTAAAAACTGTGGAGGAAAGATGTCACTAATTGATGACTGTT
Source organism: Pelodiscus sinensis (assembly GCF_052426305.1). Lineage (NCBI taxonomy): Eukaryota > Metazoa > Chordata > Testudines > Trionychidae > Pelodiscus > Pelodiscus sinensis. The sequence continues at coordinate 17,309,924 of NC_143078.1, read as the reverse complement.
AGTCTTAGTATTGATAACAGACATTTCAGGATTTATCTCAGGAAATACACATTGCGAAAAATATATTACTTCATAGATTGATAGATTCCAAAGCCAGAAGGAACACCTGCATAACACTGGTGGTAGATCTTCCCCAAAATAATTCCTAGAACAGATCTTTTAGAAAACACATCAGTGATAGAGAATCCACCATAATACTCAGTAAGTTTTCTACTGATTAATTATTCTCACAGTTAAACATTTACACCTTGTTTTTAGTCTAAATCTGTCCAGCTTCAACCCTCAGCCATTAGAGTGTGTTTTCTTTCTCTACTAGATTGAAGAGACTATTATTAAATATTTGTTCCCCATGTAGGTACTTACAGACTGAAATCAAGTCACTTTCTCTTTGATAAGCTAAATAGAGGTCTTTGAGTTTCTCATTTTAAGGCAAGTTTTCTCTTCCTCTGATCATTCTTGTGATTCCTTTTCTGAACCCTCTTCAATTTATCCACCTCTTTGTTGACTTCTGGACACCAGAACTGCAGCAGTCATACCAGTGTCAAATAAAGGTAAAATAATCTCTTCTACTCTGGATTCCCCTGTTCATGCATTAACTCTTTTGTGGCTACAGCATCATACTAGGAGCTCTTGTTCCAGTGATGATCCTCCATCACCCCCATTTTTTTCCCAGCAAAGCCATGTAAATATGGCCCATACTCTTTGTTCCTAGATGGATACGTTTATATTTAGCCATATTAAAATGCATATTGTTTGCTTGCACCCATATTACCAACCAATCCAGATCCCTCTGAAACAGTGACTTTGTTACTTACCACTCTCCCAGTTCTTGTCAGCTGCAAACTTTATTAGTGAAGTTTTTATATTTCTTCAAGTGCTTGCCCACATCCATTCTATGCTTGGTGGGTGCATGCTGCATGCAGCGTTCCCGGAGATTTTTAGTGGTATCCATTGGACAATTCTTGTGCCCATATAAAGTCCTGCACCCTCTCGTTTCCTTTTTACTGCCTATGATGGTGGCTGGAATGACCATTGCTTCCTCTGACGAGGTTACTTTCCATTGGTTTGACTCTTTGTTTGTGTACAGTGTATATGTAGTTTTTCCAAGTTGTGATAGTGTATATAGCTCCTGTACTTGAAGGACTTTTTGCCTCCGGGCCCAGGCATGCCCCAGTTCCCATGTTTTAAGCCTTTTGCCTCTTGTGACAAACCTGTGCCTGAGAGTGCTCTGTAGTCAAGTGGAAAACTCCATGTAAACGACAAGGACACAATCTTTTGGAACTTCAGACCCCTCGTTAAAAAGGACCAGGACATCAAACTAAAGTCTGTCCTCATGGAAGCTACCCTCAGACCTATCTCAGAGATGAGCCATTTTGATTCAGTGCCAAGCACTTTGGCATTGGTGCAAAGAACTCCCCCAGCGCCATTCTCCATTGCTAGTAATGAGGAAGAAGCACAAAAATCAGCACATTGAGAAAGGATGCCACCAGCAGATGTGTGCCACTAGAATATTTTTAGAAAATCACCATAGGATTAATTACAGGACAGATTAAGCATTTTAAAACTCACTCCTCAATTAAATTTAAGCAGAAGAGTGAAATTAAAATTTTGACATGCACAAACCAGTCAAAAAACTAAAATAATACTTTGAAATAAGTATCAAGAAGTAACCACAATAATAACACAAGTATGTGTTGGGAGATGACTGTGAAGGATAGGGATATTAAGAAGCGTGTTTTTTTTCGACTACATGATTAATCGATAAGGGACAGCACTCAATCCCAGCTTGTGCTAGGTTTGGTAACTACCCCAACTATGGCTCAGCTACCCTCGCTGCAGATCTGTAGGAAAAAGTCATTTAGGAGCCGGGCAGGCAGGCAGCCCAGCTCAGTCCTGGCTCATTCCAGGTCCTGAGAACAAGCCCCGCTGCAGCTCTGCTGTTATTGTCATTCAGTGATGAAGTCCCCATTTAGTTACATTTTGAAATCTATCAGTTATCCACCTTTTAATCCATTTAATCTCTGCCATGTTACTGTTGCATCTTTTTAGAACATCAAAATGTCATGTGGTACCAAGTCAAACACCTTTACAGAAATATATTAATTTTATCTGTCAAACCAAAGCTAAGTTGATTGAATCTATTTTGTATAAATCCATATTTGTATAAACCAGAACACAAATATTTTGTGAACATGTATATCTTTTCTGCATTATAACAAATAAATCTCTTACTCTGTGTAAAAGATTTACACAGAGAAAGCTCATAAGGCCAGCTCCCTTTATCAGTGAAAGAGAGAGATGTACAGTGATTTGCTCCCTCCACCCCTGGCCCGGTAACAATTATTTACACTGGGCTTGAGAGTAAACAAGTGTTGTATTAAGTAGGATTTAAATGGTTGCAGGTGAAAACAGTCAGTCAGATCAAAGTAAATTACAAAATTAAAATAAAGAAAAAATGCCTCCTAATCCACTCAGAAATGTATTAAGTGCAAATTCTTATCATAAGCAGTTGATCCAAACTTCCCTTTAACAAGCTAAGCAGCCTTCTAGCTTTGGCCCGATCCTTCCCTCTGTTCAGTGTTTCCAACAGGCATCTTAGGCGATAAGTTTGGGGGGGGGAGGGTGGATCTCCTGGCATCCTGGCTTGATCAGCACACCACAGGACAACCCTAAGGGGATTTCTGGGATCAAATCCATCATACCATGTATTATTTTTAATATTATGTAGCTGTCTTCACTTTCCCCCTCCAAGTTTTCCCCTTTAATTTTTTTAAATAATATGGCCTTTTTTGTTGATTAAGGGATGTGGCTTTTGGAGAATCTATAAAGTGGTCTTTAGTTATTTCCAGCTATATCCTCAAGCAATAAAGATAGGGAAATAGGGATGTTAATATCAGTTAATTGAATAGTTGAGTAACCTCATGAATTCTTATTGGTTACTTGACTATTCTGTAGTCCCTGGGGGTGGAGCTGGCAGCCAGTGCTCTCTGACCTCACTCCCGAGGAGACCCCTGCCACTTGCACTACTCTCTCTGTACCAGAGGCAGCAGCATGGGGTGCCAGGCAGGAGCTGTTCTATGAGGGGAGCCAGTTTGAAAACCAGCTCCCCTCGCAGCATGGGGTGGCAGCAGCCCCATCCAGGGGGGAGGGAGGGCAGTCTGAGCTCCTGAACCCGGCACTAGCCAGAACTGAGCTAGGCTGCCTGCCTGCCTGCCTGCCTGCTAATACACTTTAAAAGCAGAGCCACCGCAGGGTAGGTCCCAGACCTGTCGCAAGCCAGGACTATGCTGGGCTGCTGGCCAGCCTGCTATAATATTTACTAGCAGGGTGAGGGAAGGGGAAATGTGTGTAGTCTATAGCATTAACCTATAAGCTTTTGCTTATTGGTTAATTGACTACACTATTACATCTCTATATGGAAACATGGTTTAATCCGTATGTGATGCACAACTTCTGAAAACTCCTTATGAGTTGACCAGCTGAAGAAACCTGTAAGAGAATTAGAATGTAAATTGTACTTTATTGAATTACAGCCGGTCCCCGAGTTACAAACGCATTACGGACCAAATGCTTGGCCATAACTCAGAACCCATTGAGTTCCATTGCGACCGCGCTGTTCGTAAGCGCCGGTCGCGTTCGTAACTCGGAGCCCGCATTTACGACCGCTTTGGTTGTAAGTGCGGATGGTCATAAGTCGAGGTGGCTGTAAGTTAGGGACTGGTTGTACACTAAGAACTCACAATATCAGTACTCTAGAGCACTCTTCTTTTTGTTAGAAATGTGTGTGTTGCCTCTGCAGAACTTAAGATAGGGCTCAAATGGAAATCTAGACTTATCTCCAACTTCTCTCTAGTTTCTGATTGGAGCAACTGATTTATTTGTAAATAGGAATGTTTATTATAGGGCAGGCAAAGGTGTTTTATTTAGTTTTTTCCCGTGATCTGGGAAAATGTACTTCAGATGTTTGTGTGGTGCCTAATTGGATTGGGCTGTGTTCTGATGTGGTTCCCCTGCTCTCCTCCAAGGCTGTGTCTACACTGGCGTGATCTTGCGCCAGAGATATGCAAGTGAGGCTAACTGTGGAATATCGCCGAGCCTCATTTGCATATCTAATGAGCCACCATTTTTGTGGAAGAGGCTCTTGTGCCAGAAGGAGCGTCTACACTGCCCCTTCTTGCGCAAGAAAACCCCTCTTGCGCAATGCCGTTATTCCTGAAAATAATCAGCGTAGCGGCATTGCGCAAGAGGGTTTTTCTTGCTCAAGAAGGAGCAGTGTAGACAGCTCCTTCTGGTGGAAGAGCCTCTTCTGCAGAAATGGCGGCTCATTCGATATGCAAATGAGGTTCAGCGATATTCCACGCTTAGCCTCATTTGCATATCTCTGGCGCAAGATTGCGCCAGTGTAGACATAGCCCAAGTGACTCTTATTTGTGCCTTCTTGCTGTTGGTCATCTTCCTTTCCAAGTGCTAACTAATGGTTCTTATCAGCCTCTTATAACTACTAAGTCTTTAAGATGCTACTAGACTGTTGTTGGTTAAGCTTCAGAAGGATAGCTGAATGAGTCTGTCTACTCACTGTTTTTCTTCCTCCCCTTCAGTTTTTTCGCCCTTCCCCCCCCCCCTTATTTATCCTTGGATCTGGACTTCCAACACGCTGGTCACTGAAGAAGTGGGTTGTACCCACAAAAGCTCATGATACCATCTACAGGTTTTGTTAGTTTTTAAAGTGCTACTAGACTGTTGTTTTTTTTTAAAGTTTTTCCTGTTACAGACTGACCTGGCTACCCCGCTGCAGCTTTTATTCTCAATTGTGGGACATTTTCAAAATTCCCAATTTTATGCACAGCTGTAGCTCCTTATGTACTTGGGAATAGGGCTTTTTTTAAATCATAGGAAAGGATTATATAAGACTCTTCGGGGCTCGACAAACCGCGGCAAAATCCACTCGCCAGCCCCGCACCGCGCATGCGCACACCACTGGTGAACGGGGCGACCAGCTGAAATCTACTCACCACGGGTGAGTAGATAAACGGATTTGTCGAGCCCTGAGAATACTAATCTAGTGGATTGAAGCCATAGAGTTAGTAACCAATTAGGGTAGAAAAGCCAGTTTCTCCAAGATCAAAAAAAGAGAAAGGAGTGAGAGAATGAGGAAGAGAAACAGATGAAAGAAGAGACATGAGGGACTGGAGAGGGGAATCTAGACCAGGAAGGAGTGGTAGAACTATGCTGTCTCTTGCAACATCAAAACAAAGACCTCTGTAATGTGATTACAGGGCTGTATAAATGGCTGAATCATTGCTGATATTTTTAAAGTTGCTGTATAGCTTTGGAAGACCCCTCTACACCAGTGGTCCCCAACGTGGTGCCCGTGGGCGCCATGGCGCCCGTCGGGGCATTTATGTGCACCCACCTAGTAACCAGGGCTGGCCCAAGCCATTCTTGTGCCCTGGGCGCCCAGTGCATGCGAGATGCCACCCCCAGACGTGCGGTGCATGTGCGGTACCTGCCCCGGGCACCCAGCAGCCCCAAGAGGTTGGGGACCACTGCTCTGCACCCTTAAAATCTGCAAAGGATTTTCTCACATTAGGAATAGAATTGTTTTTGTTTCTGGGTTCCTATTTCTTTAACCTCCGGAGTATCTATCAGGTGTTTCAACTTTGATCTGCACTGTTCTGCTGAATGTCATGGAGCATGTGCATTATCTGCTTTCTCACCTTGATTGCAGCTAGGAAGTTGGGGAATTTGTAACAAATATATCCTTTCTCCAAAATATTAGTAAGTTAAATAGCTGTGTTTTAAAAAATGTTTAAGGGATTAAAAATCCCTTCTTTCGATTACTATAACTCTTGCTTTCTTATGATGTCATCCTATTGCTAAATCTGCGTTTACCACAATGTGTCTACACAGCAATTAGACACCAGTGGCTCAGGTGTCTGGGCTTAGGGCCTGTGTGCTGGCTGAGTCCCAGACACAGGGTTTCTGCCTAAGCCTAGACCTCTATATTGCAATGAAGCAGTCCCCTAAGATCAAGCTTCATGAGTCTGAGTGAGCTGGCCTGGGCCAACCACAGTTTTTCTTTGCTGTGTAACTTGAGACTTGAACCTAGACAGAACCTGAATTTCTAATATAGGAAAAGAAACAAGGGGGAAACTTAAGACACAGACATTGAAGTTCTTCTTTTATCCATCGTTTAAAAAAAATGTAAATGCTCTAGCCCTATTCTTGCCTTTGCAGGTCGCCGTTAAGTTTCATATGGCCCAGGGGGAAAAATGAAAATATAAACTTGATGTGAGCCACACTGAAGTTTTAAAGGTGCCAGGACTTGGGCAACCTGAGTTCTGTCCTCAGCCATGCTACTAGAACTCTGTGGATTTTGGCCACCTCTCTGTGCCTGTTTGAAATGGCGTTAGCAATACCTTCTTCTTAAAGCGCTTTGTGATCTGCTGCTAGACAGCACTGTATGGAGGCTAATTATTACTGTTATTAACTGAGTCTGCAGAGACACCAAAACTCTAGCTCCATGAGTGTGTGACTTGCCCAGTTCACCTCAGAGGAGCATTAACACTGTGAAGCTTAATTGTCAGTTGCCATTATTTCACCACTGATATTTTAGCAGAGACCCCTTGTTAACGTGCGTATTTGTGATTGCTGAAGGTAATGGGAGGTAGTGGAGATGGAACATGGGAGCTCTGGGGATGGAGAGTAAGGAGCACTATTCCCCAAATGTAAAGCCATTTGCCAAGTGGGAGCAGGTCGGAGAAGGAATGGAGGAACTTCATTTCCTTCCCAGTACCAATAAACCTAGAAGAGCCTGGGTGCCAAGAATTGCCAAATTCCATTCTGCTCTGGGGTGAACTGCCTCCCTATATATCGGCTGCACCTTCCAACGTTCGCTCTTGACAGTTACTACAGTACAGACAAATGATGGGAGTGCAGATATGTTGGGCACGTTGAAGATTTTGGGGGCAATGGAAAGTAAACTGAATTTAATTGCAAAATAAATAGTATAAAGGGGATACTGGACTGGGAGGTTAGAAGTACTGAGGAGGAGACCATAGGGAAGGGGATCCATACACACGGATCCAAGATTTCTACATATAATTTTCACCCAGTATGCCACACAGAATTGAGGACTTTGGCTATGTAAATAGGTCCCTTTGAGTGCAACAGCAGAAAGGGATGGAATAACCTAGAGAGGCTCTGAGAGTGCTCACTGTATTGGTGTCATTTCCTGTCTTTGACACTTCTTCAAATGTGTTAGAGCATCACCCGTAAGAGGCGCTATGTTGCCACGGTGTCCCTGCATGATCGGATTTATGTGATTGGGGGATACGACGGCCGCTCCCGTCTCAGCTCTGTGGAGTGCTTGGATTATACGTCGGATGAGGATGGCATCTGGTACTCAGTGGCTCCAATGAATGTTCGTCGAGGCCTGGCTGGGGCCACTACCCTAGGAGGTACACACTGATCAGCACTTGTCAGAGACCAGATGGGTGCATTATCAGCATGAAATGCAGTGTCAGCACCTTTGGCATGGCTGATAAGGGGAGAGGAGTAACTGACTGGAGATTGTATCTCTCAGCATTTGGAGTTTGAGAAAATTACTCGTCCATTAACCCTAAGAGCAGCTTTTCCTCTTCTTCAACCTAAGAGGATTAGGGATTGGACTGATGACCTCCTGAGGTGTCTTCCAACCCTAGGATTCTCCTGTGTGTTTCTAGTTCCAGGGAGTGAGTATGTTCCATTCTGTACCCTGAAGTTTAGAATTCATCTCCCAGGTGTCTGTACTTGCCATGTATATAATTACCGTGCTGGAGATCAATCTATTGGTGTTTGATTTTGTGGATCTAGTAAGGACCCACTAAATTGAACACTGAGGGCACCCCCAGTCAACACTGATACTCCTTGAATCATGAGGAGTAAGTGAAGTTGACAGGAGCATTTGCTCCTGTCAACTTCCTGCTGTGGAGATGGTGCCAAGCTCAGCTTAAGGTACACTGACTCCAGCTACATTATTTATGTAACTGGAGTTGTGTACCTGAAGCTGATCTTCCAGGTGTAGTATAGACTTGGCAGAGGCCAACTCCTGTGTGTCCCAGCTGGATGTCACTGCTGGGACCTCTGCTAACAGATGGGCCCCATTCCTCTTTTCTTGGCTGGGAGCACCTTCAGGGGCCTGTATTGATTTATTTGCTGCAGTTTAACATGTTGCTAAACATTCTGCTAAATTACATTTGCAGTAAACAATGTGAATATAATCAATAGATCTTTTGTTCCATAGAGCTGTATGAGGGAATATGGCTAAGGAAGGCCTTTGGGCTGCGATTTATGCAGTAGGTTTCAAACATAGTGTTTACATAATTTAAATATTCGTTCTAAGGAAGTGCTGATGTAACATCAATATATGGCTGTGTCCAAATGACTCTAGGTCTCTTATGTACAGACACACTCGGGGTGTGTCTAAACTAAATGGCTCCATCGACGGAGCCATGTAGATTAGGCTGATCGGCAAAGGGAAATGAAGCTGCGATTTAAATAATCGCGGCTTCATTTACATTTAAAAGGCTGCCGCACTGAGCCGACAAACAGCTGATCAGCTGTTTGTCAGCTCAGTGCACTAGTCTGGACTCTCCCGCGCTGACCTGAAAGCCCTTTATCGACCTCCCAGTTATGCCTCGTAGGATGAGGTTTACCGGGGAGGTCGATAAAGGGCTTTCATGTCGACGGGAGCATCCAGACTGCCCTGATCTGCCGACAAACAGCTGATCGGCAGAGCGGGGCAGCCATTTAAATTTAAATAAAGCCGCAATTATTTAAATCGCGGCTTCATTTCCCTTTGCCGAACAAACAAATCTACATGGCTCCGTCGACAGAGCTATGTAGTTTAGACGTACCCCTCATACATGGTATGCATGAAATAGGGTGGGATGTGAGAGAGAGGGAAGGGCATATATTTCTGCTCATCTCTTTCTGAATCTGCTCTCTGTATTATGTTGCAGACATGATCTACGTTTCTGGTGGTTTTGATGGAAGCCGGCGTCACACCAGCATGGAAAGATATGATCCAAATATCGATCAATGGAGTATGCTGGGAGACATGCAGACAGCTAGGGAGGGAGCAGGACTTGTTGTAGCTAATGGTGTTATCTACTGCCTTGGTAGGTACCCTTAGGATCCATCACCATTTTGCAAATGTTAGTGCCCTACCCAGAGTGCACTATATAGATGCCATCTATAAAGGCTCCTGGGGTGTGCAGAATGTTGCCAACTTGTCTCTCCTGAGATTATTGGGCAGCTCTGTTCAGGAGACAGACTTCTTTGAGTCACTGCTGAGACTTTTTGATGGTTTGTTCTGGAGTTATAAGAGGCATTTTGGACCACATGGCAGCTGAGATTTGGACACTGGATTTCAAGAAGGCAGACTTCAGTAAAATCAGGGAGCTGGTAGGTAAAGTCCCAGGGGAAGTAAGACTAAGAGGAAAAACAGTAGAAGTTGGCAGTTTTTCAAAGGGACATTATTAAGGGCATCAGAGCACACTATTCCTCTGTATAGAAAAGATAAGGAGTCACCCTGTCTTAACCAGGAGATCCTACAGGATCTAAAAATCAAAAGGGAGTCCTATAAAAAGTAGAAACTAGGACAAAGTAGAAAGGATGAATGTAAACAACACAAGTGTGCAAGGGCAGCAAGATTAGAAAGGTAAAGGTACAAACCAAGCTCAGTCTAGCTAGAGACAAAAGGTTAACAAGAAAACAATCTACAAATGTATTTGAAGCAAGAGGAAGCCCAAGGACAGGGTAGGCCCACTTGCTCAATGAAGAGGGAGAAACAATAACAGAAAACATGGAAATAACTGAGGTGCTTAATTGCTTCTTTCTTTTAGTTTTTACCAACAAGGTTGGTAGTAACTGAATGCCTAACATAGTGAAAATGGGGTAGTTAAAATAGGAAAAGAACAAGTTAAAAATTCCTTAGAAAAGTTAGATGCCTCCAAGTCATCAGGGCCTGATGAAATGCATCCTAGAATACTCAAGGAGCTGATTGAGAGAAGTATCTCAGCCATTAGCTATTATCTTTGAAAAGCCATGTAATATGGGAGAGATTCCAAAAGACTGGGAAAGGACAAATGGAGTGCCCATCTATAAAAAGGGAAATAAGGACAACCCAAGAAATGACAGATCAGTCAACTTAACTTCTGTTGCAAGAAAAATAATGGAACTAATTATTAAGGAATTCATCTGGTAGATAATAAGGTGATAGATAACAGCCAGCATGGATTTATAAAGAACAAATCATGTCAAACCAATCTGATAGCTTTCTTGGATTGGATAACAAGCCTTGTGGATAAGGGGGAAGCGGCAGATGTGATATACCTAGACATTAGTAAAGCATTTGATTCAGTCTTGCATGACCCTCATTAACAAACTACAGAAATAAATCTTAAATGGGGCTACTATAAAGTTGCATAACTGGTTGGATAACTCTTCTTAAAGAGAAATTATCAATGGTTCACAGTCATGCTGGAAGGCATAAGAGGTGGGGTTCCACAGGGATCAGTTTTGGCACCGGTTCTGTTCAGCATCTTCAGCTATTTAGTTGATGGCATAGAGAGTACACTTTACAGATGATACCAAGCTGGGAGGGACTGCAAATGCTTTGGAGGATAGGGTCATTCTTGAAAATGATCTTGACAAACTGGAGAAATAGTCTGAAGTAAACGGGATGAAGTTCAATAAGGACAAATGCAAAGTACTCCACTTAGGGAGGAACAATTAGTTGCACACAAACAATGTGAGAAATGACTGTCTGTGAAGGAGTACTGCAGAAAGGTCATATCTAGAGGTCATAGTGGACCACAAGCTAAATATGTGTGACACTGTTGCAAAAAAAGCAAACATGATTCTGAGATGCATTAACCGGAGTATTGTGAGAAAGACACAAGTAATTCTTCTGCTCTAATCTGCACTGATTAGACCTCAGTTGGAGTATTGGGTCCAGTTCTAGGCACCACATTTCAAGAAAGACGTGGAGAATTTGGAGAAGGTCCAGAGAAGAGCAACAAAAATGATTAAAGTTCTAGAAAACATGACCTATGAGGGAAGACTGAAAGAGTTGGGTTTGTTTAGTTTAGAAAAGAGAAAACTAAGAGGGAGCATAACAGCATCTGAGAATAGGATAAGAAGCAATGGTTTTAAATTGCAGCAAGGGAGGTTTAGGCTGGACGTTAGGAAATATTTCCTGTCAGGGTGATTGAACACTGGAATAAATTGCTTGAAATAAATATCACTGGAGATATTTAAGAGCAGGTTGGATAGACGTCTAGCAGGGATGATCTAGACCGTGCTTGGCCCTGCCGTGAGAGCAGGGGACTGGACTTGATGGTCTGTCGAGGTTCCTTCCAGTTCTAGGATAATGTGGGACTGTGTGCTGGCTGGAGTGTGGAGGCTGTGGGATAGCTAGTATCTGGGTAGTAGTTTTAGCTGTGGTGCCACTGGAACATGGAAATGCCTGTCTTGAGCTACTTGCGTTCCAGCTTCTCACTGTGGAGGCCGAAAGGCTCCCACTGCTCTCACTAAAGATGTTAAGTAACGGTTAATTCACTAGCTGAGTAGTCGATGGAATTTCCATCAGTTGCTCGACTAGTCGATAGGCATTTGCACAGTCTTCCTTTGAAATGTATGAAAGCCCCTACTTGGGCTCTTGTACATTTCAAAGGAGGAACGCTGAACTCAGCATGCAGCCCGAAGTCTCACTGACTCCGGACTGCAAGTGGCGTGCCAGCGTTGAAACATACGAGAGTCCCCAACGGGGGCTCTTGCGCATTTAAAAGCGGAAGCATAGCATGGAGCCTGGGGTCAGTGGGAGACTGAGTCCCCCGCTGATCCCGGGCTCCATGCTACGTTGCCGATTTGAAATGCCATGGGGAGCTGGGGAATCCTCAGCTGATCCCGGGCTCTGTGCGGCATTTCAGCAGAACCCAGGATCAGTTGGGGACTCCACAGCTAACTGCGGCTCGTGCAGCATTTCCCCAGATCCTCGGGTCTGCAGAAATTCTGTGCTAGAGCCCTGGATCAGCTGGGGAGTCCCCAGCTGACCCCAGGCTCCACAAACTCAGCTGTGCAGCACTGTCCCTTTGAACGCCGCCTCAGTGTTTCAAAGCGGCAGCGCTGCACAGCTGATCCCGGGCTCAGTTGCGTGGTGCTGCTGCTTTGAAGTACCACTTCTTCTCTCCCCACTTTGCTGCCTCTGATAGAGGTGGCAAGGGTGGGGGGAGGAATCAACTAGTCCACTAGTTGACTGACTACTTGTTTATCGGATAGTCGACTAGTCCTTAACATCCCTAGTCCACACTGGATGTTGAGAGGGCCAAATGGAGAATGCCTTAAGCAAGCTCATTCTTTGAATGCGTATCCAGGATCCTTAGTCAAGGCAGCACCATGGCTTTGTTTTCTGACTACCCTCATCATGGTCTTGTTCTAGGGGAATCGTATGTTCTACTCTAGATAGTCACTCGCTGCTCCATGCTTAGTTCCCCAGCCTTCCTTGGCTCTCTTATTCTTCCTGCCTTATGTGCTGGTAGCACAGTGTTTTTGCACTGCTGATGTAGTGTGATGTGGCCACTCTGTGTACAATTTCCTGAAAAAGTTGCAGTAGTCGTCTGTGCCTTCCATCTCAGGTCATCCCCAGCCCTTGTTTTCTGTGTCCTCCATGACTTCAGCCTCTGTCTGGTGCAGAGTAGACACTGTGCTCACTTCTGTTCAGCCTGTCAGGCGCTATTAGTAGTGTTGCTAACGCTTCCAAGGAGTCATGAAGCCAGAGCCATCTGGGATGGTGCAGACACAGGCACTGCGATGCTCTCTTTGAAGAACCAGTGGTCAGGGTTGATCCTACTGTTTGCTCTCATGTTATTGCAGGGGGCTATGATGGGCTGAACATCTTAAACTCCGTGGAGAGGTACGACCCTCATACTGGACACTGGACAAATGTCACCCCAATGGCCACCAAGCGCTCAGGTGAGAACTCTGATATTCAGGATTCAATGCGAGATTGGACAGAGCAGGGATTTCTGGCCTGCCTTCGTATCCTGGAGGCCATCACACGTCTGCTGTCGTGTGGAGCTTAGCTGTTGGAGATGCGCAGCAATCCTTACTCAGCCCTGGGTGACCATTCAGGAGAGTCTTTGCCTTCTCTCCACAAGGGGGCTTTTCTGCTCTCTCCAGGGTAGCCTTGGTGCCAAAGGGACAGTGCTCCCAAATGATGAGTAAGGATATGCCCTGGTCAGCCGCGTTCCCCTGTCTCTCTTGGGCGCTCAGTACCAGTGCTCCCTCTTAACGTTTTCAATTCTTGGGCGAGTGGAATTTTCTTACGTGCATTCTTGAGGTTGTGTATGGATGTGCACCATCGTTACCCAAAAAGCCCCTAGATGACTTCAAAGGGAAACCTCAGAACTGTCATTCATGCTTAAATTTGACACTTTACGAATGGGCCTTAACAAAGGTGCTAATTACCATACCAATTACAAAAATAGCTTCCCCAATTATCACCTCTAATATCATTATCTCATAGACACTAACCTCCGCCCCTTACCACCCCTCCTCCCGTTCTAAAATCTGATTTGTCAATTTTATGTGTTTACTTTTTTTGATTGTATCCCTTTGGTATATATGATCATGTCAATTTTCTTCCACATATTGATCTGAGGAAGTGGGTCTGGCCCATGAAAGCTCATCACCTAATAAACCATCTTGTTAGTCTTTAAAGTGTTCCATAGTCCTGTCTTTTGTTTCAGCAAACAATAGATATATTTGTAGATAATATTTTAGAAATATCTGTCCATCTGTTTGAGCAAGTACTCCTTCTAAACAGTAACAGCTAGTGTCACCAAATTTGGTAAGCAGCTTTCTCTGACCCTAACTCAAGGTTTCTCAAACTTTGTGACCCCGCGACCCCCCTCTAAGCTGCTCGTGACCCCCCCCCCCCAGGGGGTTGGGACCCACGGTTTAAGAAACGCGGCCCTAACTTAAAGCAAGGGTAGGGTTTAGTTGTGCTAAGAACATGGGAAGTGGCTGGAATGGGGCTGTTTTCCACAACATGGAAAGGGAGGGGGGCAGAGAGAGGAGGGATGTGATCTTCACTCTCACCACGGGGGACAGCGAGCGGAGATAGGATATTGCAGAGTGAGCACTAGGGACAGCCACAGCAGCACAAAAGTGAGAGGGAACGGGGCTCTGCATGTTGCTGGCTAGGCCACCTTTTACGGGTAAGGTTCCTCTCCTCCCTGCAGCTACAGGGCCTGGGCATTACACTGCACCCTGCTACTGGGTCTGGGGATTCCCCCTGCCTATGGAAGCCTGCACATTCCCCCTCCTCCACACAGGCACATGGAAATTCCTGTGTCCTCTCCCTCCCTCCCCCCATACCTCTTTCATGCAGCCTTTATGCCCTTAAAGACAGCTTTCCCCTGGCTGGGTGTGGAAGATCTAAGGATGGGGAAAAGTAATTCTAACCCCGCAGAGCAGCTGCATTCTCTCTGCTAGAGCTAATGAGCTGTGTAGCAGCCAGAAATGCATTGCCTATGTGCGCGTAGTAATGGATCCACTCCTTTGTACGGCCACCAAACTATTCCTCTGTACTGAGTCCCCAGTATGGCCTCCCACATGTACTTAGGAGAACCATGGCAGTTCATTTGGCCTTTCTGCCCCCTTAAGTTGAGGGTGCATGTTTATAGCTTGAGCCCAATGTCCCTCCCTACTCCCTGTGCATATGAACCAAACTGTCACTAACAGTAGGAAATTCCAGGTGTTCTCGGTTGGATGAATGAAAATTACAAAGTTTGCCCAACTTTCACCAAAGTGTCTCCTTTGGGGCAAGAAAGATCAGGAAACTCTTTAGCCTTAACAGGCTGTTTTGCAGCAATGAAGCAAGTCAGATACGTCCTTTCTGTCCCTATGGGTACGTCCACACAGCAGTGTTTTTTGGAATAACTGATATTATTCCAAAAGAACATAGTCCGTGTCTACACTAAAGCAGTTATTTCAACATAATGTCTACATAATTTTATAAACCCTGATTTTACGAGGAGTAAGAGAAGTCGAAGGAAGAGTGCTCTTTCTCGGACTTCCTGCTTTGTAGACAGACAGCACCAAAAGCCAAGTTAAGCTGTTTCAACTTGAGCTACGTCAGTTGCGTAGCTTAAGTTGTCTAGCTTATTTTGGTTTCAGCCCTGCTGTGTAAACATGCCCTATAAGTGCAGCAGCATCCTTGCCATGGGGCTGCAACTCTTGGGAGTACTCCAGCCAGCCTGGTTGCAGTGATAATCGTGTGCTGGTGGTTGAAGCTCAGTGTAATACCCTTCCCTCCACCTCCAGGAGCAGGAGTAGCCTTGCTGAATGACCACATTTATGTTGTTGGTGGGTTTGATGGCACAGCGCATCTCTCCTCTGTGGAAGCATATAACGTTCGTACTGATTCCTGGACGACTGTGACGAGTATGACAACACCTCGCTGCTATGTGGGTGCCACCGTGCTGAGGGGAAGGCTGTATGCAATAGCTGGGTAAGAAAGGGGGGCTTTGCTGCTCTAGAGAGGGGAAAGTCTTTGAGGGCCTTGTCTACACTGGGAACTTGCTTGGTGGTATGAAAGGAACCTCCAACATGGTGCTAAATAGACAAGGACGCTGTGTTTAAAACACGGTGGCAGTAGTGTCCAACCCAGGCTGGGGGAAGGGTGCAATAGCGTGTCACCAAGCACACAAGCCAGCGTATAAGTGAGTTCACTGTGGTGGCTGCAGATCCTTCGTTAGAGCTTCACAAGAAGGGTGCTCTGCATTTCCCTTCTGGTGCACTTAAATAATGACAGGCCAGAGCGTTCCCATAATGAATTAAACAAGGAACGCTGTGTGCTGGGATGCTGCTGAGCTGGCCAGGGAGGTGGTGGGAGACTCTAAAACTGCTGTGATATCTTATTTCAGCTCTTCTTGCTTGTAAACACAGGTTTGAATGCCATGGGTAACTCAAACTCCTTCCCAGTGCTCTATTACTTCCTCCTCATCCCCCCCCCCCCCAATCATTGCTCACTTGTAACCCTCTGTCCCTTGCAGGTACGATGGCAACTCGCTGCTGAGCAGTATCGAGTGCTATGATCCCATCATCGACAGCTGGGAAGTAGTGACCTCGCTGGGGACGCAGCGTTGTGATGCTGGTGTTTGTGTCCTTCGGGAGAAGTGACTTTGGAGAAGCCAGGTGAGAGAAACTCCTTGAGGACAGGCTGAAGGAGGAGAGTCTCACGTGGTTTGCAGGGACTGTTCCTGATATCTGGGGAAGCTGCATTCTTTGAAATACAAAAACACATCACCTCAGCGGCCACTCGAAATCCAGGGTTCCGTGAGAAGCTAGAAAGTGGACCAGGAGAGATGTGCATCTTCTGCCAACTTGCCATCCCAACACTTAACTTTATCAGCGCAGCAGATATGCCTGGAGCTGTGGCTTTAGCTGGTCAGCCAGCCTAATGAATGCTTAGGAAATTCATACCTACAACTGATCTGACCGTTACCTCTGCACCTGCAGCCCATGCAGGGCCATTGGCAGTTCTGAGCTGCCTGTGTTTGAGTGGATTCCAAACTGTGCTTGATGTGCCAGCTTCAGCTGCTCATACAAACAAAATGTTTCAAAGAGTTCCATGCAGCAAGTGCACTTCAGTGCAGATGGTTGCCAGTATGCGCTACGCTGTCGCTGCATCTGCAGGTTATGCATGGGCCTGTTTCGAAAGGATGGAAATCCCACATTCATGCTTTCAGCTACCGAAACCCAGATGCAGCAGAGGAAGAGGAAGGTTCTAGCACTCCAGCCAATAGTGGAGGTGGCAGACGCGGAGACTGACTGGGGTGTTGGCAACATTGCAGCAGCCATGACCACTGGCTGGAAGAGGTGCGGAGAATAGTGTGTCTAACAGTCACATTTTCTTCAAGAAGCTTGATGGACTTGTCTTGGGAGTGGGAGCTTTTTTCTGGCAGCAGAAACACCACTCTTGTTCACCACAATCCAGTGTGTGGTTGTCATCTTGCAGTACAGTGGATCTGATGGGTCCCTTGGTGACTGGAGGCGAGGTGGGGGACAAGTAGGACTCTATTTACAATACACACATGCTACTGAATAAGAACGATTCACTGCCTTGAGAACAAAAGGCAGCTAGAACAGGCAATTCAAACCCCTTTCATGTCTTTCCTCTTAGCTATTTACTTCCTTGGCTCCTCACATCCATAATCCTGTGTGCAAACCTCATCCATAGGCTTGCTAGACTACCCTCATCTCCAACTGGTCTCTCCGCTCTTCAGTCTCTCCTGCCAGCCTCCCCCCATGTCTCAGTTATGGGTGGTGCACTTTCACCCAACACTGAATTCTTGTTTGTTCCTGTTGCACATTGTGTATCATTTCCTGTGTATCTTTTAGTGAAAGTATCAAAAATAAAGTATCTGTAGGAGTTTTGCCTTTGTTCTCTGCCCTTTAATCATGCATTTAAGGGATTTGGTGGAGGTACGCCTATCTGGCTGCCTTAAAAGATCCTCATTAGACTATTAGTTATGTTAAAATTCTATTTAACTGTGACTTTGAACTGCAGTTTACAGGCTTGGGTGGGTGGTTCTTAATAGATGTGTCCCGTCCGTTGTGGTCAGTGTAACAAACATCTTTTTAGGGACAGGAGATCTGGCTACTGTTGCCAAATTGATTTGAGGACAATTTGGCAGGATTCGGGAAAGTGTTGGATATTTGTGGCTCATGGAACACCCAGGGCTATGCTAAATGAGATTGCTAAATGTGTTCCTTTCGAGCTAGTGCAGTGAGGCACAGCTTACCGTGTGTCCTATTACCCAAAGGGCCTGAAAAGAGCAGCCCCTATTTACTTTCTGCTAAGGGCGTAATTGCAAAATACCTTTCTTCTCCACTCTTCCCAAATCCTTTGGTGATCCTGGCCCTGGGTTGAGAGTGCTCTTGCAGTCCCCTAGCTTGTGATTTAGTCCCCTTGTAAACATTCTCTCATGTTTTCTGGATTTTAAACATGCAGGTTTCATCAGAGGGAGGGTCAGGATGGACCTCTCCCTAGCCCTCTTCCTAAGCCCCAAGTTATGTCTGGCATGCCCCTTGTTGATGAGTGTGAGCTCCCATGTAGGGAGCCCTATCCAGGACTCACTAGGAAGCACTAACCATTTCCATAACTGCAGGCAGGATCCCAAGGCAGTCAATAGGAGATGGCATAACCTGAGCCTACCATGAGTCACTGGCAAGGAGGAGAGAGACCCCTGAGCATCCCCAGGCTATCCACACAGCACAGCTGGGGGAGCTACACTCAAAGCAGGCAGCAGCTCCTATGGTCTTTCTGGGATCAGCACCCATGCAGAGGCTTTTTGTGCTGTTTTCTAGCATCAGGCCCCAGGCTTCCACTTCCCCTGTTGTCCAGCCACCCGCCAGTTAGGACAGTGGTGGGCAATCTGCAGCTCGAGGGCCACATGCAGCCTATTGGGATTCCATGTGTGGCCCATGAGATGTTTTGTTTTACTGTTGCCCACACAAAAGGTTGTCGGATTCTCCTGGTTTTTGTCCATGTGGTTTTTTCTCCACCTATATTACAAAAGTGACACTCGCTTAAAGCAGGGGTATGTGAAATGAGGTGTGTGCTGGTTACATACAACATTGTGAGAGCCACACACTCCTCCTACAGCCACTCAGTGTTGCTATGGTTCAACTGGCACACCCCACAAGCACAGTTAGCAAAACTATCCTATCCCGGGAGACTAACTTGGTTCCGACAACCTTGTGGCCTACTGCGATGGAGGGCCACTCGTGTCACCCACTTTCTAGCCTAGGTTGCCCCCTCACTGAGTTAGGATTATCCAAGCTTGGTTCTTCTGACATGAAATAATGGGACTTAAACCAGATGATAGCAGGGCTTGGCCCTGTCCACAGAGCCATGGGACCTTTCTAGGAAGAGCTGTATTATAAAGGTTGTATTTGCTAGTAAGGGATGGCATTGCTAAATGTATCACAAATAAAAAAAAATCCTAACAATAGTTTAGGTTGATTTGTGATGGAGATGGTAAAAATGTTCATCTTGACTGAGAAAATAGAAGCACTGATTTTTTTTTTCCCCTAAGTTTTGAAAGAAGCTAGATGACATTCACAGAAACACTCTATTCCAACAGCAGCTAGGGACGATGTTACACAACTGTTAAAGTTAAGCATTCCTAAGCCAGCAAACTGGATACCTTGCTTCCAAGAGTTGTAAGAGAATTGGCTGAGTAATTCTCTCAACCATTGATGAGGATTTTTTAAAATCTTGGACTATTCCAGAGGTGTCAGAGGACTGCTTAAAACAGGGCTAACTTAGGGGGGAGGGATAGCTCAGTGGTTTGAGCATTGGCCTGCTAAACCCAGGGTTGTGAGTTCAATCTTTGTGGAGGCCATTTAGGGATTTGGGGCAAAAATTCATCAGGAATGGTTCTTGGTTCTGCTGAGAAGGCAGGGGATTGGACTCAATGACCTTTCAAGGTCCCTTCCAGTTCTAGGAGATAGGCAATCTCCATTATTAACACATGGTCTGTGGGCTGCAGGCAGCCCACGGTGTGATTTGGGTTTACATGGGGCTCAACACATGGCCTGCAGGTAGGATCCTTTGAACATGGCCTCCATTAGGAACATGCTCCACAACTGCGAGGCATCTTCGAGGCAGGGTAAGCACTGAAAGATGCAAGTGGATGGGCTGGCCGGAACAGATGGGTATAGGGTGTTATCGTTTCTAGCCCCCAGGGAAGGAGGTGCCAGGAGTGTCTGGCATTGCAGGAAGTGCTTTGTATTCATGCCCGTCAGTGTGAAAGAAGCTATTTGCAAATATATAAGTTGTGGCCCTCGGCATGTGCTGCGAGTGTCATTGTGGCCCCCCGCGTCTTCCAAAGTTGAGTAGCCCTGGCTTAAAATAAAATACCCAGTGTATTATCTGGATTTACAAAGGGTAATGGGACAACCGAGGTAATTCTTTCATGGTTAGCCTACCATTGATCTCTAGTGAAATAACAGAAAGGCTGAGGTTGGATGCAGTCAGAAAATAAAAAATGGCAGCAGAATATCAGGCCATTCAGTGTGGATTTGTGGAATACAGATCTTGCCAAGCAAACTTGCTGTTTTTATATGAAATTAAAATTGTGGTTGATAAAGACAATATGATATTTAGACTGCTGTTTTTGATTGGCCACTGTATGGAATTTTGATTTAAAAATAGCACAGCTCACTATCAAAGTAGCACATACTAAATGGACTAAAAACTTGCTGGACAAGGTGAGTGAGGTGATACCTTTTGTTAAATCAACTTCGCTTGTTGAGAAGAACAAGCTTTTTGAGCTTAGCGCTCTTCTTGGTGAAGACTGGTTCTGTGCAAGTCGGAAAGCTTGTCTCTCACCAATAGTCAGGGCTCGCCAAGCAGTGGCAAGCCCCACTCGCCAGCCGTGCGGTTCTGCACTCTGTGCCGGCTCTTCTGGGTTGTAATCTACTCACCCCGGGCGAGTAGATTACATTATTTGTCGAGCCCTGCCAATAGTAGTTGGTAGAAAAGATACTACCTCACCTATTTCTTGTCTCTCTAAAGCCCTGGGTCACCATAGTTACATCAACACCGACAAACTGGCTGTTACAGTTCTGAAAAAATGATCAAGTGGGCTATTACCATCCATTTTGCTATCCTGTTAGCAGAAACACCATTTCCAGATTAGGGGTGAGACCTTTGCCGAAAAACCTCATTCTTCTCCATGCTCTTCAGTCAAAAGGCATCAAATAAGTCAGGGGTATGGAACCGCAGGCCCAGGGCGTGGATTCCCCCCCGACTTGCTTGGACTACTTCTTTCCCCCCCCCCCCCGCCTCCCGTCAGCATTGAGGAGCCCATGCTGGTAATCCAGCCCCCCTGCTTCCCCACGGCAGGGCTGGAGCACACAAAATCTACTAGCCTGGGCCTCCCCTGGGCTCTGGTGGGAGGGGAATGTGGGGAGTATCTTTCTCCTTCTCAGTTGGTGACCACTTCAGGGTTTTTTTTTTAATTTTACCTTTATTTTTTTTGCTTCTCTCTTGTGTATAGTCCCTGATTGGTTTTTCTGAGGGTCAGCGGCCTCCAATCCTAAAAAGGTTCCCCAACCCTGTGAAATAGGTATATTTTATTAGCTATGTCAACTCAAAAGCTTGCTTCTTTCACAAACAGAAGCTGAAACAATAAAGATGTTAGTTTACACACCTTGTCGCATTAATGAAAATATTACATAAGAATAGCAGCCCAATGTCTGGTGCTGTAACACTGAAATGCTGGCTGTTTGAGTTCTGCGGTCCCCTGAGTGAGAGGCAAGAGGGGGAGGAGAAGAGAAAGGGAGAGACCGAGAGAGGTGGAGGAGAGCTGAGGGGGTGGAGGCAGTAGGAGAAGGGGAGAAAGAGATGGAGCAAGCAACCGGAGGCTCAGGAGAGAAGATGACTTGGAGGAGAGACCTGAAAATCCTGTCTTATGATGGGCTAATTGGCTAGTTACATCAGATTGGTCCCAAGACCAGTTTTTCAGGAACTTCACAATCTCCCTCCAGGCTGACAGTTCACCTTTTAGCATAACTTGTTGTAGATTCCCCTTTAACCAGTTCCTTAACCTCATTTGATTATTTTATTAATCCTCCTCTTTTCCAGTTTGAGAAATCCAGGAAAGTTAGTTGTTCAACACTTTGGCTAGCTGCTAGGAGGAAAAAAAAATTCTGGCTACTATGCACTGTACCTGTACACACCTGATTGGAATGGACATGAACAACACATTCTGAAGAACCAGTTATGAAAAGATACATAACCATTTTATCTGCTGCATTTCTCCTTTTCCTCCTCTTCCCACCCCCCTGCTGAGACTCTCCCACCATTTGGTGCTATATCACCACTTTAGGAGGCCTGGGAGGTTTATGTGCTTTATGAGGCACCCACATAGCCCTTACATCAGTTTACAGAATCATAGAACTGGCAGGGACCTCAAAAGGTCACCTAATCCAGTCCCCTGCACTCATGGCAGGACAAAGTATTATCTAGACGAGAGGTCGGCAACCTTTTCAAACCAAAGAGCCAAACTACATCGAATTTCAGAACAAGTGGTCAACAAAAAGCCATATAAGAATGCTCATTTGGATGACTGAAAATATATAATTTCATATTATTGATAACTGACATGAATAATAATAGCATAAATGAAACACTGAAACATTTATTTAATAGCACTTCTGCTGCTGCATCTTTTTGCACATTTCTTTGACGTTTACATCATAACTGGTCAAATCCAACTTCATGCAGGTATTCAGGCTGTCTTCTGTCAATCTTATGGCAGGGAGCGGGGGATGTGGAGGTGCAGGAGTCTGGGTTGGGGTGTATGAGGGTCTCCGGACCGGGGGTTTGTGTGAATGGACTCGGGGCACAAGGTTGGGGAGTGTGGAGG
Organism: Pelodiscus sinensis; assembly: GCF_052426305.1. Lineage (NCBI taxonomy): Eukaryota > Metazoa > Chordata > Testudines > Trionychidae > Pelodiscus > Pelodiscus sinensis. The sequence continues at coordinate 17,287,434 of NC_143078.1, read as the reverse complement.
TGCAGGAGTGTTATGACAGGGATGGGTACGAGGGGCTCAGGGTTGGGGGGTGTTAAAATGCTGCGGCCAGATGGGGGCTGGGCCCCAACAGAGGGCTTGTTTGCCAGGCTTCATTTTTAAATAATATTTTACTTTGTCTAACACAAAAGGTTTCAACGTTGTCTTTATTTATGGCTAGAGTGGGGAACTTTTTGGGGGGTCAGGGGCCACTGACTCACAGAAAAATCAGGGACCACATAAGTGAGAAGGGGGGGAAAAACCCTCTAAAACCGCCCAACCCTCACTGATGTGGCCCTCAGCTGAAACAGTTCACTATCCTGATGCTCCAGCCCCATGGTGGGGGAGGGCCAGGAGGCCTGAGGTTTAAGGCCTCAGGCCAGATTTACTCTTCTGGGGTTCCAAAAATGAGGGGTTCAGTGTGAGGGACAGGACTGCCAGTGAGTGGGATAGGGATGGAGGTGCAGGATCTGGGTGGGAGGTGAACTGCAGAAGGGGGTGAGGTCTGGGGGGGAGGTACGGTGGAGGACCAGGCTGGGGCAGGGTGTTTGGCCAGGGGAGAGGGAGTAGAAGCAGGGTGGGGTGCAGGGCTCAGCAAGGGAGGTTAGTGATGGAGTAGGGGTGCAGGAGCTGGGCATGAGAGGGTAGGGGGCCACTTCGAGTGCTCCACTCTAGGTGTTGGGCTTGTCCCGCGCTGCAGACCAGAGATTTTTCAACAGTGGTCCAACCAGGCCACACATGCGCAGCATATGCCAAATCTGAGCGTTCGCAGCCTGACTCTTGCCAGTTCCTCCTAACCATCTACAGCTGCAGACGGAGTCTAACTGCTCTCCTGTAGTTCTGAGAGAAAAATTTGTAAATATACTTAGTTAGTAGTTCTACTTATTATAGTTCTTGTTATTAGTCTTAGTTGTTTCATAGTTCACATTTAAAACAAAAAAAAATATTTTTTTCTTCACAACATGCCGGGATCTGCCGGCTTTAAGAAATGTGTGGCTTGCCATGATGCAATGCCCGCCTCAGATGGATGCTCCAGGTGTATCAAATGTTTAGGAGAGGGTCATATTCCCGAAAAATGCCAACATTGTGACAAACTTACGGTGCAAGCAAGAGAGACCGCAATATACGGCTCAAGATGCTCCTCTTTAATAGGGCCCTGCAACCGTCCAGCTCTCATGACTCGGGGCCTCCGGAGACAGCGGCAGCACATAAGAGGTCCGCTCTAAGTCCGACTGAGAGGAGATCTTCGCCCTCCCGCCATTTTATTTCAAAGCGGAGTAAGGTTATGGAGAAGCCAGGCACCTCCAGAACGGGCCTAGTGTATCGTGCTGACAAGCACAAAGCTGCCCACAGCACTTCAGAGCCAAGCCCTGCCCCGTCAGGGGGTCAGGTGCAGATACCGACATCAGCTCCCAGAGCAGAGTTGGCACCAGCAGTAGCCTCCAGAACTCCAACCTTGCCGGCACCGAAGACATCCATGGCACTGACATCGAAGCCGGCACCGAAGCTACCTCGGCACCAAAGAATCACACTGAGCTGAGAGCACCACTGGCACTGAGCGCACTATGTGTCCCGGAACCGAGCACACTGGCACCAGCCGTGCCAGCACCGAGCACCCTGGCACTGAGCACACCGACACCGAGCATCAGAGTGACTCCATCAGCATTGACATCGCCGATACTAGCACTGCATCAACAGCCAGAGCTGTCGTCACGTCATCACCCTTCTCCAGCACCTTCCAAGGCATTGCATAAATCTAGGAGGATCATTACCCCTTCTACTAGTCTGGAATCAGTGCCATTTTCTGCTGGACCTTCTCATGCTTCATCACACTCAGTGCGTTCACACGTTCGGATACACAACAGCCACACCACACATCGTCGTCGTCACCTACCACATTATTCTCCATCCCTCCACTGTTACCACCGGCATTATCCCCAAGAAGGCGAAGGAGCAGGTCCAGTTCAAGATCACTTGCCCGCTCATTGTACTCCGAGTATCATCATTCGACAAGAAGGTCATATTCCCCAACATATTAGCAGGACAAAGGCTACCATACGCACCGCCATTATGATTACTACTGCCCTTATTCGGCGTGACATACATGTTCAAGATTGCCTGACTATCGCCATACACATGTTCACTGCAACACTGTCATTGATGTAAGGTGCCATCAATCCTTACAGGACCACTTACTTGTCAGCCGAAATGGTTAGGGCAGTGTGTGTGTGTGTGTGTGTGTGTGTGTGTGTGTGTGTGTGTGTGTGTGTGTGTGTGTGTGTGTCAGCCGAAATGGTTAGGGCAGTGTGTGTGTGTGTGTGTGTGTGTGTGTGTGTGTGTGTGTGTGTGTTACACCCAAGTCTTCAACTGCTGAGACGCAAAGTCTCGTTGCAGTGGACAGCCTAGGAGGCTGGAGGGCGCCCCGAAAAATAGTTTAACGTCTGTGACTTTACTGCTAGGACCGGGGGTCCCATCGCAGAGGGCAGCCAACAGGCTCTCAGATGCCCCGAGTTTATAGGAAGAGCTTATTACAACTCAGATTTTAGCTGCTAGGATACAGAAATCCCTTCGCAGCGGGCAGCCTGGGGAGGCTGAGAGGTGCCCCAACGGATCTGTCCTCTGGAAGCGACACGATCCAAAACGCCCAAGCTCTTCCTATACCTGTCCCTTTTGACCGGCTGAAGTTCTTTTGTTTGTGTTCGGTTCGGGTCCAGCAGCACGGGTTCAAGGCAGAAGCTTGACCCGCACTGGCTTATTTATAGGAGAAAGAAAGAGAAAAGAAATAAAGAAACTTGGTTCAGTATATATATATTTATAAGTGAATGAGGGCACCCCACTTATTCCCAAAGTTTGTAGCTAAATCACCTTACCAAAGGCAGTTTACAATAGAAATGAAGCAGCTTGACTTAAGAAAACTATAATAAAGTAACTAAACTTACAACAGAGTAACAATTAAAGTGTACACATAAAGAAAACACATTGCAGGTACAATTCTCACCCCTGCATTCCAGACTTGGTATGGCCAGCGTCTTTCTCTCAATCCCTCAGGAAGAAGTAGGGCGAGGTTGGGCGTCCCACGGACCTCGGGAGACAATCAATACCTGCCAGCAGGTGTAGGTGATTGGAGCTCAAATGGGGTGGGCAACTAAACCCTCTTTATACCCCTTGGGTCACATGGGCTTCTTCCTGGTCTCAAGTGGCCAATTAGGAAAAATGGCTTTGAACACCAAGTTTCCCGCGAAGGGTGCAAAGCATAATTCACACCTGGGAAAATGCAGACAATGGGCACCTCTGGTATGTGATGGGCGAAGATTCCTCTCCTGAGACAGTGCAGGCGTGTCAATTACTGATACTAGCCATCACGGCGACGGGAGGCCTCCCAGTCGTCAGCTAGCCCATTTACTGTCTGGTTTCTGTTTATGGTAGAGTCAGGGACAGGCATCACACCTGCGTTCCCAGGGCATCAAAGGCTGACTGCCTTTCTCTTTCTCTCTGGGGGGGGGGGAAAACAAGATGGGGTTCGTGTCTGGCTACACTACTCCAACTGGAGATGTACCCCCAACACCTCCATCTGATCCAGGCACAGTGCAAGCCACAGAGCCAGACCAACCACAAGGGGAATCCCCAACTGACCAATCCTCCTCATCCCCTGATGAGGCTGTGTTCCCAACTGACAGTTCACCCACCGATGACACATGCCAATTCCAAGACCTCTTCAAGCGTGTCGCAGAATCACAGGAAATACAGTTAACACAGGTGCAGCAAAAACAACAGAAGCTCCTTGAAAATTTACAACAGTCTCAGAAGTCGAGAATTGCCTTACCTCTGGATGATGCAATACTGGAGATAGCCCACGAGGTATGGCAGACAGTAGCCTCCGTTCTTCCAATGAGCAAAAAGGCAGACAAAGTACTTTGTCCCCCTAAGGGTAGCAAATTTTTATTTACGCACTTGCAAAACAATTCTTTGGTGATGATTGCAGCGCGGCAAAGGACAAAAGCTCCCCAACATAAAAACACTCCAGGGGACAAGGAAGGCAAGCGCCTAGGCCCGTGGTCCCCAACACAGTGCCCGCGAGCGCCATGGCACCCGCGGGGGCATTTGCACCTGGCGTGGCACTTGCGGGGAGCGTCGGCCCCGGGCGCGCGGCGCTTGCGGGGAGGGGGGGAAGCGCCGGCCCCAGGCGCGCGGCGCTTGCGGGAGGGGGGAGCGCCGGCCCCGGGCGCTTGGCTATGGGGGGGCCCCGGGCATGCAGCTATGGGGGGGGGGCCGCCCCCGGGCATGCGGCTATGGGGGGGGGCGCCCCCGGGCGCGCAAGTGTCCCCGCCCCCTGGCGCCCAGCGGGCGAACGGCCACGCCCCCTGGCGCCCGACAACCTCAAAAGGTTGGGGACCACTGGCCTAGACCTATTCGGGAGAAAGGTCTACTCATCGGCTACCCGAATGTTGACGATGGCAAACTATGCTGCCCACCTCTCAAACCATAGTTTCGATAACTATACCAGACTTATTCCAGATCGCAGGCCCTTGTTCTCATGGGAGACTTGAATCATCCTGACATCTGTTGGGGGACCAACATGGCAGTACACAGATAATCCAGGAAGTTTTTGGAGAATGTTGGGGATAACTTCTTGGTGCAAGTGCTGCAGGATCTGACCAGAGGCTGGGCACAGCTTGACCTGCTACTCACAAACAGGGAGAAGCTAATAGGGGAAGTAGAGGTGGGTGACAACATGGGAAGCAGTGATCATGAGATGGTAGATTTCAGGATCCTGACCAAAGGAAGAAAAGAGAGTAGTAAAATACACACCTTGGACTTCAGAAAAGCAGACTTGGACTCCCTCAGAGACCTGATGGGCAGAATCCCCTGGGATGCTAACATGGAGGGGAAAGGAGCCCAGGACAGCTGGCAGTATTTTAAAGAAGCCTTATTGAAGGCACAGAAAGAAACCATTCCATTGCGTAGCAAGAGAAGCAAATTTGATAGGAGAGCGGATTGGCTTACCAGGGAAATCCTTGGTGAACTTAAGCACAAAAAAGGAGCTTACAAAAAGTGGAAACTTGGACAGATGACTAGGGAGGGATATAAAAGTATAGCTCGAGAATGCAGGGGAGTTATCAGGAAGGCGAAAGCGCAATTGGAATTGCAACTCGCAAGGGATGTGAAGGATAATAAGAAAGGTTTCTCCAGGCATGTCAGAGAGAAGATGCTTAGAGGTGGTGTAGGGCCCCTACTAGATGAGGGCAGTAATCTAGTGACAGATGATGTGGGGAAAGCTGAAGTACTCAATGCTTTCTTTGCCTCTGTCTTCACAGACAAGGTCAGCTCCCAGACTAATGCGCTAAGTGACGCAATATGGGAGGAAGGTGAACAGCCCTTGGTGGGTAAAGAACAGGTTAGGAACGATTTAGAAAAGCTAAACATAAATCCATGGGTCCAGACTTAATACATCCGAGGATATTGAAGGAGTTGGCAAATATCATTGAGGAGCTTTTGGCCATTATCTTTGAAAAGTCGTGGAGATCGGGAGAGATCCCGGGTGATTGGAAAAAGGCAAATGTGTTGCCCCTCTTTAAGAAAGGGAAGAAGGACAATCCAGGGAACTATAGGCCGGTCAGTCTTACCTCAGTCCCTGTAAAAAATCATGGAGGGGATCCTCAATGCATCCATTTTAAAGCACTTGGAAGAGGGGAAGGTGATCAAGACTAATCAGCATGGATTCATGAAGGGCAAGTCGTGCCTGACAAATCTGATTCGCTTCTATGATGAGGCTCTGTGGACATGGGGAAGTCAGTGGATGTGATATACCTTGGCTTTAGCAAGGCTTTTGATACGGTCTTCCACAATATTCTTGTCAGCAAGTTAAGCGAATGTGGATTGGATAAATGGACTGAAAGATGGATAGAAAGCTGGCTGGAAGGTCGGGCCCAGCGGATAGTGATCAACGGTTTGATGTCAGGATGGCAATCAATTTCTAGCGGAGTGTCCCAAGGTTCTGTTCTGGGAAAGGTTTTGTTCAACATCTCTAATGAACTGGATGAGGGGATAGATTGCACCCTCAGCAAGTTTGTGGATGACACTTACCTAGGGGGAGAGGTAGATACGCTGGAGAGCAGGGATAGAGTTCAGAGTGACTTAGACAAATTGGAGGATTAGGCCATAAGAAATCTGATGAGGTTCAACAAGAACAAGTGTAGAGTCCTGCACTTGGGATGGAAGAATCCCAAGCATTGTTACAGGCTGGGGACCAACTGGCCAAATAGCAGTTTTGTAGAAAAAGACCTGGGGAGTACAGTGGATGAGAAGCTGGATATGAGTCAACAGTGTGCCCTTGTAGCCAAGAAGGCTAATGGCATATTAGGTTGTATTAAGAGGAGCATTGCCAGTTGATCCAGAGATGCCATTATTCCTCTTTATTCGGCTCTGGTGAGGCCACATCTGGAGTATTGTGTCCAGTTCTAGGCCCCCAATTACAGGAAGGATTTGGATGCATTGGAGAAGGTCCAGCGGAGGGCAACCAAAATGATTAGGGGGCTGGAGCATATGACCTGTGAGGAGAGGCTGAGGGAGTTGGGTCTGTTTAGTCTGTAGAAGAGAAGAGTGAGGGGGGATTTGATAGCAGCCTTCAACTTCCTGAAGGGAGGTTCCAAAGAGGCTGGAGAAAGGCTGTTCACGGTAGTGATGGATGGCAGAACAAGGAACAATGGTCTCAAGTTGTGGTGGGGGAGGTCTAGATTGGATATTAGGGAAAAACTATTTCACTGGGAGGGTGGTGAAGCACTGCAATGGGTTACCTAGGGAAGTAGTGAAGTCTCCATCCCTAGAGGTGTTTAAGTCTTGGCTTGACAGAGCTCTGGCCGGGTTGATTTAATTGGGATTGGTGCTGCCTTGGGTAGGGGGCTGGACTTGATGGCCTTTTAAGATCTCTTCCAGCTCTATGGTTCTGTGATTCTATGATTCCTTTTCTTGAAGACTTCTCTGGCACTAAATGCGAGATCTTAAAGTCTGTGGTACAGGAAGGCTATACCGCCTCGAGGACGGCATTACAGATAGACCTGGATGTCGCCGACACAGCAGTGCTAACAACTGCCACAGCGGTAGTTATGCGAAGGGTGTCCTGGCTGCAGCTGTAGGCTGTGCCAAAAGATCTACAGTCCAAAGTGGAGGACTTGCCCTTCGATAGGGAAGCCCTATTCGCTGAAAAGACGGACCAGCTGCTTCACTTGGGCAAGGACTCAAGAACCACCCTCAGGATGCTCGGTATGTATACCCCACTGTATCGCCGCCAGCGATATACACCTTGCTACCATCAACGACCCTTCTAGATTTAGGCAATACGACCAGCAACGGCCTAGGCAGCGACAACAGAAGTGACAACCTCAAAATAACAAGGCGCCAAACCAGCAAAACAACCAGCAGCCTGTTTGATGGTTTCATCGAGGGTCTGCAGAACATCCCTTTGGAATGCCATCCACAGGAACCAAACAAAATATTCCATCATCGATTGAGACTGTACTGCCATCACCACTGGCAGATGGGTTCGCGAGCTAATTGCATCAGGCTACGCAATCCCCTTCATCTCATTATCCTCTTCCTCTCCCCCCTCCCCGTCCCTTTTCAGGGACCCATCTCACGAGCCTTTCTTAAAGGCAGATGTCCTCCATCTCCTCGAGATTGGGACCACTGAGAGGGTTCCCAAGAAATTCCAGGGCAAAGGATTCTATTCCCGTTATTTTCTTACTGAGAAGAAATCGGGAGGGTGGAGACCAATGTTAGATCTTTGAGGACTCAATCGATACCTACGAAAACAATGGTTCAAGATGGTAACACTGGCTTCCATCATATTGGTTCGCATCCCTCAACTTACAGGACACATATTTTCATGTGACCGTACATCCAGCCCACAGATGTTTCCTAAGATTCCTGATAGGCGAGGAGTATTTCCAATACAGAATTCTTCCCTTTGGACTTTCATTGGTGCTGCGAGTTTTAACAAAAACACTAGCGATAGCCGCAGCGTACCTCTGCCACCTTGGCATCATAATTTTTCCCTATCTGGACGACTGCCTAATCAAGGCTCCTACTCTGGAAGAGGCATCACAGGCCATCAACTTCACACAGGATCTATTCCACAGTCTCAGTCTCGTGATCAATTTTGCAAAGTCATCCACGACTCCACAATCTCTCGAGTTCATTGGGGCTCGACTAGATTCCACCATGGCCAGAGCTTACCTGCCCCTCTCCAGATTCCGAGTAATCCAAGAACTTGTGCAAATACTCTCCTTGAGTCCCAAAAGCTCGGCACTTACCTGCTTGAGGCTCCTAGGCCATATGGCCGCCCCCACATACGTAGTACAACATGCAAGATTGCGTCTCAGATGTCTTCAACATTGGTTGACTTCCATCTACTGCCCGGGCAATCACGACCTTCACAAACCAGTTTCTGTCCCTCCCATTGTACGGGAATCCCTAAAATGGTGGAACACCACCACAAATATGCTTACCAGCATCCCCTTCCGGCACCCACGGCCCACCATATAAATAACCGATATTAGATCTTCGAGAGCCCATCTCAGGGACTTTCAAGTTCAAGGATGTTGGTCCGCTCACAAGTCTCTCCAGCACATCAATTTTCTCGAGTTGAGAGCAGTATTCAACTTCTGCAAAGCTTTCCTATCCAACATTCAAGGCCGCGCTATTCAAGACCTTTAAGACAACATGACAACAGTATATTATATGAACCGCCAGGTTGGTGCTCGTTCACAATCCCTTTGCACGGAGGCGACACGCTTATGTAACTGATGCATTCGATACAATATTTCTATCACTGCACTCTACCTACATGGCAAGGACAACGTCATTGCCGATACTCTCAGCAAGCACCTCATCCACCAACACGAATGGCAACTGAACCCACAGATAACAGAACAAATCTTCCAAAGATGGGGACATCCCACCATAGACTTATTTGCAACATATCACAACGCGAAGTGCCTCTTTTACTGTTCAAAAGCAGGCATCGGACCGAACTCTCTAGGGGATGCCTTCCTGATAGACTGGAACCAGCAACTGCTCTTTGCGCTTCCTCCAATTCCTCTGATTCCCAAAGTCGTGGAGAAAATAGCCAGGGACAACACCAAGGTCATTTTTATAGCTCTCTTCTGGCCCCACCGAACATGGCTTCTGCTCCTCCTTCAGATGACCGTGTGTCCTCTGTACCATTTACCGGCCCAACACAATCTTCTGACACAACAACAAGGGAGAATTGTACATCCACATGTCCACAACCTACATCTCACAGCATGGCTCCTAACTGGTTCTGACACACAGAAATAGCATGCTCCCAGGAGGTCAAACATGTACTGATGCATAGTAGAAAGGACTCGACACACCACACTTACCTGTATAAATGGTGCCATTTCCAATCCTGGTGCCATGCCAATAACCTCAATCCCGATTCCCTTCCTCTCCAGCACGTCCTTGATTATGTCCTGCAATTACAAAGATCAGGTTTATCGCTTCCTTCGATCAAAGTACACATTGCAGCAATCTTAGCTCTTCGACCTCTAATATAGGGTTACTCATTATTCTCCCATCCAACGACCAAACGATTTTTTAAGGGACTTGCAAACTTATATCCCTCACACAGGGAACCTGCAGACATTGGGGGCCTTGCAGCTAGTCTTACAGGCCGTAATGAGTCCCCCCTTCGAGCCAATGGCACTATCCGACCTGCCAACACTCACCATGAAGGTCACCTTCCTGCTGGCTATCACCTCTGCCCGGAGAGTGGGAGAGCTCGCTGCTCTCTTGGACACACTACTGTATACACTTTTCACTAACCAGGAGCTGGTACTGTGCCCTCACCCCCCCAACTTCCTTCCCAAGGTGAACTTGTTGTTCCATATTAACGAACCCATCGTACTCCCAATCTTTCACCCTGAACCGCACTCGTTTCCACAGGATTCTCAGCTGCATACCTTGGATGTTCACCATGCCCTTGCGATCTACTTGGATAAAACACAAGCTTTCCGTAAATCACAACGTTTGCTATTATCCACGGCCCAGCGCTCCATGGGCCAACCCCTCTCAGCACAACATATTTCTAAAATTGTTGTCTCCTGCATCTCACGTTGTTCCTCATTACAAAATAAGACACGCCCCCCCCCCTTGTTCACTGACCGCACATTCAACAAGAGCAATGGCAACTTCGACAGCCTTTATTAAAGGGGTCTCCCTACCAGACATCTGCAGAGCGGCTACATGGTCATCCAATTACACGTTCGCAAAACACTATGCTATCAACGCTTTGATTCATGACTAGGCAGTAGCCTCGGCAGTCTCATCCATGGCACAGAGGTCATAACTCCAATACCCCCTTCCATAGACCAGAGTACTGCTCTGAAGTCAACTAGAGTGGAGCACCCACAGGGACCGCTTGAAGAAGAAGTTACTCACCTTGTGCAGTAACGATGGTTCTTCGAGATGTGTCCCCGTGGGTGCTCCACGTCCTGTCCTCCTCCCCTCTTCAGAGTCTCTTTTTTTCTGTTTTTCAGATATTCTCCACTTAGGAGGAACTGGCGGGAGCTAGGCTGTGCACACTCAGTCGGCACGAGCGGTGCACGCCTCCTGCTGTGCATGCATGGCCCGGCCCCACTACTGCTGAAAAATCTCTGGTCTGCGGCGTGGGATGAGCCTGACAGCTAGCGTGCAGCACCCACAGGGATGTATCTCGACGGACCATCGTTACTGCACAAGGTAACTTCTTCTTACTTGCTTTTGTACTGCATCACAGGCACCATGTAACCCTGCCTCCCGCTGCTCCCAATCGCTGGATTCTGGACAATGGGAGCAAAGGGAAAACCTCCAGGAAGAGAACCCCTGCGAGGCTGGTCCCCCACAGCTGGGTAAAGGAAAATGGCAGCACATGGAGCCATTTTTGGCTCTACTTGTTCTCCGCATGCTGGATCTAGCAGGGGGGCTTAGAGCTTTCTCACCCTGCAGGAAACCGGCACTGGCATTCCAATATTGCAGGGAGCCGTAAGGCTGTAGCACTAGTACCGGCTCCCTGCTGTGGTGGGAGCTCGGGTGGGCTGAGCTTGAGCGCCAAAGTCATATATGGCTCATGAGCCATAGGTTGCTGACCCCGATCTAGACCTTTCCTGACAAGTGTTTGTCTAACTTGTGCTTACATGTGTCCAATGATGGAGAATTCCACAACCTCCACAGGCAATTTATTCCAGTGCTTAATCACCGTGATAAGAAGTTTTTCCTAATGTCCAACCTAAACCTCCCTTGCTGCAATTTAAGATAATTGCTTCCTGTCCTATCCTCAGAACAATTCTCACTCCTTGTAACAACATTCTGTATCCTTGAAAATGATTATCCTGGTCTGTCTTCTTGTTTCCAAATTAAACTCATTTTTTTAATCTTCCCTCATAGGCCATATTTTCTAGACCTTCAATATGTGTTGCTCTTCTCTGCACTTTCTCCAATTCGTCCATGTTTTCTTGGTAAGTAGCACCCAGAACTAGACACACTACTGCAGCAGAGGCCTAATCAGCACAGAGTAGAGTGGAATAATTACTTCTGGGCGGTGTCTACATGGGCCACTTGCTTTTCCGGAAAAGCAATGACGATCTAATGTAAAATCGTCATTGTTTTTCCGGAAAAACTATGCTGCTTCCATTCGGGCAAAAGTCCTTTTCCGGAAAAACTGTTCCGGAAAAGGGCCAGTGTAGACAGCCCACTAGTCTTTTCCGCAAAAAAGCCCCGATCGCAAAAATGACGATTAGGGCTTTTTTGCGGAAAAGCACGTCTACATTGGCACGACGCTTTTTTGGAAAAAGTGCTTTTCTGGAAAAGTATCCTGCCAATGTAGACGTGCTTTTTCCGGAAATACTTATATCGGAAAACTGTTCCGTTTTAAATATTTCCGGAAAAGGGTGCCAATATAGACGTAGCCCTGGTGTTTTGCTTACAATACTTACAGAATCACAGAAGATTAGGGTAGGAAGAGATGGCAGGAGGTCATCTGGAAGCAGGACCAACTCCACCTCAATCATCCCAGCCAGGGCTTTGTCAAGCCTAGCAGTACAGGCAGTCCCCGGGTTACAGGGATCCGACTTACATCGGATCCCTACTTACAAACGGGGTGAGGCAACCCCGCACTAGCTGCTTCCCCCCAGCAGACCAGGGAGACGTGAAGCTAGCGCCGCCCCCCCCCCCCCAGCAGACCAGGGAGACTTTTCTCAGCAGAGACCTCATCTTGAGAATAAAGGACTGAGGGAAGTGAGGTGTGGGAGAATAAAACTGAGCTCTGGAGAAATGTTTGGCTAGAGTTTCCCCTCCAATATGTTCAAATTCCGACTTACATACAAATTCAACTTAAGAACGAACCTACAGTCCCCATCTTGTACGTAACCCGGGGACGGCCTGTATACTGAATTGCATTAGTAGGAGCACTGCCGGCAGACTAAGGGAAAGGATTATTTCCCTCAATTTGACACTAGTGAGGCCACCTCTGCAGTACTATGTCCCGGTGCGGTTCGCCCCCCAGGAAGGGCTGTGGACACATTGCAGAGTCCAGCAGAGGGGGGGGTATGGCTGAGGAGGAGAAGCTGCGGGACTTGGCTGTATTTAGTCTGCAGAAGGGGGGTTTGACAGCAGCCTGCAGGGGCGTTCAGAGGCTGGAGGAGGCTGTTCTGGGGGGGGGGGGCAGATGGCAGAAGAGGAGCGATGGTGCCAGGTTGCGGGGGGGGGGGTCTAGCTGGGGAAGTGGAGAAGCTGTTTCCCATGGTCGGTGGGATGGTTCGGGGGGGGGGGGCTCCGCCGGGCCTGGGCCTCCAGCACTCCAGGGCGCGGGGAGGGGGGGGGGTCTAAGGCCAGTCCCCTCCCCCGCCGCGCCGCGCGGGGCCGGCCGGCAGCGCCCCTCCCCCGCCGTTCCGTCACAGGGAGCGTTGGGCTCGCGGCGATGGCGGGATCCGCCCCGCCGAAAGCTCCGCCTGCGCCTGCGCGGCCATGGCGGCGGCCTGCGCGGAGATGGAGGCGGCGCGGAGCCCGGGCGCGGCGGGGCTGGTTTGCGCGCGGGGCCGCAACCGTAAGGCCGTGCTCTGCCAGCGCTGCGGCTCGCGCGTGCTGCTGCCCGGCGCCGCCACCTTCGCGCGCAGAGAGGTAGGGCCCCGCCCATCCCCCAACGGCTCCCCCGCTCAGCCCCTCCCACGCCGGTGTGCGCGGCCCTGCCAGCGGGGCCCCATCCCGCCTCAGCGCCGTCCCTCCTGCCCCGCCCCTCTGCTCCGAGCCGGCCCCACCCTGGTGCCATGGCAACAACCAGCGCTCTCTGCGCAGGGCTGGATGCGCACGCTGCGGGCCTTGCTCCCCGATGTATTTGTGGGTCCCCCCCCCGTTGTCGTTCTTCCGGGCGGGGCCTGGGGGGGCGGTGCGAGAGCCGTGGGGTCTAGCCAGGTGTGAAGCAGTAGTCCCTGCCATGGCGAACTAGCCATGCGCCACTGGCCAGATAGCCGCCTGTGGCTATGGGCTGGACACGGCTGTGCGTGCACCCAGCACTGCTGCTCCCTGCTTCTCTTGCTCACACACCTCTACTGGCTATATACACTGCCATGCACAGGCTCCTCAGCCCCCAGGCTTTTCATGGAGATGTGCACCCAGGCAGGTTTTTCCAGTTTCCACGATGATCAGGGGACACTCCCCACAGATTGATCTCCTGCATCCAGACCTTTTAGAGCCATGTCTTTAGGACCACCCTATTTCACAAGCAGGTGGTCCTGGTCTCAGCTTAACAAAGTTCTGCTGTAGCATGTAATTGATCAGTTCTGACCGATCCCTCAACCAGCACCCATCCTGCCTTTTGAGCATGCTAGGGAGCAGATGCTGATTGAATGTGGGCAGAAACCTGGGCCTTGTGCTGCAATGCTTTGTGCTGCCATGATGCCAGATCACTTGCTGGCTTGACATGGAAAGGTGTCTGTCCTACTGTGGACGGTGGAATAAAGCAGGCCTCTCCAGAATCCTTTTCAGAAGGATTAAAGAGTTCCTCGATCAGAGCTTTATGGAGATGTGCAGGGAGGAGTCTCGCTCTGTCTCCAGACACATTAACAAACTTTTCTGGGGAACCTCTGCTGTGTAGGCAATGTGGGCACCACTGTACCCCTCAGATCATAGAACCATAGAACCCTAGGCTGCGTCTAGATTGGCATGATTTTCCGTAAATGCTTTTAACGGAAAACTTTTCCGTTAAAAGCATTTTCGGAACAGAGCGTCTAGATTGGCATGGACGCTTTTCCGCAAAGCACTTTTTGTGGAAAAGCATCCGTGCCAATCTAGATGCGCTTTTCCGCAAAAAAGCCCTGATTGCCATTTTTGTGATGGGGGCTTTTTTGCAGAAAACAAATCTGAGCTGTCTACACTAGCCCTTTTGCGCAAAAGCTTTGCACAAAAGGGACTTTGCCTGAACGGGAGCAGCATAGTATTTCCGCAAGAAGCACTGATTTCTTACAGTTGGAAGTCAGTGCTTTTGCGGAAATTCAAGAGGCCAGTGAAGACAGCTGGCAAGTTTTTCAGGAAAAGTGGGTGATTTTTCGGAAAAACTTGCCAGTCTAGACACAGCCATAGAGCTGGAAGAGATTTCAGAAGGTCATCAAGTCCAGCCCCCTGCTCTAGGCAGGACCAATCCCAACTAAATCAACCCGGCCAGGGCTTTGTCAAGCCAAGACTTAAACACCTCTAGGGATGGAGACTCCACTACTTCCCTAGGTAACCCATTCCAGGGCTTCGCTACCCTCCTAGTGAAATAGTTTTTCCTAATAGCCAACCTAGACCTCTCCTACCACAACTTGAGACCATTGCTCCTTGTTTTGCCATCCGTCACTACTGAGAACAGCCTCTCTCCATCTTCTTTGGAACCTCCCTTCAGGAAGTTGAAGGCTGCTATCAAATCCCCCCTCACTCTTCTCTTCTGCAGACTAAATAGACCCAACTCCCTTAGCCTCTCCTCATAAGTCATATGCTCCAGCCCCCTAATCATTTTGGTTGCCCTCTGCTAGACCCTCTCCAATGCGTCCACATCATTTTTGTAGGGGGGGGCCTAGACCTGGACACAATACTCCAGATGTGGCCTCACCAAAGGGTAATAATGACATCTCTGGATCTGCTGGCCATGCTCCTCTTAATGCAACCTAATATGCCATTAGCCTTCTTGGCTACAAGGGCACACTGTTGACTTATATCCAGCCTCTCATCCACTGTAACCCCCAGGACCTTCTCTGCAGAACTACTACTTAACTGGTTGGTCCCCAGCCTGTAACTATGCTTGGGATTCTTCCGTCCCAAGTGCAGGACTCTGCACTTGTTCTTGTTGAACCTCATCAGATTTCTTGTGGCCAAATCCTCCAATTTGTCTAAGTCAATCTGGACCCTATCTCTGCCCTCGAGTGTATCTACCTCTCCCCCTAGCTTAGTGTCATCCACAAACTTGCTGCGGGTGCAATCCATCCCCTCATCCAGGTCATTAATAAAGATATTGAACAAAACCGGTCCTAGAACTGAATCTTGGGGCACTCTGCTAGAAGCCGACCGCCATCCTGACATCGAGACGTTGATCACTACCCGCTGGGCCTGGCCTTCTAGCCATCTTTCTATCCATCTTACCGTCCATTTATCCAATCCTCATCCCCTAAACTTGCTGGCAAGAATATTGTGGGAGACCTTATCAAAAGCCTTACTAAAGTCAAGGTATATCACATCCACTGACTTCCCCATGTCCACAGAGCCTCATCATAGAAGCTAATCAGATTGGTCAGCTTACCCTTTCTGAATCCATGCTCACTATTCCTAATCACTTTTCTCTCTTCCAAGTGCCTCAAAATGGATTCCTTAAGGATCTCTTCCATGATTTTTCCAGGAACCGAGGTAAGACTGACCGGCCTATAGTTCCCTGGATCGTCCTTCCCTTTTTTGAAGATGGGCACTACATTTGCCTTTTTCCAATCATCCGGGATTTCTCCCGATCTCCACGACTTTTCAAAGATAATGGCCAAAGGCTCCTCAATTACATTTGCCAACTCCCTCAGTACCCTCGGATGCATGGATTTGTGTACGTTTAGCTTTTCTAAATAGTTCCTAACCTGTTCTTTACCCACCAAGGGCTGTCCATCTTCATCCCATCTTGCGTCACTTAGCGCATTAGTCTGGGAGCTGACCTTGTCTGTGAAGACAGAGGCAAAGAAAGCATTGAGTACTTCAGCTTTCCCCACATTATCTGTCACTAGGGTACCTCCTTCATTCAGTAGGGGCCGCACACCCTCTTTGATCATATTCTTCTTGTTAACATGCCTGTAGAAACCTTTCTTGTTATCCTTCACATCCTTAGCCAGTCGCAATTCCATCTGCGCTTTCGCCTTCCTGATAACCCCCCGGCATCTTCGAGCTATACATTTAAACCCCTCCCTGGTCATTTGTCCAAGTTTCCACTTTTTGTAAGCTTCCTTTTTGTTCTTAAGTTCACCAAGGATTTCCCCTGTAAGCCAATCCGGTCTCCTACCATGTTTCCCTCTCTTGCTACGCGACAGGATGGTTTCTTTCTGTGCCTTCAATAAGGCTTCTTTAAAATACTGCCAGCTGTCCTGGGCGCCTAGTCCTGGGCTCCAGCTGTCCTAACTAGTGTTATTCCAAAATAACAATGCAAGCATCTACACAGCAATTCCATTATTTTGACATTATTTCGAAATAACAGGTGGGTTATTCCAACTTCTAGAAACCTCATTCCACGAGGAATAACTCCTCTTCTAAAATAGGTATTTTGAAATAGCTGCAATGTGGACATTTCCATTGCTGCTATTTCAAAATAGCTACTCACCAGGGCCATTCTAAGTTATTCCTCCCCAGTGCCTCCTGGAGCTCTAAATTGAGATAGTTCATCCACATTGGGGCACCTGGCTCAGACTAATTTTAAGGCTTCCTGTAGTGTGGATACTTTTTTTTTAAATAAGCTATTTTGGAATATATCTTCCAGAATAGCTTATTCCAAAATAAACTTGCAGCGTAGACATACCCAGTAAGAGAAGAGAAAGAAAATGAAATGGGGCCCTTCTGAGCTTGGACACAAAGCCACTGGTGCCATGGTAAATCCACTGCTATCACTGTGTGCTTGCTTTCGGCCTATGTCAGCTCTGCAGGTCTGAGTGTGGAGTTGGAGAAGTTATGTGGTATTTGTAAATGACTTACGTCATGTTTTGTTCCTTGGCAGCTTTTCCTTCCCTCCATGAAGAAGAAGACAGCTCTGCTTGCCAGCAGCTCTCCAGATGGGGACATGCTCCAGGAACACTGGCTTGTAGATGACATGTTTTCCTTTGAGAATATTGGATTCACCAAGGATGTTGGGAATGTAAAGTTCCTCATATGTGCAGACTGTGAGATCGGGCCAATTGGCTGGCACTGCCTCGATGATAAGAAGAGCTTCTACATAGCCTTGGACCGTGTTTCTCATGAGTAGCATCCGGAGTAAAGCTCAGACTCTTTGCAAGGCCATCACAGCTTGTGTCCAGGATTCTTTGGTGCA
This sequence comes from Pelodiscus sinensis, assembly GCF_052426305.1. Classification (NCBI taxonomy): domain Eukaryota; kingdom Metazoa; phylum Chordata; order Testudines; family Trionychidae; genus Pelodiscus; species Pelodiscus sinensis. The sequence goes on along the minus strand of NC_143078.1, from coordinate 17,269,862 downwards.
ATCATTCCATGACTCGTAATGTACCAACATGAAGCCAGAGGCACTTGCTCATGGACTTGAACATCTCATGGATTCACCTTAACAGCTCATTTCAAGCAATGGGCAATTATTGTTACATACAGTGCATTACAGCTTCCTCCCATTGTAACACGGGAGTGGCAATTCCAGTGTTCTCATTTCTGATTTTTAGTCCCCACTCATGGGCAGTCTCAGCTCCTGAAGTGTAAAATGTGAGTATAACTCTTGTCACCACAATGTTTTTTAATTTAAATTTTGATTGGAAGCTGGAACATTGTGATGTATTTCAAAGAAAATGTTCCTCCCTTCTGGAGGAAGCTAACTGGGAACTGCACCTTTGAGAGAACAGCTAACTAGATAGAACCTTGCCCACTTTCTCAGGCATTTTGCCCAATTTTAGTGGGTTTTCACTTATGTTTTGGACTACAGGGTTTGCCATATGTAAACGTTTACAACCAGGGCAACTTTATCCCTCCTTCAGAAAAAATTGCTTTCCCGCTTTCATTTACAGTTTGAATTGTTCATGAACTGGCAGTGAAAGATGGCCTGAGCTGGCACTGATGTGTAGGATTAATTTTGCAGGAAGTGTAAGGAAGTTTTCTGTGTAAGAGAAAATTCATAGTAAAACTGCAAGAACTAAATGTACTCACACTGCTATAATCAATATTTATGTTCTATTAAATATATTCGATGTTTCTCAGTGCAAAGTTTGTATTGCCTTTATAGAAACTTGAAAGGAGGAGGACGGTAAAGTACTTACAGATTTTTGCAAGTTTGTATTGCTTGCTGTAGACTGGCTGATCATGCTGCAAGAACATTTGATTTGGAATCAGCCATGAAGTTTATTAAAGACTTTCCAGACTTGTGATTGTGAAACTTTCTTGAAGTTAGAACATTCTGCCTTAATACAAAAGTCAAGTTCTTAATGTACTGCACAGAAAACAAGTGGAAACAATGTCAGCAAATACGGTCCTCTGTGGATCGGATAATTACAAAATTAGCTCATTTAAATAAATGATTTTTTTTGTGCTTATTTAAATGTGATTTAAATCAGTCCACCCTATTCAAGCATAAGGGTCCCTCAGTCTCTCTTGTTAAAGCTGTTCCACTGTGGATAATGAAAGAGACATTGGATCAGAAGGACTGAATCCTACGTCTCCCACATCCTGGAAGAGTGCTGTAGAGTTTTTCTTACTGGAACTTGTGAGTGCTGCCAAGGTGACACTGTGTTTGGTATGTGCTGTAGGCGCTATCTGGGTTTCTGTTTGTCTGGTTTTGTTATGTAACCGTTTGTATCTTTATTTTAGGGGCAGTGTTGGTTCTCCCTTTCTCTTGGGAAATGGGTGTGTGTGTGTGATTTCTCCAAAAGGTCCACTACAGATGGGTTTAGGGGTTTGACCTGCAAGCATGGATGGTATTCAGTGGGTGCTTGCTGTAAAGTTCTTGATTGTGCTAATCTAAAATCTGCCTCTCAAATAAGTACACTTACTGTGAATCATTTGGTACAGAAGGGACTCTGGCTTACGGAGTCTTTTGTTCAAGTTTTTTCCTTGTTTACTCCTGCTAATAAAAGTAATTTTTCCAGTGTCCCTTCTCCTTCACAATGAAACTCTAGTGTCTGCTCTCTCCCCTTCTGGGAAGGTAGTTTCTGCTATTAGGATGATTCCATTAGGCAGCAAGAACCCAGATGTGAGACGTATATTCCGGTGTCAGGCTTATGTGGTTCTACATAACTTTCAATGGTCCTTGAATTTGGCTTTAAAGTACTATAAGAACAGCCACACTGGGTCAGATCAATGGTCCATCTAACCCAAGGCTGCTCAACTGTGGAAACCCCGAGGGCCACAGTAATGGTCACAGCACATGTTAAAGGCTGCAACTTAAGTGAGGTTGCATATACATGCAAATATATATGCAAATAGCTTCTTTCACACAATGCCCAGGCGCTCCCGGCACCTCCTCCTGAGTAGGGGAGGGCTAGAAATGCCAACACTCTGTACCCGTCTGTTCCAGCCAGCCTGTCCGCTTGCGACTTTCATAGCTCACCCCACCTGGGAGATGCCTCGCCATTGTGGAGCATGTTCCCAGTGGAGGTCATGTTCAAAGGATCCCACCCACGGGCTGCGTGTTGAGCCCCCACATAAACTCAAGCCACACCACAGGCCGCAAATAAACAGGCCATGGACCACATGCAGGCCACATGTTGAGTAGCCCTGATCTGACCCAGTATCCTGTTTGCTGACAGTGGCCAATGCCAGTTGCCCCAGAGAGAATAAACAGAACAGGTAATCATCATGTAATCCATCCCCTGTCCCCCATTCTCAGGTTCTCACAAAAGGGCTAAGACTCGAGATGCATGAGCGGCTGTTGATGGAGCTGTGTGCTGTGAGAATGAGGACTGCATTGTGTTGAGTGCAGTCTTCCCCTAGCATGGTGAATCCTTAAGCTTCCGATCCTTCATATAGGCTCCCTGCCTGGGGTTGTACTGCCTTGCCACCCTTGGGGAAAGGGATCTGCCAGCTGCTCCCGCTGAATCACCCTCCTTTGTGAATGAGAGAATGTTATAGTGTCTGATGTACAGAAGTGGCGTAGCCAGCAGAGCCCACTTGCGTGGGCCCCAACTTCATGTGGGTGGGCAGTGATGCGGGGCAGGTTTAATTCTCAGCGCCCTGACCCAGATTCCTGGCTGCAGCACTTGGCTAAGCAGGCTAGGGTAAGCCCTGGTGTCTTAACACTGCTCTTAGTCTGCAGTGCTGGGTAGAGCAGGCCAGGTTAAGCCTCAGTGCCCTGACCCCACTCCCCAGCTGCAGTGCTGGGCTGAGTAGGCTGGGGTAAGCCCTGACACCACTCTGGTTGCAGTACTGGGTGGAACGGGGTCAGGGTAAGCGTTGGTGCCTGGCTCCAGTTTCTGGCTGAAGCAGAACCGCCCCTGGCCAAGCTGCTCCTGGGATCCTCTTGTTTGCTCTACAGAGGGGGGACTGATGGGGGTGTCCCCAATCCTACCCCCTACCCCGGTACCCGGTTTCTGCTGAGCTGGGGTGGAGAGACAGGATTCTGTGCTGCTCTGGTCATGGGAGCTGCCTCTGCTGGACTGAGCAAGCCTTCAGTGCTATGCTTGCTGTCTGGATGCTCTCTCTTCAATGCTGTGCTCTCTCGAAGGCGTTGTCTTACTTATGAGGAGATCAGTGCTGTGGAAATCAATCTTCAAGGAGTTGATTTAGCAGATCTAGTAAGGACCCCTGTTGACTCTGGTACTCTACCAGATTGCAAGGAGTAAGGGAACTCGACAGGAGAATTTCTGTCATCAACCCCACACAATGGGGATACTGTGGTAAGTCGAACTAAGCCACGCTGTATCTTAGTTCGACATTGCTCCCTAGTGCAGACCTGGCTTCCCACTCCCCAAATACACACACGCTCATCCCCAACACACTTGTATTATTGTTGTGTTATTGCTTTTTGGTATTTCCTGTTGAAATATATATTAGGTATATATGCTGAATAATATATACCTAATATATGCTGAAATGTTCGAAGTCCCCTTGTGATGGGGTATACCAACCCCCCACTGAGCCGGGAGGAGTTAACCAGGCCTATATGGCCGCGAGACCCCACAGCCCTGTTGGGCATGCTCCAACTGGAGGACCAGTATAAAAACCAGGAGAGCAGCTCAGTCAAGGCTGACCACCACAGGGGAAGGAGCTGTGGCCAGAGCTCTGAAGCAGCAGATGGACACCACAGCAGAGACCAGCTGGGGATGTGCCCAGCTCAGAGGACAAAGGTGGGGAAGATGCCGTCCATCCTGGACAGGGTAGGAAGTAGCTCAGGGTGGGGAATTGGAATCCCCAAGAGCTCAGTGCATTTCAGGCGGACTTCCTGCTGAGCTAGTGGTGGGACACGCCCAGTACTGACAGGGCCCTGGGGGGGAGGGAGACCTGGGACCCAGTGGAGAGGGAGGGCCCAGGTCTCCCTCCCCCCCAGGGGAACACTACACTTGGACTACGGACTTGGCCACGGGGCCCTGTTGCCCTGCTGGCAGGAGCTGCTAGCGACTTGGCCATGGAGCCCTGTTGCCCCGCCAGCAGGGGCTGGTACTGGCCGGGTACAGTAACAATTTTGGGGTGGAGCAACCCAGACTGGGCCTAAGAGGCTCTGCGCCCTGCCTTGTGGGGGAGAGAGGTGGTGGCTTATTACCCCATGACAACCCTGCTTTAAGCTGAGCTGGGGAGTGCTGTAATTTCCCAGTCTACCCCGTTTGGCCTGTTGGGCTGGTTAATAATTAAATCAAGAATTCAGCAAGTTACTGCACCCAAAAAAACAAAAAAAAGAGAGAACAAACAAGCTGTGGTTTCCCCTGCATCTCTCTCTCTCTCTCTCTCTCTCCATGTTCCAGCTCTTGCCGTGTCTCCAGTGATTAGCTTCTGCCATAGAACATCCCTGAATTTACATTGTGATTTTGCCCAAGTGGCAATGCAAGAGTGGCTCTGTTGAATTGACTAAGGGATAAAAGGGGCCTTGGAAAGGTGGTTAAGCACAGGAATAAATCACCAAAGGAGGTTGTAGAATTTCCATCACTTGAGATATTTAAGAGGTTAAAACAGACATATATCAGGCATGAAACAAAAAACAGGTCTATGTAGCACTTTAAAGACTAACAAGATGGTTTATTAGGTGATGAGCTTTCGTGGGCCAGACCCACTTCCTCAGATCAAATAGTGGAAGAAAATTGTCATAACCATATATACCAAAGGATACAATTAAAATAAACGAACACATATGAAAAGGACAAATCAAATTTCAGAACAGAAGGGGGGTGGGAGGTAAATGTCTGTGAGCTAATGATATTAGAGGTGATAATTGGGGAAGCTATCTTTGTAATGGGTAAGATAATTAGCATCTTTACACCTAAGTTTGAATAAAGTGTCGAACTGTCATTCATGCTTTAATTTGACACTTTACACCTAAGTTTGAATAAAGATGCTAATTATCTTACCCATTACAAAGATAGCTTCCCCAGTTATCACCTCTAATATCATTAGCTCACAGACATTTACTTCCCCCCCCCCATCCCTCTTCTGTTCTGAAATTTGATTTGTCCTTTTCATATGTGTTCATTTTTTTTAATTGTATCCTTTGGTATATATGGTTGTGACAATTTTCTTCCACTGTTTGATCTGAGGAAGTGGGTCTGGCCCACGAAAGCTCATCACCTATTAAACCATCTTGTTAGTCTTTAAAGTGCTCCATTGTTCTGTTTTTTGTTTTAACCTCTCTATTGGTATTTTTAACTCTTGTGTGAGGAAGGGATGGAAAGTTATGGCAGGTGGATGGGAGGGTAGTTATACTTTGTGTGTGTGTGTGTGTGTGGGGGGGGGGATTAATTAGCAATTCATTTATTATCTACTGGGAGCTCCCTTGCTGTCCAAAGGATCAGAAGATCACAAGAGACTGAAATCACAAGACATGTTCTTAGATTTTAAGCAGTGAAAGGGCCAGGTCATCTAGTCTGACTTCCTGTATTTCAGACTTTGCCCATTTACTGAGCTCAATGTCTTAACCTTAGACCAGTGGTTCCCAACCTTTTCCAGATGGGGACCCGTTTTGACAATTCAGGAAGGCTTGGTGACCTAAGGCAATTAAAAAATGGGGGGAGGTTGGAGAGCAAAGCCACCTGGGGAGACATTTGGTGACCCTTTTGAAATGTAATGGCGACCCATAGTTTGGGAAACCCTGGCTTAGACTAAAGTGTTTCAGGCTACAGATTTACTGCGATCACAGGTAGAGACCAGGAGAAACGAAGGTGCCACTGATGCTCCAGGTCCCGCCCGTGGCAGGGAATGAATTAGGTTGGATATACCCACCTAATGCATACCCTACACCCCAGAGGAATGTGAAATCTGTTTAGAGAGCTCTGCAACTCCAGGGCTATTGTCGCGTACGGGATGCAGATATTCGGGAATCATTGGTGGGGGTTGCAAAGCTGATGCAAACACAAATCGTGTAGCCGAGCACGGGGCTACAGACAAACCCAGCACAGGGATGATCCCTGAGCCGCTGCCAGAGGGACGCCCCTGCAATCTACCAGCCGGGCACAACTGAACCCTGCACGGCCCGCAGTGGGACTGGGCTCCCGGGCGCGTTCCCCCAGCAGGGACCCACGAGCTGCGCCCCTTGTCCCAGGCGCTGTCGGTCTGTGGCTGGAGGTCTCTTGGCGGGAGCCCCGCCCCCGGTACGAACAGCCCAGTGGCTGGTTCTCGCAGCACAGATTCATACTCGCTGGCCAATGGCAGGCGAGGGAGGGTCCGCCCCGCCCGCAGTGTCCAATGGGGTAGCCGGAAGGAGAGTGGTGGGGGCCGGCTCTGCCCAATGGGAAGCGAGGGAGACGCGGGCGCCGTATATAAAGTGGCTCTGGCGCCCCACGGCCGCTTTTAGCGGTGCGGTTCAGACCCGTCGCGCGTCTGTCGTCACCCGAGGCCGTGCCCGTCTGCCGGAGACATGGTGAGGAGGCGGCGCGAGGGGCGCTGAGGCACCGCGACCCCAACGCTTGTGTGAGGCGCGCGCGGGCGGGCGGAGCCGGCGCCCCGGGGCCGCTCAAAATGGTGGCTGCTCGGGGAACATGGCGGCGCGGCCTGGGCCCGGCGCACTTCGCAGCGCGTTCCCTGGGGGGCGGGGCGGCAGGTCCGGAGGCGCCAGGCCCGCGTCCCACAAGACGCAGCCCGTGCGAGTCACGCGCCCGGCTCTTCACCTCAGCAGCGGCTCGAACCCGGCTCCTTCCGTCCGCGTCGCGTCTCCTTGCAGCGCCCGGCCCCTCCCGCCACGCTAGGGGGTAACGTGCGCGCCCTCTTCCTGCTCCCCGCCCCATCCCCTCTTCACTTGGCATCGGAGGAAGCGGGCGGTGCCCACGGCGCTCAGGCCCCTCCACGTGTTTTGCTGGGCTGTGAGGTGCTGCTAGACGAGGCCTGAGCTGGGTGCCCGCAGTCCGGGTGCGGGAGGTGCCCGGCGGGGGGCGGGGTTCAGGGTGTGCGCTCTGGCTCCGCACCACTTATTGCAGGTGGCTCCTTGGTGATGAAGCATTGGGGCCAAAGCTCACTCATCCCTTTCCCGGCCCTATGCAACTCCCAGAAGTGGCTGGCATGTGGGAAAGGAAGTAAGGGGGCAGGTGGCTTCATGGGCTGCTCCCCACCTCTGCAGGTACTGCCTTCCACTTCCTTGGCTGAGGTGTCCTGTTCCCAGCCAATAGGAGCTGCAGGGCCCGTGCCAGCAGGCAAGGCTAACCTGTAGAGACCCCTAGCTGGCCCCACCCAGGGGCTTCTGGGACATGCCAGCTGCTTCCGGGTACGGTTCAGGGTTAGGGCAGGGGGGATGTGCCTTAACTATCCAGCAGGATATCAGGGCTAATGACCTTTGGCCAATCTCCTGATTTGGTTTCAGGAGACTCCCGGCCAGTGTTTCACATGTGGAGGAAATGAATTTTGTTATGTGCATCAATATTGAGTTTATGTGCAGCTGTGCACCACCTGTAAAACAAAAAAACCCCAAATCCTTAGATATAAAATATATTGTAAAAATATTGTAGGGATAATTTCTCCAGCTACAACAGATTAGGCTTTCTTACTACTCAAAGAATTAACTTTAAGCATAAGAGAAATAACAGTTATGAAAGGCCAGTCAAAAATCTAAAATAATGTACTTTGAAAGAAGTAAAACAAATAACAAAATTAGTACAACTAATTAGTACACTCAGGTGAGTGGGAAAACTAAGCGATAGACACTGTGTGTAAAAGTTACAGATTTGCATTGACCCTTTAAGTATGCTGAGCATGTTCAGATATTGGAGTAGTTGCATGCTGGCTTATTCTGTCTCCACTCGTGGAGATGAGGTACAAGGGTGGGATGAGGGGAGAACCCTGACATTAGCTTTCCTCCACTCTGCACAGCAAGCCAGAAGGCTCCTGGGGGTGGGGAGCAGCTTCAAGGCAGAGGGCAGGAGAGGAGCTGTTGAAGTGCCCACACTTGATAGCTTCCTGTCTAAACCAGTCAGGCTTGCCTGTCCAGAGGTTCCATGGATCTGCAAGTTGATCCCAATTTTCCGGTTGGTGACCACTGCTTTACATTGATTTCATTGCAATGGACAGCAGTGAATCTGCTTTTTCTCTGCTTGGTCTAAGCACTGTATGTATTTCTGCAGACCATTCCAAGTATAACTAGTACATTCAGGAGTCAGTATGTTAGACTAGTCCTAGGAAGAAGAAACCTTTTCCAGTTTAATATTCTGGGTTATAAAAGGCATATGCCCAGAAGCAGGGCCTGGAAAATTGCTATCCTATTTTAAGGACAAGGATGAAGCAAATTTGGCCAAGAAGTTTGAGGACAATGCAGATTAAGGAGGTCCCATACAAATATTAGAGTCCTGGACTGCTTGGCACTTATCTAGGTTGGAGCTTTCAGAAATGCTTGCCTCCCATGTGGGTACCTAATGATGAGCTCACCTGAAAATCTGGCCTCTTTACTTTGGGCACTAAGCACTTCCGAGACTCTAGTCATGAACATCACAAATGGGAGCTGTTGTGAACTTGATCTATTTTGAAAATTCATACCCAGGGTCGTCGATTGACCGTTTAAACATGTATGCTGTCACATACCTAGTAAAGGTATCAGTTGTTGTAAGAATTGCCAATGTTAATCATGGAATCACTTAAGTTTCTGATTTTAGGACCACCTCTGGCAATACTTTCCACACAGCCAACAGGTGGCAGTGTAGTCTGGTGGACAGGGCACTGGATTGGGACTCAGACTCTGGTTTTTATTCTGAGCTCTGCTTCTAGTTTGGGTGACCTTAGGAAAGTCACCTCACTTTATGCCAATGGTTGCCCATCTGTAAAATGGGGGTGAGTCTGACCCCTTTCTATAGTGTCTTTGTGGATGGAAAAATATGAATCCTCTTGTGGATTTTCAATATAATAGTACTTTATCATCTCTGGGTGGTTGCTCATGTGCATTCTAATAAGTGTGTGCATGTACCATATAAACAATTGTTGGCAGGGCCATGGAGTTCCTACACCATGTTCAGGGTGCCTCAGGAAAGAAAATTGAAACCCCCCAGTATAAGGTAAAAGTACACAAGGCCATATTTCAGGGGTGTCCAAACTTTTTTCAAAGAGGGCCAGATTTGAAGAAGTGAACATGCGTGGGGGCCGTCCCCACACTCTCAGCCCCAAGGCGGAGGGCCCGCAGGGTCGGAGGTGGGCGGAGAGCGCAGGGCACGCCGGCCTCACGGCGGCCTGGGGGCAGGGCGAACCCGCAGCCAAGCGGTGGAGCGGGGCTGCGGACGTGCCCTACAGGGCAGGCTCTAGGACCGCGGAGGCCATGGGCGGTGGCGGCGCGGCCGGAAGCTGGGAGCGCCGGGGAGCCAGAAGAAGGGGAGGAAGCGGGAGCCGAATTAAATCGGAACACGGGCCGCAATTGGCCCGCGGGCCGGACTTTGAACATGCCTGCCATATTTCATGATCTATGATGCATTTTTCATGGCTGTGAATTTGGTAGGCTCTTACTTGTGGTACAGAACCGCGCTATGTACGTTTCTCAATCCCATTACTCCATCCTAATAGGGGTCCTAATAGGTTTCCAGATGCTTTTCTACTGATGTGTGTGGGGAGGAGAAGATAGACCACGTATTCTGGAAGTGTGGAAAGGGAGTATATGTTGGGGGGAGTGAGTGTTTTGGAATGCTATCTTAAGTTCAGATAGCAGCTGGAAGCAACCAATACTGAGTCAGAGGGATGGCAACACCCTCATATCTGCCCCTGCCTTCCTCCCTCCCTGGCATAGCAGTGTGTTCCACCTCATCTCCACTCTCTCTCCCATCCTGCCCTGTCTGCTGTGTTTCTGGTATCAGGGAGATTCCTTATTAAGGAATCACAGAAACATTCTGCATTCTACAGCCGCCTCCTTCCTATAGACAAAGATTTGCTCCCTATGTCAGCTGGGCTGTAGTTGTGTACACTGCTACTGTAGTAGTTAGTAGACAAGACTCAAGTATGGCTTGGCAACATAAATCCAGACACCTGTTCTTGAGCTTTAGCCCTTGGATGGAAGGCACTTTAACAGAGTACAGCACGGTTGGCAACCCCTGGGACACATGTCACAAGCAGCATATGAGCTGATTTTTACTGGCACAAACTCAGCCCTGCCCCCGCCCCCTTGTGCAGCACCAGTGCTGACTTCCTCTTGGGGGCTATGTGTGGGGGAGGTGCGGGTGCATCCCTAACTCTGCCTTCTGCTTTGGAAGGGGGCGGGGCTGGGTGGCCAGCACACATGGGCTACATCTAGACTGGCATGATTTTCCAGAGATGCTTTTAACGGAAACGTTTTCTGTTAAAAGCCTTTTCGGACCAGAGCGTCTAGATTGGCCTGGATGCTTTTCCACAAAAGCACTTTATGCGGAAAAGCGTCCGTGCCAATCTAGATGCGCTTTTCTGGAAAAAAAGCCCTGATTGCCATTTTCGCGATTGGGTTTTTTTTGCGGAAAACAAATCTGAGCTGTCTACACTGGCCCTTTTGCGCAAAAGGACTTTTGCTCGAACGGGAGCAGCATAGTGTTTCCGCAAGAACACTGACAATCTTACATGAGATCGTCAGTGCTTTTGCGGAAATTCAAGAGGCCAGTGTAGACAGCTGGCAAGTTTTTCCGGAAAAGTGGCTGATTTTCCAGAAAACCAGGCCAGTCTAGACACAGCCCTCGTGTGCTGGAGCCCAGGTTGCGCTGAACTGCTCTCTATGGGCACCTTTCCCAGTGCCCCACAGCCCCTGGACAGCTGGAGGCAGCCCTGGAGCTGCAGGGAAAGGGCTGGCCAGGGAAGAGACTCTGTCCCCTGTCTCTACTTGCCCCAGTGCTGCTCCTGGGGGGCTGGGAGTGAATGCGCTGAGCAAGAGCGGGGATGAAGGAGGACGCAGGGGCAAGATGGGAGGGAACAGAGGTTGCACTGAGGGACATGGGGCAATGCAGGGGATCAGGCTGTGGGGGCAGAGGTTGGACTGGGGGGGCATGAAGCGATGCAAGGGGTCAGGCTGGGGGGGATCATGAGGGGAGGATCATGGGGCTGAGGGGAGTGAAGCTGGAGGAGTGGGAAGATGGGAGAAGGGATACAAGTTTACTTTGTAGAAGCTGCACTTTCCTTTACTCCCCACTTCTATGCCTCCCTCCCCATCAAGCTATTTGGCTGCATTCTCTTACTCTCACCTTTTCTGTATTACTCCCCAGACTCCCTCTCATACCCCCATCCCATACCCTCTCCTGCTGCCAAACTCCCTTCCGGGCCTTGCCCTCCTCACCCTGTCCTATACCCCGCCTCCCGCCCAGATTTTACATTCCTCTCCCACTCGCTGGCAACCCTGCCCCACACATTGAACTCTTCATTTTTGTTCCCACCTGAGAGACTAAGGGGATTCACAAAATCCACAAACTCTGGAACCCCAGAAAAATAATGCTGGTCTATGGAAAGACCTGAACCTCAGTCCTCCCTGTCCTTTCCCCTCACCCTGTGGCGGCTGGAGTGCCAAAAGATTGAGTGGTCTCAGTTGGGGGCCACATCAGTGAGCGCTGGGGGTTTTGGGAGGAGGTTTTTTTGCTTTTCACTTGTATGGTCCCCAAATGATTTTTTTCTTTGGGTCAGTGACCCCTGACTTCAAAAAGGTTCCAGACCCCTGCCATAAATAAAGAACACATTGACACCTGTTGTTTGACACATTTTACTTTTATTACAAATAAAGTTTAATAAATGAACATGAGTTAAAATGCTTAATATGTTTAATAATTTAAATTAAACTGTTCTCCCCAGCTGCAGCACTAGCAAAATGGCTGGGGCATAATTATGTAATTAATGGTGAGTTTCCATTAGCAACTGGTGGTCCATGGAAAGGTTTTCATTGACCCAGATGGTTCACAGGGCGCACGGTGGAGAGAGCCTCTCGCCCCTTTTCTCCCACTCTCGCAAGAGTAGCATGGCCCAGGGCAGGAGGGTTAAATTTTGGCATGTCACTTAGGAAAGGTTGCTGAACCCTGGACTACAGAAATGAGAACAGAGCTGGGGACACAAAGACTCTTGTGTTTCAATCATAGCTTTATTGACTTGTGTAGCTGAAATCAGGTTGCTTAAGGTCTGCCTCAACCTGCCCATCTATTAAATTTAAATCTCTGCCTACCTTTCAGGGGTGTGGTGAGGACCATTTTGTAGAGGCAGGCCATACGTTCATATATTAAAAAGGGCACTGAAGTTTTTTTCTTCAGTGGTAATGTGGGGCAGAGTCAGTGTTCTGTGAGTTTAAAACTGGTGTTGACGCTTCAATACTGTCTTCTGACCGTCTGTGCTAAGCTTGGCAGTTGAGCTGGCTGGTGAGGTTGCAGAAAAATTTTGCTCAGACAGTGTTAGGACATTTATCAGTGCTGACTAGATTCCTTACACAAAGCAATAATGCATGCTGTGCTTTTTGTGTATTTCTCAGTGTAAGAAGGATTTAATCGCTTTTTCCAAACTAAAGTTCCATAGTGATATAAATTCAACAGTAGGGGGAATCATTTTACAAACAAGTATTTTCCTTACAGGATACACAGAGCCCTGCATATCTGCTTTATATCCATGGAGGCAGATAAACATTTTATATCTAGAACCCTGTAAATTTGCAGATATGGATGTGGATACACATTTTGTATCTGCGCAGGGCTCTAAGGATGTACAGCTTAACTTGTTCAGTGTAACCTAAACAAAATGGTGAAAAGGTGGTGGTTGGGTTCAGATTTTATATACTTTTAAGACTAATAGGATAGAGAAGGATTGTTTTCTGGCTTTATATGTACTAATTTAAAAGGGGAAAAAATGAAGTTACCTCAGTTTCCAATGTTGTGCTCCCTTTGTTGGCTGTGCTGCATCTAATAATTAAATAAACTGGAGTTGGGGATGGCACAGATATGGTGTCCAGGAGAGAGAGAATGTCTTGTCTTATACCAATGACCCACGGGCTGGTGCTGACTGTTTAAATGGGATTTTAACCTTTACATACTTTCCAAATGTAAAAATCAATATTGCTCAAATAGGGAGAGGACAATCTGTTGGAGAAGTGGGAGTAGGTGAAACTTTGCCTTCAGGTGTTTGAGAGAATATGAGCCTATAAAATGTTACTTGACAATGTCCAAAAGGTTTTCCTCTGTGAAAATAGATGACTGAAGGAAGGTTGTGTGACAGTTGGACTCTGTCCCAGTTGTCACTAACCCTACTACAAAATGAGGCCAATGTTTTGGGTGTAGTTTTAATAATTGTGAAGTATGGTAGTTCCAGGCAGTCTGTGCTATTTATTTTGCTAGGCGACAAAGCCACTGTTCCTGCTAAGAAACGTTAATTTTCTTATTTTCTCTGTACAGCGTGAGTGCATCTCAGTCCATGTTGGCCAAGCTGGTGTGCAGATTGGCAATGCATGCTGGGAACTCTACTGCCTGGAGCATGGCATTCAGCCCAACGGCACTATGCCAAGTGACAAAACAATTGGTGGTGGTGATGATTCTTTTAACACCTTCTTCAGTGAGACTGGTGCAGGAAAGCATGTCCCCCGTGCTGTGTTTGTGGATCTGGAACCCGCAGTGATAGGTAAATATAGTACGCAGTGTTGTACAGTGAACTTTCATCATTGGCAATGAATGTGTTCCTGGCCACTACTATGAATGGCGAAATCACAAATATTAGTTGCAGCGGCTCCTGGCAGAATGCCTGATGAGTTCCTTGTGGCTTCCTGCCCCCTCTCCCAGCTAGTGTTGAAATGTCACCAAAATATCGACAGGCACCAGCTGCCTTTCCAGATTTACTGGATGTTGTACATCTTGAGAATTCTCTAACCACCTTGCTTTTGTGCATATACTTCTGGGCTTTTCATATTTTCTTCTAACTGTAAACACTTGTGTAAATGAACAGGATTGAGCCAACTATTTATAATACTTATTGGAATTTGACTTCTGCAATTCTTTCTCAATCCCCTTTTCTAGTCGGCATCCTCCTTTTAGCGCTGGACCTTCTGTCCAAGAGGGGCCCATTTTCTGCAGAAAGATTAAAAGGGCTCTAGCCAAGTAAGGCTCCTTAACATTGATGGGTGGCTAAAAAAGAGTGTGCTTAAATCTATTTTTGCTCAAGAATAAATGTGCTTGTTCAGACTTGTGTGGCAACTTTGCTGGCAGTTGTAACACTGTTAATAGCTGGGGGGGAGAAAGCTATTTAACATCTGTATAGATAACCTGAAAGAGAAAACAATCATTGCTGACAAAATTTGCAGATAACCCTGAAATTGGGTGCATAGTAAATAGAGATCATCCATTCAGATGATCTAGATCACTTTGTAAAGTGGGTTCAAGCACACAGTGTGGTGTTAATATGTATTACGGCTGTCAAGCAATTAAAAATTAATAATTGTGATTTTTGGATGTCTTCTACATTTTCAAATACTGTATATTGATTTCAATTACAACACAGTGTACAGTACTCAACTTTATTATTACAAATATTTGCAATGCACAGGACGTACTTTTCAATACACTACAGTACACGTACAATTATTAAAGCTGAACTTACACATGTAGAAATAGGTTAAAAAACTTCACGCAAACAAAACAATGCATCACTTTAAGGGCCTACAGGTCGTCGTCCTCCTCCTACTTCTTACTCAGCCAATCACTTCAACTTTGGTTACAATTTGCAGGGGATAATACTGCCTACTTCGTGTTTTCTAGTGACACTGCAAGTAAGAACGGGCATTGCAAGATCTTTAGGTGCCACATGCACTAAAGATTCATGACCCCCCATGCTTCAACCATTATTCCAGAGGACCTGCTTCCATGCTGATAGTGGGTTTTGGTTACTGACTTATGTTCATTTTCATCATCTGAGTCACATGCCACAAAGTAGAAGGTTAATTTTCTTTTTTGGGGCTGGTTTGGGTTATGTAGTTTCAGCATGAGTGTTGCTCCTAGGACTTCTGAAAGCTTGCTCCATGCCTTATATGTCTCAGATTTTGGATGGTACTTCAGATTCTTAAACCTTGAATTGAGTGTTGTAGCTTAGAAATACCACATTGGTACTTTTTTAAGTTTTGTCCAATTTCAGTGAAATCATTCTTAAAATGAACATGTGCTGGGTCAACATCCAAGGCTGTCATAACATGAAACATATGGCAGAATTCTGGTAAAACTGAGCAGGAGACGAGTTCAGTCAGATTTAATTATTGCATTTTTTAACAAGCATAATCAGCATAGAAGCACATCCTCTGGAATGGTGACAGAAGAATGAAGGGGTACGGCATATGAATGTTTAGCATATCTGACTTGTAAATACCTTGCTCTACAGCTACAAAAGTGCCATGTAAATGCCTGTTCTCACATTTTGGTAAAACTAAAGAAGCAAGCAGCAATATCTCCTGCAAACTTAAACGACTTGTTTGTCTTAGTGGCTGGCAGAACAAGAAGTAGGACTGAATGGACTTGTAGGCTGTACATTTTTGCATTGTTTTGTTTGAATTAATTTAGGTAACCAACAAAAAGGTGAAGTAAGTTACACTTTGACATGAGAGATTGCATTGAGATTGAGGTGAATTGAAAAATACTTTTATTGTTAACATTGTAAGTAATTGCAATTTTTTAATCAAGGTGGATTTTTTGCATTCAGAATTAACTGATACACACACATTTTGTACTGTCTGTCTACGAACAAAGAATGTAGTCCATCCTTGCAGGATGTGGGGGGACTTAATTCTGGGAAGCACTGACTGAGAGGATTTAGGGGTCGTTGTGGACAGTCAGTTGAACATGAGCTCTTAGTGTGATGCAGTGGTCAAAAGAAGAGCTAATGTGTTCCAGGAGCAGAATTAGAAATGTTATTTTAGTTCTGCATTTGACAGCTGCTAAGGATTTAAACATGACTAAAGTGAGACACTCAAGATCAACCTATTCAGCTGAACAAAGATGGTTGTGGGGTGACTTGATTAGCTTATACATCTCTAAGTGGGAACAGGTATTTAATAATGCCCTTTTTAATCCAGCAGAGACAGTTATAATCCAATGATGAGAAGTTGAAACTAGAATGGAAATAAGTCATAAACTTTTAACCGTGACAGTAACTAATCATTGGAATATTATACCAAATATAAATTTTTGCGAGTTTTCTGGCCTTAAAAATCTCTGTATGCTAGGTGTCTTCCTAAGATGTCAGAATCCACACCAGGAAGGCCATGCACCTACCTGTGCATAGGCTGTACCTACTGAACATGCACAGAGCTATATTCTGTCTTGACAGGACATAATCCTTCTAGAAGTTTCTTAAGTTGTTTTTGGCTTATGCAAAGAGAATCAAAGGATGGGCTATATCTACACAGGTCCTTCTTGGGTTGCACTGGGCTATCTATTTTGATAGCCTAAGTACATGCCCCCTCCACCAGGGATCATTCCACCTCTGTAGATTCTCTAGCAAACTTGCCAATCCAGAAATTTGAAAAGCAGCAAGATGGTTGTCCACATGTTGGTGCAAAAAGCCAGAGATGATGGAACATCATGTTCAGCATGCAGAGTTTACTTACCTGCACAGTAAAGGGTGTTCTATGAAATGTTTGGTCTGTACATATATTCCATGACCCACATGCCATCCCTGCTACTTTGGAGTTCAATTATGATTGGCTCTCGTGGTGAAAACTGGTGTCAGGGTGATTCTGCCTATCATGCCCTTGTGAAGTACACAAGGAAGGATGAATGCATGCACCAACCCAAAGATACTCTTGACTAGAACATTCTCTGGCTTATGCACACTAGATGTGCTCACTGACTGTGGAATATTCCACATCTAGTTACTCTGTGGGTAAGTATGCCCTCTTCTAACTCCTCTTCCAGGTGAAGTATAGACTGGTGTGATAAGACTTAACACAACAATCTGAATTGCACCCATTTTACCAAGCAATCAGACATGGTTTTTCACACTACCAAAAGCAAGATCTAGTAAAAGACTGAATAATGCATCCCAAACATTGAGAATATTGAGTAGAAGTGGTTACACATTGAAATATAGCATTGATGGAACCATTACTGAAATAGTGTTGCCAGTTCTAGGGATTCCTATTTTCAGAATGATGTAGAAAAATTGGAAAGAGCTCAGAACTAAGAAAACACTGGGGGAAGCAGTTGAAATTACTTGCTCCTGGTGGATATTCAAATTAGCAAACAAAGGCATGGGATTAAATGGCTGAGGTTAATCTAGGAAAAAAACTATTAGAATAAGATGTAGATTTATAGCCATTTTGTTAAACAGCCATCTGAAGGAATTGCCCTAGGAAGTGGTAAATTAAAAATCTAGCCCCAAATTATAAGGGTATTATAGCACCTGGAGCAATCTTCAAAAGTGCCTGGACATACTTAATTCTCTTCTGGTTTCACTGTGGTTATGTCTACATTGGCCCCTTCTCCGGAAGAGGCATGTTAATTTCCAACTTCAGAATAGGGAAATCCGCGGGGGATTTAAATATCCCCCGCGGGATTTAAATAAACATGGCCGCCACTTTTTTTTCTGGCTTGGGGAAAAGCCGGAAAAAAGCGTCTAGACTGGCGCGATCTTCCAGAATAAAGCCCTTTTCCAGAGGATCTCTTATTCCTACTTTGAATAAGGAATACTTTGAAGTAGGAATAAGAGATCCTCCGGAAAAGGGCTTTATTCTGGAGGATCGCGCCAGTCTAAACGCTTTTTTCCGGCTTTTCCCCAAGCCGGAAAAAAAGTGGCGGCCATGTTTATTTAAATCCTGCGGGGGATATTTAAATCCCACGCAGATTTCCCTATTCCGAAGTTGGAAATTAACATGCCTCTTCCGGAGAAGGGGCCAATGTAGACGTAGCCTGTGTGTTTAGGTACTTTTGGGGGTGGTTTCTGCATCTTTAGGTGCCTAAATAATCTTTACAAATATGTTTATTCCTTAAATAGAAATTGGAAGGTTAACGTAAGAGCTCAGTAACTTCTAGTTGAATTACACGTTTGATGTAGCCCTTATCATAGCACTGAAAGGAACTTCGAGAGGTCATAAAGTACAGTCCCCTGCCCTTCAGGCAAGACCAAGCACCATCTACATCATCCCTGACAGATGTCTGTCTAACCTGCTCTTAATCTTCAATGATGGAGATTCCACATCCTCCATAGGCAATTTATTACAGGGCTTAACCACCCTGACAAGTAGTCTCTCCTAATATCCAACCTAAACCTTCCTTGCTGCAATTTAAGCCCACTGCTTCTTGTCCTATCCTCAGAGGTTAAGGAGACCAATTTTTCTTCTTCCTTGTAACAACTTTTGAGGTATTTGAAAACTGTTATGCCCCCTCTGAGTCTTCTGCACACTAAACAAACCTAATTATTTCAATCTTCCCTCATAGCTCATGTTTCTTCACTTCCCGTTTTGTATGCATGCAACTGATTGTTCCTTCCAAGTTGGGGTACTTTGCATTTGTCCTTATTAAATGCCATCCTGTTTACTGCAGATCATTTTTCCAGTTTATTATAATTCAAAGTGATCTGGATACTATCCTCCAAAGCACTTGCAGCTCCTCCCAACTAAGTGTCACACTCTATGCCATTATCTAAACTGTTGTTAAAAGTATTGAACAGACCTGGTCCCTGTGGAGCCCTTCCAGTATGACTGTGAACCACTGATAATGACTCTTTGGGAACAGTTATCCAACCAGTTATGCACTGTATATAAAGGGAAAGAAGACTTTCCCCACTGCAGGAATTGTGGGAGCAAATCTCTGACCTGTTATACAGGAGGTCAGCCTGGAGCATTGTTACACCTTCTGGCTTTGCTGCTTAAATCAAAATGTTTATCAAATGAACACAGCTACATTTCTATCACTATCAAATGAGTTGTTTTCATAGTTTAATTTTGGCCTGTGCCAGAGTGGTATGTGCATAACATTATGCATGCAACTCTGAGATACTTTTTGAGTTGTCTAGAGGTAGGGGTGGATTCAGGCATGTGAGCTTCTTAAACTTTTGTCTAAACCAAAATTAACTGTAAACTCACGTGTGTAATACACTTCCAGATGAAGTACGGAATGGGACATACAAGCAACTTTTCCATCCTGAACAGCTGATCTCTGGCAAGGAGGATGCTGCTAATAATTATGCTCGAGGTCATTACACTATTGGGAAAGAGATCATTGACCTTGTTCTGGAACGTATCAGGAAACTGGTAAGTTCAATTTTTTTCCCCCTTTGCACTGAAGAGTTTTCTACATCATGGTTTGTAAAGTTTGGAAATGAGCCAAATTTAGTGCTCTGAGATGTGTGGGGCTCAGCATTCAGCTCTAGTGGATTGGTGATCCATAGATGTAAAAGCTGTGGCATTCTAATGTCAAATTGTGCCATTCTCTTCAATTGTGTCAATGGATGACTCCAATCAGAGGAAGATCTAAGACACCTTGTGATCTCCTCTTGGAATGTAATTGAACCACTTCCTCAGCTTGCCTAAAAAGCGTAGTTTGCATTGTTACAGATAGGAAGGGACCAGACCTTAGGTGCAGTCATAGCAGGATTTTCACCTCCGCTCTTGAGTACTTGCTTTTGTGAGCTGAAATCTGATCTTCATGTTCAAATGTATTTCTTTCTAACTTAATGTGTTGAGATCAAAGATACAAAGTGGGAGAGGTCTGTGGCTCCTTCATGTGCTCCATGTGGTGAACTAGCTGAGGTGAAGTCCAAGTTACAAATATTTGTTGTATATTTAGCAGCTCCTTTTAGAGGTAGTTAGCATGTACTTTGCATAGCTGATATTATGGATACAGAATAGCCAGTGTATAGAATTTCCCTCTGGTTTGGTAATCTGTCGTCTAAACAGTATTCCCAGATGCGCTTTGAGCACTAAACATTCTATTTACACTAAGGGTGTACGTGTTAGTCTTGTATGCACTCACAGACCTGTTTAGAAAGACTAACACAATACATTCTGGCTGTCTCTACACTGGCGCGATCTCGCACAAAAGTGGCTGCTCTTGTGCAAAAACTTGCTGCTTGTCTACACTGGCTGCATGTTCTTGCGCAAGTACACTGACGTTCTAATGTATAAAATCAGGGCTGATTGTGTGAGAACTCTGACGCTTCCGCTCAGGAAGAAGCCCTCTTGTGCAAGAGCTCTTCCAGAAGAGGCCAGTGTAGACAGGCAACATGAATTTCTTGCGCAAGAAAGCCCTATGGTTAAAATGGCCATCAGAGCTTTCTTGCACAAGAGAGCGTCTACACTGGCATGGAGGCTCTTGTGCAAAAACACATGCCAGTGTAGACGCTTTCTTCTGGAAGAGTTTTTGCAGAAGGAACTCTTCCGCGAAAGAGTTTTTGCATGAGAACATGCCAGTGTAGACGTGCTCCCTTGTCTCTTTCAGACTGTCCCAACTTGCCAATTGGTTCTGGGAGTTATTGCTGACCAGAATGTGACCCTGCACTCTAGAGAAAATGCAGTGTTAATTTTTAACAGCTTCAGGATTCAAACTAGAGCTTCCTTGAATAGTCCAATAACGGTAAACTTCCGATAATCTGGCACCTTTAGGACCCAGGGGGTGCCTGATTATCAAATATGCCGGACTATCGGAAGGGGGGAGCTATGAGGGGTCTGGGGTGGGGTGGCGAGGATGAGGGGGCAGCATTGCAGGACCAACCCAGCAGCACCCCAGCTGCTCTGCCCCGGGTGTCCCCAAGTCAGCTGCTGCTGAAACTGACCAGCGGCTGACTTGGGGAAGCCCAGGGCAGAGCAGCTCCAATTGTCCGGCTGCCTGGAGCACTTCCGGGTTGCAGGTGGTGCCGGACTAGCAGGTGTGTCAGACCACTGGATGCCGGACAACTGGAGTTTTACTGTATATTGCAATTCACTTTACTAAATTTAGCAACCTCATGATATTCCTTGGGAATATGCAGAGTTTAAATACCACTTATCACACTGGAACATAGACTAGTAGTAGGCAGTTCTAGATCTGTCTAGACTCTCAAATCAATTTGTTTATGTTGTAAATATAAAAGTTTCTGGCTGATTCTACACGCTGCCACGTAGAGTGAATAATTATTACTTAAATGACATAAAGCTGACAATTCTAGCTTTCTCTCTCTCTCTGAGATCAAAAGGGTATAAATGAGTCTTGTAAAATACATGGTGTCACTGAAGTGGATCTATACTAAGGAGACTCATAGCAGATTGATGACCAAGAATGTCTCGTTTTGGCTTCTGGGAAGAAGGGCTAGCCTAATCCTCTGCTAGATAAATAACTTTTTGTATTCATAAGAACTAAGCAGACATGTGAGCGCCTTAGAAGGTTTTGCTTGATGGTTTTTTTAATTCAAAATGTTCAGACCTGCCCACTGTAAAATGTTCTCTTTCTTTCAGGCTGATCAATGCACTGGTTTGCAAGGCTTCCTGATTTTCCACAGTTTTGGTGGAGGCACTGGCTCAGGTTTTACTTCTCTGCTGATGGAGCGCCTCTCTGTCGACTATGGAAAAAAATCCAAGTTAGAATTTGCAATCTACCCTGCACCGCAGGTCTCAACAGCTGTTGTTGAGCCATATAACTCCATTTTAACTACCCACACCACTCTGGAGCATTCCGACTGTGCCTTTATGGTTGACAATGAGGCCATCTATGACATTTGCCGCAGGAATCTGGACATTGAACGCCCTACCTACACAAACCTCAATCGCCTTATTGGTCAGATAGTGTCTTCCATTACGGCTTCCCTCAGATTTGATGGTGCCTTAAATGTGGACCTGACAGAATTTCAGACTAACCTGGTGCCTTACCCCCGTATTCACTTCCCACTGGTAACCTATTCCCCAATTATTTCAGCAGAGAAAGCCTACCATGAACAACTCTCTGTTTCTGAGATCACCAATGCTTGCTTTGAGCCATCCAATCAGATGGTGAAGTGTGATCCTCGCCATGGCAAGTACATGGCCTGTTGTATGTTGTATCGTGGTGATGTTGTCCCCAAAGATGTCAATGCTGCTATTGCTGCTATCAAAACCAAGCGCACGATCCAGTTTGTTGACTGGTGTCCTACTGGTTTTAAGGCAAGTCTCTTACAGCTGCTAAATGATTATACAATGGCTTTTCATTCCCTCTTTCTATATAAATGGCTTATTGAAATATATTCCTAAAGCTGTAGTGCAGGTGTCTAGTGGGCTTATCTTGCTTTTACTGTTGTGGTCAGTAACAAACTAATTACAGCCGTCACCAAACCCTACAGGAAAACTAAGTGTATTCTCCTCTTCTTTTCCAGGTTGGTATAAATTATCAGCCACCAACTGTTGTACCTGGAGGTGACCTAGCCAAAGTTCAGCGTGCAGTCTGTATGCTCAGCAACACCACAGCCATTGCTGAAGCATGGGCCCGTCTGGACCACAAGTTTGACTTGATGTATGCCAAACGTGCCTTTGTTCACTGGTATGTGGGAGAAGGGATGGAGGAAGGAGAATTCTCAGAGGCTCGGGAAGACTTGGCTGCACTTGAGAAGGATTATGAGGAAGTGGGCACAGACTCCATTGATGGAGAGGATGAAGGAGAGGAATATTAAATTTTACTGAAGCAAAATGCTAAGTCTTTCCCATTTTACTACTTTTTCTCTAATGTAAGTGGGAAATCTATCATGAATAGAAATCTATTGTGTTTTAGTATCCCATATCAAACTGCATGGAATAAACCTTTTAATTGGTACCATTTGCTATTCTTTGACTCACTCCACCCTACGTAAATGAACAGATAAAAATTCTACATACTAATATCTGTGTTAGTGACCAGCAAATTTTAATTATGAAAAGGACTGTCCAAGTGCTTATATACAATTTACCAGAGCTTTTATTCTATTCCTTTATTAGAAATATTGCCAGTTCAGGCACAAACACTCCATATTTGCCTGTTAAAGAATCTATGAATGGAAATATAAAAGATAAAATGTCACTGTGAAATTACAGCACAGCACTGTATCGCTTATAGAATAGCCTCTTAATGAAACAGTATAAACAGTGCCCTACAAAGTCACAACCGTGAAACTCATCTCGGATTGTGATATCTGATCTTTTGTACTTTTACTCAGTACCATTATTTCTCAAACTGGTCCCTTAGGGAAATCCAAAGGGTCTGCCTGCCCTGCTGATGAGCTGTTCTCTCCCTTCCTCCGTCCTAGTGCCTCATGGCACCTGCAGTTTAGGGCTAAAGCAAGTTTATCTGCCAAGGTTCCATGCAGCTTCAGAAACAGCCACCAGGTGCCTATAGCTTTCTTTGATAGGTAATGAGTCTTGTGGATAAGGGAGAAGAGGTGGATGTAGTATACACGTGCCTCATTTAACACGTGCCCACTTAACACATTTTTGCGATAGCATGATTTTTTTGGGAACGTTTTTTGAATTACACAACCTTCCCCGGAATAACACTATTTCCCCAGCCAGCCTGTTGCCGGCAGCTGCGTGGGGCTTCCCCCGCCACCCTGCAAAGCAGCGGAACGTTTGCCGCTTGCTGCATTGTTCTCCAGCATGCCCCCCCCTCTTCTCTTCCCACTTGTTTGGTTTCCTAGTCATTGAACATTATACTTGATGCTTCCTTCAGTCTGTGGGCTTCAGCCCCTGGCATGCTTCAATCAGATTGCTACCCCTTTATGAACATGAGACCTCAGGGTCCAGTGCCTTTGCTCCCTGGGACCAGTTCTGACCCCCTTCTCCCAGACCCTCCCCTTGTTTGAACACATCCCTTCTCAGGCCTCCACCCTTGGACACTCTAGCTCAGGCATGTCCAAAGTCCGGCCCCTGGGCCAATTGCGGCCCGTGTTCCGGTTTAATACGGCCCCCAGGTAATTTGGCAATATCTATCTTTTATGGCCCCCAACTAATCCATATGTATTGATATGAATACATTGTAAAATCTCAGTTAATGTCAGTTGGTCTAAATCAGTTATAAATATATTTGGACACAACATGTATACTTGGTGTTATGTTCCTATTCATATTTTTTGAACTTAAAAGTTGACAGACAACCTTTATTACCAATAATATGTAATGTACTTTACAATGTTCCTGACACATATTTCAGCTTCCTGGATTTTTTTTTCATCTGGCCTTCAGATAAGAAAGGCAGTGATTTAACACCTGTTTAGATTTGTCATCCATGTGACGAAATGAAAAGTATTCCGTTTGCAATAAACTTTGCATAAAATAGTTAATTTGCATTTAATTTTAATGGTTCAAAGAATGTCAGGCAAAATGGTCGGCCCTCACGCATGCTCACTTCATCAAATCTGGCCCTCTTTGAAAAAAGTTTGGACACCCCTGCTCTAGCTGCCTTAGGTCATCCCTTCAGGAACATGCACATAATACTCTGCAAAGGATCCATAAGAAAATAACATACACAAATGCTTTGTTTTGTTTAGATCTGTATATCTCCCTACCTGTTTCTTCACCACTCTTGAGCATTCTTTGTCTTTTATTGTAAATAATCCAAGATTTTTGCCTTCCCTTCCTCTCACCCCTCTCCCTTGAGTACTTAGCTTTTAGATCCCTTTACCCACTCTCTAAAATGTCCTCTGATGTGTGATCTGCTGCTTAGCTCCTGTTCCTCCCATAGAAGTTCATGCTTCAAAAACCGATGTGGTTTGGATGGTGTGCAAGGGTGCTTCTGTGAACTATTGGACCTTGAAATGTAAATCCAATATGGAAATAACAGGGAAAACTAGTCCCATGTTCACAATGGCAGCTGCAGTGTGAAAGATACACAGGTACATCTACCATGCAGTTAAAAATGTGAGTCTGGCCTGCATCAGCTGCTGTAGGCTGTCAGGGCTCAGGCTAAGTGCCTGACCAATGGAGATATGTGGAGTTGAGTTAGAACTTAGGGTCCTGGTTCCAATATGGTGAAAGCATCCTAGAGCTTGGGTTTCTTAACCCTGAACATTTGCACTGCAATTAAATAGCTCCTAAGCCCAAGTCAATGTGCATGGGCCAGCTGTGAGTATCTAATTGCAAAGTAGACTCCCAGGACAGTACTTATTTTGTGCCTGGGCTGAGCCGTGACCCCACTGGGCTTGGCAGTTCATAGCGTTGGCAGCTCTGGGATTGATGTGTCCGTTATGAAAGTTTAAAAAAAAAAAAAAGGCTCCAACCACAGCACCTCTTTTATTACAAACTAACCACTGTTAGCCTATCAAAACATTCATAAACTGCATGTAGATGGTTTCTTCCAATTGCCACATGGAAAACACTTGAGCCATATTTGTGGCTCTAGGTGTAACATTGCTTTTCCCTTTTGAGTAGATAAGGCCTTAAATAGCAGCCTCCCAATTCCACCCCAAAAATGGCTAATGCAAATCCACGAGGGCCAGTTTGTAAAGTCTGAAGCACACTGAAGGGATTGGACTAGGTATTAACACAGCCATTCACAACCCTACCATTTCTTTTGTCAGCTACAGCTGTGAGGAACATGTAACGAAGTGTCCCTAAAGCGATGTTGTACAGCAACATTCTGGGACCGGACTCTTCAACCAAGCATCCTCCTGTGGTTGCTGAATGGACAATATTAGATGTAGCCCAGGCCCATAATTAATACCCCTGGGCAAGATAAGTAGGGCTATAGTGAAATCTCAGTCCCAAGAAGAAGCAGGAAAGTAGGGGGATGTGGGCAAGCTCACAGCAGGTATGGGAGAAAGGGGGTAAGCAGAGGGCTGGGGAGCAGCAGTGAGAAGGAAAGCAAGTGGTGGGAAAGTCAGGCAACTGGAAAGGAGGGCTGGGGGCAGGCAACAGGAATGTGGGGGAGTGGGGGCAGGCACCAGAATTGGGGCAGGTAGAAAGAAAAGGGTCAGGAAACAACAATGGGTCCAGTGAATGAGAAGGGGGGGGGGGGGCTAGTTTTCAGGGCAGGCAGGCCTGGGAAGGGGGAGAAGGCAGAGAGGGGCTGCAGGGTAGTCAGGAGGGGAGAAGGAAGCCACGCAGCAGGAGGGGAGGCTGTGGCAGATGCGGGCAAGGAAGGGGGGAGGGGAGAGGCCGAGCAGTGGGAAGCGGGGGCTCAGGGATGCGGGCCAGCAGGCGAGGAGAGGCCAGGCAGTGGGAAGGGGGGTTGTGGGGTGTGCGCCAGCAGACGAGGCGAAGTCAAGGGGGGGGCGGTGGGAAGGGGGGGTGCGGGCCAGCGGGGCGAGGCTCTTCCCAGGCAATGGGGAGGGGGGGGGGTTGTGGGGGTGCGGGCCAGCGGGGCGAGGCTCTTCCCAGGCAATGGGGAGGGGGGCTGTGGGGGTGCGGGCCAGCGGGGCGAGGCTCTTCCCAGGCAATGGGGGGGGGTTGTGGGGGTGCGGGCCAGCGGGGCGAGGCTCTTCCCAGGCAATGGGGGGGGGTTGTGGGGGTGCGGGCCAGCGGGGCGAGGCTCTTCCCAGGCAATGGGGAGGGGGGCTGTGGGGGTGCGGGCCAGCGGGGCGAGGCTCTTCCCAGGCAATGGGGAGGGGGGCTGTGGGGGTGCGGGCCAGCGGGGCGAGGCTCTTCCCAGGCAATGGGGGGGGGCGGTGGGGGTGCGGGCCAGCGGGGCGAGGCTCTTCCCAGGCAATGGGGGGGGGCTGTGGGGGTGCGGGCCAGCGGGGCGAGGCTCTTCCCAGGCAATGGGGGGGGCGGTGGGGGTGCGGGCCAGCGGGGCGAGGCTCTTCCCAGGCAATGGGGGGGGCGGTGGGGGTGCGGGCCAGCAGGCGAGAAGAGGGTCGGGCCAGAAGGGCCTGCGGTAGCCTCCAACTGAGCGCGCCCCTCCCCCCACCCAAGCCGCACACGTGTGCTACGTGCAGCGCCCGCTGCTCCCCGGGGTCCTAGAGGGAGACCGGAGGCTGCTGCTTCTCCCAAGAGTTGGGCCTGTCCGGGGGTCTCTCCGCGGCCCTTGGGGAGCCCACCCTGCAGAACGGGCCATGGGCGTGCGGGATTCAGCGGCCACTGGCGGCTTCTGGGCCCCGCGGGCCGCTGAAGGGACTAGGCGAGTTGTGGGAATGTTCCCTGCGGCCCTGCCTTCCCCCCCTTTCTATGGCATCATGCACGTGGCCTGAGCTCCATCGCCAGTGACTTTCCTGAAGACCTGGGTCATGTCCCCTGATCCGGAGCCCCGACCCCCAGCACGGCAGAGGCCGCTCCTGGCTTGGGTCTGAAGCGGCCGGGAGAGGGGGAAGGCAGAACCCAGCAGCCATTACGATGCGGGGCGGGAAGTCTGTGCACAACTTGGGTGCTGCCCTTCGAGCCCAGGCTCTGCCGTGGGAAGGGCAAAGGGCAGATAAAAGTTCGCTGGGGGGCGGACTCCCCACTTGCTTTGGGAGAAGGCGCGGGCTCTGTGCCCACGAGGCAGGGTGCTGGGATCCCTTTGCTCTGTCTCAAGGACATGGCCCCTAACTGAATTCCCAGTCCCAGCGGAGAGCACAAAGGCTTCTCCCCGGTAGAGCGCTCACACGCTTTACATCCTCAGCTGGGCAGCAGCCCGCACAGTCCCAGCGTAGCGCCAGGGTCTCCTGGAGGCGGGTGGGTGCCGGCTTAGCGGCAACGCTGCGCCTGCCCTTGTGCCATGCAGCGCGCGTGCGGCAAACGCGCCTCTACAGGACAATGAATCCGCCGGGGCTCCCCTGTGACGCTGCCCGGCCCCAGCCTATCCCAGACAACGGAGAGGCTCTTTAAAAAACAAGTGCCGGTGCTGGGCTGGCTGTCAGCTGTGGTAGATCTCTCCGCACATGTAAACATGCATCATAAAGAGAGAGGAGACCCATGTGGCTGTAGTTGCCTGGATGGAGCTAATCCAAAGAGGCCCCTGGGGATCCCCTCTGGCAGGAGAAGTAGAGGGAATCAGTAATTGCAACAGTCCCTAAAGTAATTGCCTCTCAAAACAAAAGAAAGGTCTCCAACAAAATCAACCACTGTTGTTCATTCAAATAGAAATGCTACCAGTGCTGGGATAGATGCATACTCATTGGCTGCTTCTAGACTGGCATGATTTTGTGCAAAATCATGCCGCCTGTCTACACTGGCGGGGAATATTTGCGCAAGAACACTGACTTTGTAATGTACAAAATCAGTGGTTCTTGCTTAAATACTCTGACGCTCCCGCTCAGGGATAAAGTATTCTTGCGCAAGAGGGCCAGTGTAGACAGCAACGTTAATTTCTTGTGCAAGAAAGCTTGATGGCTAAAATGGCCATCGGAGCTTTCTTGCACAAGACAGCATCTATACTGGCACGGATGCTTTTGCACAAAAGCAAATCTTTTGCACAAAGGCACATGCCAGTATAGATGCTCTCTTGCGCAAATACTTTTAATGGAAAAACTTTTCCGTTATAAGTATTTGCGCAAAATCATGCCAGTCTAGATGCAGCCGTTAAGGAATACAGGTAGAAATGTAGCCGTGTTACTCTGGTGTAGCTGAAACAAAAAACAGGACTGTGTAGCACTTTAAAGACTAGCAAGATGGTTTAATAGGTGATGAGCTTTCGTGGGCCAGACCCACTTCCTCAGATCAAATAGTGGAAGAAAATTGTCACAGTTATTACAAATCAAGGTGATGGGTGTTTCTCAGTAGTAGAGCTTCCTCTGCAAACTCTTCTAGGAGCAGTCTGTTGCAATGATAGTAATTTAAAACTAAGGCTTTCTACATTACTAGGTTGTTTTGGTCATGACACCAACCTTGGGAGCAGAGGCTCCCAAGCACCGTAGGCATACCACTTTCATGAGAGGAGCAGTCACTCCCAGTGCTGGGATCTTCTTTACAATAGTGCTTTACAGTGCTGTAATTTGCTGCACTGAGCTGGGTGGTATATCCCCGAAGGAGAAAGTTACAGTGCTGTAAAGTGGAAGTGTAGACAAGCCCTAAGTGAACAAATGCCACACCAAAACCAGAATCAGGGATGAAAATATATATGAAGTACGGTACAAGCCCAGAGAGGAGGTGTGCATTCGGTGTGATGGATGAGTTTGAAACAGAGAGGCACTGGTATGCAGACTACAGTGAGTGCAAAAAAACAAGAAAACAAATCCCCTCAAATTATCAGCATGGAGAAGAGGTTCTATTGAAATATGAAGAAAAACTGTACATAATCTGGCAGTGGGGGAACAAGACCGAGTCTCACACTACACAATGGACAAATAAACAGCTTCCCCAGAGCTGACTTACTACCCAGAGCTGACACCACATGCCAGACACCACACTTTGCAAGTTTAGTGTATTTTTTGTGTGATTCGAGTACTACATTTTGCTTTGTGCTGGCTCTAAAGCAGGAGTGGTGAACGTTTCTTGAGTTAGGGGGCCACTGACCCACTGAAAACCTGTAGGGGACCACACACAAGTGAGAAACAAAATAAAATAACCCCCCCCCCCCTACACACACACTGAGTGGCCACTGATTGAGGAGAAAGTCAGTCCTCACAGTCCCCTTGCACAGCAGATTTTGTGTGCTCCAGTCCTGCGTAGTGCTGCGGAGGGGCTGGCAGCGCCAGCTCCCCAGTGCTGGGGGGAGGCCTGAGCCCCAGGCACATCCGGCCCCGCGGTTCCCTGCCCAGCTCTATCATCTGTTCTAGAGGAGTAATTCTGTAGGGCCCTTCTCCCAGTGGCAGGGGTGTGTACGGCCTGTTTGAAAACCCCGCAGCTGGCACCCCCCCAGTGACCTGCACTCGCACGCGGTCCGCAGAGCCCCCCACTCCCGGGAACAGAAGGGCCTTGATGGCCGCCCCCCGGGGCCTGGGGGCCCGCGCGCTCCCTCAGGCGGCCGGACTCTTTTCTCTCGCGCCCGGCGGAGGCGCACGGCCGTTGCAGCGGCGCGCGGCGCCCAGCGTCAGTTGGAGGCGAGTTGGCGGCCCGGGCTGAGGCGCTGCCGACCATGGCCGAGTTCCTGCCGCCGCCCGAGTGCCCGGTGTTCGAGCCCAGCTGGGAGGAGTTCGCCGACCCCTTCGCCTTCATCCACAAGATCCGGCCCATCGCCGAGCAGACCGGCATCTGCAAGGTGCGGCCGCCGCCGGTGAGTGCCGGCCCGCCGCGGCCTTTGTGCGCGAGGCTCCTGGGGGGGGCGGGCCCGGGCGCGAGGCGAGCCCCGCGTGGGGCGAGCCCGGGGAGGACTCGGACAGCGCCGCGGCGGCCGCCGCCTTTGTTGGCCCGGGCGCCCTGGGCGGCGCCTCCTAGGGGCTGGGCTGGGCGCGCTGCGCTCCGGGGCAGAGCCGGCCACCATCTTAGAGCGCGGGGGCGGCCGGTAAGTGCGGGTCCGAGCCCGGCGGGGGGAGGGGCGCGGGCCCGGCTCGAGGAGCGAGGGGAGAGTCACTCTCGTGGGCTCGCTTCAGAATTGCTCCTGTAAGTGTCCGTCGTGTCGCACCCCCCCCGGTCGCCCACTTGGAATTCGTAGGGAAACACGCTGAATTGCAATGAATTGATTCACTCGCCGTATCGTACACACCGAGATTAGAAATATTCCTAAACGATGGAGCATAGGATACATCCTGCTAAAAGGTCTATGGATGCTGTCGCAGAACATGCACTTAAGTGCCTGTGCACACGGTAATTAGTGAAAAAGAATAAAAATGGGTATTACCTGTATGTTGTGATACTAAGTGCTATCTTCATAATTAAAGGTCATTTGGAGAAGTGGGCTGTGCCCATGAAAGCTCATGAAGCCATCTACATGTTTTGTTAGTCTTTAAAGTGCTTTAAAGTACTTGTTGTTTTTTAAGGTTATCCTGTACAGACTAACTTTTAAGTTTATAATTAAGGTTATAAGACCATCTTTATTATCCCTTCAATTTTGAACTCAGGTTTTATGTGAAATAATTCTCTCTGCACTGGATGTGATCAACTATTTGTTCTTGACAATTGTGAGCAGAACTGACTTTTACACCTTTTTCAAAGGTGCAGTTTCTTACTATTCCTTAATGGGGAACTCAGAAGTGGATGGGACATCTATAGGTTATAATAATTAAACAAATGCATCTTTTCCCCCTTCCCAAGGAAATGTATGTTTTCAATTATCTAATCCCTCCTCCCACCAGGAACAAAAATCAATCCCCCCAAAAGCAAAAGCCAACTGGTTGTCTGAATGACCATATACTTTGCTGTCTTTTTCATGGGAGCTCTTTGAGCAGGTAAGCAATGGTGGATAAGGGTGATTTAGTGCCTAGTGTACTTGGATTTTCAGAAAGCTTTGACAACGTTCCTCACTGAAGACTTTTAAGCAAACAAAGCTGTTGTGGGATGAGAGGGTCTTTCCTCTTATGAATCACCAACTGGTTAAAAGTCCAGAAAAAAGGGTAGGAGTTACATGTTTAGTTCTTCTGGGGAGGGAGGGAGGGAGGGAGGAGAAGGAGAGGTCTCCCAGGAATCTGTACTGTGGCTGGAGTTCAACATATTTATAAATGTTCTGGAAAAAAGTGTGAAAACTGAAAGAACAAAATTTGCAGATAAAAAATATTACTCAAGATAGTAAGTTGTAAGCAGATTGTTAGAGTTACAAAGGAATTTCACAAAATTGGGCCGCAAATGACAGGCGATGTTCAAGATTGATAAATGCAGATTTAATGCATACTGGAAAATATAATTCCAACTGTACATACAAAATGATGGAATCTAAAATTAGCTGTTACCACTCAAGAAAGAGATCTCTGACTATTTGTGGATAGCTTCAGGGGGTAGCCAAGTTAGTCTGCACAGGATAAACTGTAAAGGATAAAACGGGTCATCTGAAGAAGTGGGCTGTGCCCATGAAAGCTCATGATACCATTTACATGTTAGTATCATGTTAGTCTATAAAGTGCTACCAGACCATTTGTTGTTTCTTAAGTTTATTTGTGGATAGTTCTCTGGAAACATCTACTCAGTATTCAGCAACAGTCAAAAAAGCAAGTTAAATGTTAGGAACCACTAGGAAAGAGATGGATAATAAGACAATAATATCATGCCTCTATATACATCCATGGTATGCCCACACCTTGAATACTAAATGCAGTTTTGGTTGTTCCATCTCAAAAAGTTATATTAGAAATGGAAAAAAATATATAGAGCAGGGCAATTAAAATGAGTAGGGGTATGGAACGGCTTCTGTTAGGGGTATGGAACTGCTTCTGTATCAGGAGAGATTAATAAGACTGGGACTCTTTATTTTGGAAAAGAGCGACTAAGGGGGATATGATAGAAGTCTATAAAATCATAAATGGTGAAACCTAGTTGTAGTTGTGATCTGGAATGACCAGTATTGGCAGGATTAGAAAGTCTTCTGCAGACTAACACACTCAGTGCCAATTATAAGGATGAGAGCTCCCTCCCTGTGCTAATTTCGGTGGAAACTTTCCACTCATGATAGTTACTGGTCTTCTAGGCACCAGTTTGTCATTGATAAATTCCTAGCATGTACTGTCATGGTGAAAGTTTGGAGGACAATATATACTACTTTGCAGGGAATGTGATCAAGATGGCCAGCATGTCTGAAATTGTTGTGGGATTAAGCAGTCGAGAGCCATTTTATCTCAGGAGCATATTTTATACTACATCTTCCAATGGGTTGAGTCTACCAACAGGAAGAATTCCCCAGAGCTCTGGGTTTTCTGAGTGTTGAAAGGGACTTATCTTCCTTCTCTCCACTTCCACCAGTATTGATGATAAACTTAGGCCTGGAATGAACCATGTGGGTCATGCAGTCCTGGCCTCTGCACTCACTGGCAAGACTGTTAATTGTTTTATTTCATCTATGATTGACCTCCAGTGATTAATTTAGCAGTTATGTTTGTCTGCTGTTTTTATATAACATGGAAAAGCAAAGTTGAAGTCTTCTGTGACTAGTGGCATGTTGAGGAAGCAAACTGGCATCAGCTTTGTAATTGGTGAACTGCATACATTAGAAATGTGTTGTCAATATATTCTTAAACTAAGGGTGGGGAAATTGGCTACAGAATAGCAGATATAATATGAATTGGTATCATGTTGTGAAATGGTGAGATTTCTTTTTTATACATTTGAAGTATGCTTTATCATACTTTTTATTTACATGGTGAATACATTTAAGGCGTAGCTTATTCATGTGGTGTGGTTATCTGAATATTATTGATGGATTTTTTTTTTTTTTTGAAACAGTACTTTATGGTGTACTGCTGTTTTAAAAACAGTTTCATTGCAGAACAGATTGACCACCTATAGTGGTGCAATACTCTACCAAATGTGGGTTCCAAGAGGAGGAAAAGCAGAGAGATTTATGGAAGTGCACTGGAACACAAACAAGGGATCAATCTTTGTTGGAGGAGTAAAAAATATGGGTCATTGAATGAAAGAATAAAAATCTTAAATTAATAAGAGTAAGGTCTGATTCCTGT
Source organism: Pelodiscus sinensis (assembly GCF_052426305.1). Classification (NCBI taxonomy): domain Eukaryota; kingdom Metazoa; phylum Chordata; order Testudines; family Trionychidae; genus Pelodiscus; species Pelodiscus sinensis. The sequence goes on along the minus strand of NC_143078.1, from coordinate 17,236,482 downwards.
AGAACCATAACGAAATGATGCAAAAATATGAGCTGCAAAGGGAAGACCAGGATATAAACTTCCAATAATCCGGCACCTTTAGGACCCAGGGGGTACCGGATTATCAGATATGCCGGACTATCGGAAGGGGGGGCTATGAGGAGTCTGGGGCCAGACCCCTCATAGCCCCCCCTTCTGATAGTCCGGCTCTGCCCCAGGCGTCCCTGATTCAGCCGCTGCTGGTCAGTTTCAGCAGTGGCTGAATCGGGATGCCTGCAGCAGAGCAGCTGGAGTGCTGCTGGGTTTGTCCGGTAGCGCCGACTCTTGATGCGGCGAGACCAACCCGGCAGCACCCCAGCTGTTCTTGGGGACGCCTGGGGCAGAGCAGCTGTGGTGCTGCTGGGTTGGTCCGGCAACGCTGCTCCTCGGCGCTACTGGACCAACCCGGCAGCACCCCAGTTGCTCTGCCCCAGGTGTCCCCAAGTCAGCCACTGCTGAAACTGATCAGCGGCTGACTCCAGGAAGCCCGAGGCAGAGCTGCTCTGCCCCGGGCTTCCTGGAGTCAGCCACTGGTCAGTTTCAGCAGCGGCTGAATCAGGACGCCGGGTTGGTCCCACAGCGCCGAGGAGCGGCGCTACTGGACCAACCCAGCAGCACCCCAGCAAGCCCGAGGCAGAGCTGCTCTGCCCCTGGCTTCCTGGAGTCAGCCGCTGGTCAGTTTCAACAGCGGCTGACTTGGGGATGTCTGGGGCAGAGCAGCTGGGGTGCTGCTGGGTTGGTCCAGTAGCGCCGCTCCTCGGCGCTGTGGGACCAACTCGGCAGCACCCCAGCTGCTCTGTCCCACATATACCCAAGTCAGCTGCTGCTGAAACTGACCAGCGGCTGACTTCAGGAAGCCGGGGCAGAGCAGCTCTACCTCTGGCTTCCTGGAGTCAGCCGCTGGTCAGTTTCAGCAGCGGCTGAATCGGGGACAGCTGGGGTGCTGCCGGGTTGGTCCTGCAGCGCCGAGGGGCAGCGCTAGGGGACCTACCCGGCAGCACTCCAGCTGCTCTGCCCCCAGCTTCCCTGATTCAGCTGCTGGTCAGTTTTAGCAGCGGCAGAATCGGGGAAGCTGGAGGCAGAGCAGCTCCAATGGTCGGCTGCCCAGACCATCAGGAGTGCTGGGCCATCAGATGCCGGACCATCGGAGTTTTACTGTATAACCTGTTATATAACCAGTTGAGCTCTGATGTTACATTTTTAACATGTTCAAGAGAAGGGAGTGTCTCTGGAGAATGTTAAAGAGAAGCTACTAGAGTTAGACATTTTAAAATCAGCTAGTCTAGGTAACTTGTATCCAAGAAATTTGAAGAAACAGGCTGAGGAGCAATCTGGACCATTAATGTTGATTTTCAATAAGGCTTGGCACACTAGGGAAGAAAGTAGATCTGATCCAAGTAGATCTGGAAGAAAGCTAATGTTAGCCATTATCTAGGGTAAATGGTATTAGCCAGGTAGGTTTGTCTGCTTGACATCAGCCCTGGGCAAGATAATGTACTGGTGCATATTGGACTTGATTATAAAGAATTAAAGGAGAATAATGTAATTAAGGGCAATCAAAATTGTTTATTGAAAATGGGTCCTGTCAAACTAACTTGATCTTTTTGTGATGAGCTTACAAGTTTAGTGGATAAAGCTAATAGCATTGACAGAAATACACTTACAAACTTTTGAAAGGCATTTGAGCTGGTATCACACAATGTTTTGATTTAAAAAAAACTAAAAAATTTAAATGTGAAATTAACCTGTCATGCACAAAATGGAGTAAAAACTGGCTGTTTGGTCTTAAAATGTAACAGTAAATGGGAAATCATGAAGGTGGTGTGTTTCTGGTAGGGACAGAATCACAGAACACTAGAACTGGAAGGGACCTTGAGAGATCATCAAGTCCAGTCCCCTGCCCTCGCAGAAGGACCAAGCGCCATCTAGATCAGTGTTTTTCAACCTTTTTTTTTTTTTTAATAAGAAAGTACCCCCTTTAAAACAAATTATTAGTACCACCAGTACCTACAGTTTTCAGACCCAATTTTTTAACCATTGCAACACATTTGTTTAAACAACTTAATCGTAGCTGGGCAGACGATGAAGTTTTTGGGTGTAAAAAGTACAAAAATAATAAAAAGCAGTAAAACTTAAACCAAAAATTCAGTTTTCTCCAAATTTCAGTTGTGGTGACGTACCCTCAAGACTTCTCTCGAGTACCCCTAGGGGTACTTGTACCACTGGTTGAGAAACTCTGATCTAGATCAGTGGTGCTCAACCTTTTTTCATTTGTGACCCCCAGAGCCGGGACAACTTTTGTTAAGCAAAAAAACAAAAAAAACCCAAAACCAAACAATAAAAACCCGCCAAACATTTTGTTGTGGCCCCTTTAATTTGAAGCACCATTCTGCTCCACTGCCACTCCCTCCCACCCCTGTGTGTACGTTGGGTGCCGAGTCAGGAAAAGAAAATGCCGGATGACTTCTGCGAACTCCCCCTTTCTCCCCCAAGAAGACAGCCGTGACCGATCCACGGGCTGTGCACTGCTGATCTAGATCATCCCTGGTAGATGTCTGTCCAACCTTCTCTTAAATATCTCCAGAGATGGAGATTCCACAACCTCTCTAGGCAATGTATTCCAGTGTTAAAACACCCTGGCAGGAAGTTTTTCCTTATGTCCATCCTAAACCTCCCTTGCTGCAGTTTAAGTCCGTTGCTTCTTGTCCTATCCTCAGAGGTAGCAGCGTGGGGCAGCAGCCAGCTCCCTGGGAGTGGGGTGGCAGGTGGAAAGCCTCATGCTAGACTCAAGGAACTCAGTCTATTTAATGTAACAAAGAAAAGGAAGGGTAAGAGAGAATAGTGGTTTTCAGTGTGTTTTCATTTATGAACCCCTAAAATATTTGAAATGGAAATATGAACTCATCAGGAAATCCTATGTGTAAGCTGCAGTCTTGCAGAGGTCCATGGACCTCTTGTCGAGAACTATTGTTGTATAAGTACCTGTATTAGGAACATATATTTGATAATGAAAGGTATAACACAGTACAGTGGCTGGAATTTGAAACTGGACAAATTCAGACTGGAATTATGGTGTACGTTTTTAAACAGCAGAAGAAATTAACCATTAGAATAGTTTACCAAAAGTTGTGATGGATTCTCCATCAGTAGCAATTGTAAAATCAAGGTTGGATGTTTTTCTAAATGATCTTTAGAAATTATTTTTGGGAGGTTCTGTGACCTGTGTTTTGTAGGAGATCAGACTAGATGATCACAACGATTCTTTCTGGCCTTAGAACATATGTATGTAGGGACAATATATTTTTTTACAAGGGCTACAGCAGTGAGTGGCGCTTCTGTGAGGTGGGTGAGGAGGTGCCCAGCGGCATTGACCTGAGCAGCCCAGGCCCCCTCTGCCTGGCACTGCAGCATCTCCCTCCTTCCTCCCCTGCATGGTTGGAGCACCAGTGCTTGCTTCCCCCTGCAGGGGGAGGCGTGGGGTGGAGGAGAGAAAGCCCTGAGCCTCACTGCATGGGGAAGAAGCACCAGCGTGCTGTCTGGAGGCTTTCCCTGTTGCTTCCATTGGCCAGATTCCAGCTAATGGGAGCAGTGGGAGGCCTAGCCTGAGACTGGCCTGGGGCCTGAAGACCAGTAAAGACCACCTTGTGTGCAGACCCTGCACTCCCAGCTTCCTCACTCACACCTCCTGTGGAAACCACTCACCCCCAGCCCGCTCTTGCCCCCTGTTCCCTGGCCAGACACCCTGCCCCCAGTCTGCTCTTGCCCCCTCCCTCTTGGCCAGATACCCTGTTCCCAGCCCACTCCTGTACCCTACCCTACTCCTGTCCCCTCAGCGAGACACCCTACCCCCAGCCTGCTCTTGAATGCTACCTTGTACCCTCAGCCCCTTCTGTACCCCATCTCCTGCCCAGATCCTGCACCCCCATCTTTATCCCACTGACCAGCACCCTGTCCCATACACTGAACCTTTCATTTTTGGCCCCACCCTAGAGCCTAGGGGGCGCACAAAATCCACTAACCCTGGAATCCCAGAAGAGGTAATTTGCTTTAAGGCCTTGAACCTCAGTCCTCCCCCCACATGGGGCTGGAGCACCAGGGGAGTGAGGTGTTTCAATTGGGGGCCACATCAGTGAGGGTTGGGGGTTTTTGGAGGGGTTTATTGTTCCTTCTCACTTGTGTTGTCCCTAACTGATTTTTTTCTGTGCGTCAATGGCTCCTGACCCAAAAAAGATTAATCACCCCTGCCATAAATAAAGACAATGTTGAAACCTTTTTATGTTGGACATAATATTTTACTTGATTTGAAATGAAGCCTGGTCAGCAAGGACCCAGTAAGGGTCCAGCCCCCAATCTGGCTGCTGTGTCCTGTCCCCATCCCCCATCCTGGGGCAGGCCCCATGGTCCAGCCCCCATCTGGCCACAGAAAGTACTGGCTGGCGGCAGGCCTCTCCTGTTGTGGCACAGGTAGGAGAAGAGGACACAATCTGGCTGTGGCAGACAGAGTGGGGTTGGCAAGTGTAGTGAGCAGGGTTCACAGCCCCCTAGTATTTTATAAAACAACAAGGAGTCCAGTGGCACTTGCTTTTGATGAACTAGACTAACCTGACTACCTCTCTGAAACCAGTTACATTTTATACTCTTTCGGCCAAGTCTGAATCCTTGTTTGTGTGCCAGTTCACCTCCATGGATAATCTCTTTTTGCTTTTCCTCTTGGACCTCACATTTTGTATAGCATTCTACCACTGTAGATACAGTCAATCTGTTTTTGCACTATGGATATTGCAAGAGTTCTTCTTTGAGAGGTGTCCCTGTGGGTGCTCTGCTGTTGGTGTCGGGCTCGTTCCGGCATCATGGGTTGGAGACTTTAAGCAGTGATCAGGTGGGCAGCATTCCCACCTTTGAGGTAGTGTGTGCAGCCCTCTTCCCCTCAGTTCCTCCTTCACTGCTCTCAGCTACGGCGTAAGCTCAGCCCTCTCCTCCTCAGCCCACTCTGGATAACAAACAAGAAGTGAATTGAATAAGATAAGATAGTCCTGAACTACTCAGGATTTGTTTCTCTCTGGCTATGTCTACACTGCGAACTTGACCAAAAATATGCTAATGAGGGACTCATTTACATGAGTCATGATCTCATTTGCATATTTTCTGCTGATCCGTTTTTGCGCTGGGGACATATGGTGGCTACAGTGAACCATTTTTTCCACTACATATATAGTAAAAAATAAGAAACAATAACATGTATAGCAGTTCAGTTTGGCATTCCAAAGTATTAATTTTCCAGTGCCTACTTGAAAACCATTTTCTCAATGGACTAGAAATTGCAGGGATTTTGTAATTCATCCCTAAATCAAGCAGTAAAACTCAGTAGTTAAAGCACTAGTAAATAAATACTGAAATGTTTAAGGTATGGAAATACACATTTGGCACCTAAACAACCTAACTGCACCCTGATAAAACATTTTAAAGCTGGCCCAGATAACTTGAACTAGAGCTTTCTGTATTGCTGGTGTTAGACTTTCAATAAACCTTCCAATGGAGGGAAAGCCTCAGAATACTGAAAGAATACTAATGTGCCCATTTAGCTTGACATTCTCTCGGACAAAATAATGGAATGGCCAGCAAGGGACTCTCAATCAGTAAGGACCTAAATGCTGGTAAGTGAAGCTATTAAACATAATAGAATAAAAATGGGCCTATCAGATGGACTTGATGATGTTTTTTTGAAGTGATTACAAGTTTGATAAAGGTAATTGGGTTAATCGTTTTGACTTACATAAGTCATTTGACTTAATATAGAATATTTTAATGAAAAATAAATGCGAAATCATTATAGCACATTGGATGAGAAACTAGCTAAGAAATTAATGTAATTGTTAGTGAGGAACCATGCATATATTCTTTTTTAAAATGGTAATCTCTCTGGTTTCAGGGCATTATCTAATATTTTTATCAAAGGTCTGAAAGAAAATTTAATATTGATTAAAACTTTCAGGGAGAAGTGGAATGGTAAATAATGGTGAGGACATGGCCATTTGGATTGCTTGCTGAAACAATAGGCATTTCAGAATGAATACATGCAAGGCCATACATCTAGGAACAAAGAAGGTCCATCATGCTTATAGGATGAGGAACTTGGTTTTAAGGGCCAAAGAGTTGAAGGTGTTAAACTCTTTCACTGTCCACTTAAATAATTAATTTGTTATTTTTAAAACATTTGTTATTTTTCCCAGAGAAGTCATGGTTTATTTGGTTGCTTACCAAATAGCTAAGAGCATTCTATAGAAAGTTTATTGATCAAACACAAGACAGGGCAAAAAATCAAAACAAGCATTGATACTGAAATGAGAAGTTGTAATGAAAAAAAATACGTTCATAATAGGCACAGATGTGTGAACCCACTACCTTGCCTGGAGCAAAACTGATTCTGATAGTTATTTTTTGTCCATTTTCTCTCCTGAGAGACTGTCAACTCCACCACCTTCTGCAGGTAGGTGTAAAGGGAAAATGCAGTGGTCACATATACATAAATAAAGATACTAGTGTATAGAGAGAGATTGTCAGTAAAAATAAAAAGTTGCAAGGGAAAAAAGTGTTTCCTACACTTTTACATCGCTAGCAATAAGTGTGCTTTCATTTACAAACTTGACACTATCAATTTGGACTTGAATAAAGATATTAACTGGTTAATACACTACAAAGGCAGTTTCCTCCACCTTTGACATTCACATTTCTACATAAGATACTATGAATAGGATACTTAATTAGCTTCATTCTACAGTTGATAGGTAACTGTTTTTGCTGTCACATAGTCTGTAATTCCTGGATTTGGTAATTTCCACTCCTACTTATCTGATGAAGTGGTTTTTACCCATGAAAGATCATAATCGAATATATTTGTTAGTCTCTAAGTGCCACAGGACTGCTCCTTGTTTTCTCATTGTGAATCATCTTGTGGCTCTCTTCTCTGAACTCTCTCCAATTTTCCTATGTGGTATTGGACAAGATCTTCTTCTCTTACTGCATGATTGTTCCAAATTAAAGGAACTTGATATATAGCAAAAAACCTCTAATGTGTGTGACATCACTGTAATAACAAAAAAGTCTTGAAAATCTATGGAGGCTGGGTTTGAGACTATAACGGTTTTCATGTTAGATGTTCCTGCTAAACTAACAAACATACTGCCTGTGATACTGATTTTGAATTTACCTAGTTCACAGGGAATCATTAAGAAAAGGCAAATATGAGCTTCCCTGCTAAATGATACTCTCTCACTTCAGGGCCTGATGAAATGCATCCTAGAATGCTCAAGGAGCTGATAGAGGAGGTATCTGCGCCTTTAGCTATCATCTTTGAAAAATCATGGAAGACGGGAGAGATTCCAGAAAAGGGCAAATATAATGCCCATCTATAAAAAGGGAAATAAGAACAACACAGGAAGCTACAGACCAGTCAGTTTAACTTCGAAAGATAATGGGGCAAGTAATTAAGAAATTATCTGCAGACACCTGGAAGACAACAGGGTGATAGGTAACAGCCAGCAGGCATTTGTAAAGAACAAATCATGTCAAACCAATCTGATAGCCACAAAATTCGTTATACTATCAAAGAAAGCTAAGGGAGACAGCGGTGGACATGGTACACCTAGACTTTAATAAGACATCTGATATGGTCTAACATGATCTTATCAATAAATTAGGCAAATTCAACTTAGATGGGGCTACTATAAGGTGAGTGAATAACTGGCTGGATAACCATTCTCAGAGAGTAATTATTAATGGTTCACAATCCTGCTGGAAGGGCATAACAAGTAGGGTTCTGCAGGGGACTATTTTGGGTCTGGTTCTGTTAAGTATCTTCAGTAATGATTTAGATATTGTTATAGGGTATGTCTACACTGTAAAGTTAATTCGAAATAACAGCCGTTATTTCGAATTAACTTTAATAGTGTCTATACATGCAAACTGCAATTTGAATTTGGTAAACCTCATTCTACGAGGAGTATCACAAAATTCGAAATAGCTTTTTCGAATTAAGTGCTGTGTAGACACTTAATTTGAAATAGGGGGCCTCCAGCCCTTCCCAGGGAGCCCTGGTGGCCACTCTGGGCACAACAGGAAAACTTACTCTCCTCTCCCCCAGCCCCGGAGCCATTAAAGGGATAGACCCTGGCCACAGTGCCTGTGCCAGCTCCAAGCCTGCCAGCCCAGAGCCAGCAGTAGCCACCGGGGCCCCTGACCCAGTGGCCCCAAAACATGAGCCAGCAAGCCACTGGCAGCCAGCCCTCCACAGCTCCCCAGGAGCAGTCTGTCATCTCCCAGGAGCCTGACAGGGGCTGGAGAAGGGGGGCGCCTTCCTGGTCCAGGGTGGAGATCATGGACCTTATTCAGGTTTGGGGGGGATGCCCCCAAAGTCCATGATCTCTGCACTAGATGGAGGAACGTGGCTGTCTATGGCAGGATAGCTGCCAACCTGGCCACCAAAGGCCACATGCAAACCCAGGAGTAGGTTTGCATGAAAATCAAGTTGGTCCGGCGAGACTCCCAACCCTGGGCCCTGAGCTTCCCCTCCCCCTTCTTCCCCTTGCTTCCCCCTTTCAGCTCCCTCCTCCCAGGTTTCCCCCTCCCCTTTCCCACGCTCTCTCTGCTCCTCTCCCACCTCCTTTTCCCAGTCTCCCCAGAGATTCACCCCCCAGTTTTGTTCAGTAAACCCAGTTTCTATTTTAGAACATACGTGTCTTTTGTTTGACAAATTGAGGTTGTTCAGAGATTCAAAAATGTCCATGAGGTATGCCAGTGAAAGTTGAAACATTTGGTCCGTAAACGCACGATATAACTCTTCTTCTTTCTTCTGTTGCTTGAGGGAAATTTCCACTTCGTCTTTCAGTTTGAATAATCTCAAAAGCATGTTACCTTTGGAAAGACATCATAATTCCATGTGAAACAAGAGTTTTATGATTCACTCCCAAGTCTCGTATTTAAAGCGCTGTTCTTCACAAAATTGACAACTTTTGATGGCCAAATTCTACAAGTCACGTAGATTATCTGGAAGGGTTTTAGCAGCCTATGCTTGTTTGTGTATGACAGAGTGTGTCATGGTTACAGCTGGATTTTTTTTTCTTTCACCAATGTCACAAATCCAGAGCGAGAGCCAAGCATCGCTGGAGCACCGTCTGTGCATACGCCAACCAGTTTTTCCCCATGAAAGTCTATTTTCTTCAAAAAAGTCAGAAATTGTTTTCATAACATCAGACGCCTTTGATGTGGTCATCAATTCTTTTGAAAAAAGCAGGTGTTTTTTCACAGTTCCATCGTAAATGAATTGAACGTAGATGAGCAACTGACAGCGTTGTGGTACATCAGTGTTATCGTCACACTGAATTGCGAAAAAAGAAGCCAACACTGCCTCCACAACTTGAAGTTTAAGATCTTTTGCCAGGTCGTCGATGCGACATTTCCCGGACTTGTCAGAAAGCAAAATTTTTTCTTGCTTTCGACACCAAGCACAATATCATCTGCTTTCAATAATCAAGGCTTCACAAGAGTTTCTCCTATTACGTGCGCTTTCTTGGCTTTAGCGATGAGCAGTGATAGTTCATAAGATGCTTCTTCCACTCTGACCGATGCTTAATGAAAAGCTCCAGTAGTGTCCAGCTTCATGTGTTTTAAATTTTGAAGTTTAGCAGCAAAAAATTCTCTTGGTTTGTCTGTTAAAGCACTGTGGTGGTTCTTCAAGTGTTGCTCAAGACATCATTGCTGAGAACTGTGTGGCATACTACGCACTGAGGATGATCGATCCCGTTTTTTCCATGACAGTGAAGCTGATAGGCACAGCAAGGCAGCCATTTTGATGTAAATGAAGCGGCGATTATTTAAATCACTGCTTCATTTTCCTATGTCTAGTAAACTAATCTACATGGCTCCGTCGATGGAGCCATGTAGTCTAGACATACCCGGAGATAGTATTGCTTTGTAATCTTAGGACGTAAATGCTACCTGCAAACTTTAGATGCTCTCTATCAAAGTAAGAATAGTGGTGGTGAGTGTGTTTTCTTTGCTAGGAGATCAGGCAGAGACCTACGTTCTTCATCGAGTAGTGTCCCCGAGGGTGCTCCACTCGAGGTGCTGGGCTCGTCCCGGCGCCGCAAACCGGAGGAATTTTCACTAGCAGTAGCCCCCCTGCCGGACCGCGCATGCGCGAGTCCCCCTTCGCGCCTTTCATCTGAGCGCGGTCCGGTCTCGTCAGTTTCTCTCCAACCGTCCGCAGCCGCAGACGGAGTTAGTGTAGGCTCCCTTCTCCTCTCTGAGGGGAGAGGGAAGAACCATCCTAGTTGTTGTTAGTTAGTGTTAGGTAGTTATCTGTTATAGTTGTAGTTCCCCCTTTATTAAAAAAAAAAAAAAAACAAGAGAAAGAAGAAAAGAAAAGCCGCTTTTCTTCAGCGGGCGGTCAGGGTTTCCCTGACTGAAATTGACAAAAAAAAAAAAAAAAAAAAAGAAGGGAAAAGGAAAGGACTCAAGAATGCCAGGATCACCCGGCTTCAAGAAGTGCCTCCAGTGCCAGGAGGCTATCCCCATCTCAGATGGACACTCCCGCTGTGTCCGCTGTCTCGGGGACACTCATGTCCCGACCAAGTGCTGTCACTGCGCGAAGATGACAGCTCGCGCTAGAAAAGATCGGGAGCTTAGGTTGAGAGTCCTTCTCTTCAATAAGGCTCTCCAAGCTCCGGAGGTCTCCGAGCCGCACTCTGCATCTCCTCAGCAACCCGGGCAAGCCCCCAGGACCCACGGGACGCCAAGCGCCAATGCAGGCAAGCCGGGGAGCTCTGGCTATGCGCCGAGACTCCCCGCGGGCAAGGCAGCCAAGGGCCGTAGCTCTTCTGCCCTGACTACAGCCGGCCCCAAAAGCTCCGATCCGATGCTCAAGAAGGGATCGAGAGCAGAGTCGGTGCCGGCAACGGCTCTAACGGCGATTGCGGAACCGGCAAGGGAAGCCCCGGCACCGGGAGTTCCGGCGCATGCGCGCCCGCAGCCAGCCATGCCGGCACCCGCAGCGCCTTCCTTGGGTGCCACCCTGGGCTCCTCGGTGCCGGGCATATCGGCACCGGATGCACCTCCCACGCAGGAGTCTCTGCCAGCCCAGCCTCCTGCTTTCACCCTGTCGGGGGATCAAGCTGCACCGAGCCTTTACTCTGCCGTTCATGTGGCAGACGTTCAAGTGGCAGAGGCTTCTCCTCTGTCAGCTGTTCTCACGCAGGCACCTCTGCAGCCTGCCTGCGATGCCTCGGTGCCAACCAAAGCTCAGCAAAAGACTGCCAGGGTCCGGACACCATCAATAACTCCGGACAGTGTCGCCTTCTCACCTGGACCTGACTCACCTACCTCGTCCAATGCTGATTACCATCGTCACAGTCACCGCTACTCGACCTCCAGGGAGCCCTACTATAGGTCACCTCGTCGTTCATCGCCGCGTCGATACTATCGGGATCGCTATTCGGGGTCGCCCTCACACTACTATAGGAGGTCCCTTTCACCAAGATCCCCACGCCGTACAGACTACCATCGGCGATATGGCACATTGAGAAGATACAGCCGCTCTCCCTGTCGCAGTCGGAGGGAGGACCGCTATTATCATGAGTACTCTTCTCATTCATCTCGCCGCAGAAGGTATTCGCGATCGCGATCACCGCATTCTTCTCAGCATCAATCTTCACACGGTCTGGACGAGTCTGCTCCTTATGTACCGCCACCATCCTCGGCTGGGGACCTGGATTCGCAATATCACGAGGATAAGCAGGAACACACTTCTCTTCAAGGGCAGCAGAGCCCTGATTCCCCGGCGCAGCGTTCCTCATCCTCGCAGGATGATGCAGTGGTCCCTCCGGACTTGTCTACTACGGAGGACCACAAGCAGTTCCAGGGGCTCTTTAAGAGAGTTGCGCAATCCCAGGACGTTCAGACCGCGGACGTGCAACAGAAACAACATCGATTGCTCAAAAATTTACAACCTTCACAAAAGTCGAAGCTCGCTTTTCCCTTTGATGAAGCTATACTTGAGATCGCCAACGACATCTGGCAGACCCCGGCCACTTCACTACCAACTAACAAGCGGTCGGATAAGAAGTACTTCATCTCTCAGAAAGATATGGAGTTTCTCTTTACACATCCTCAGCCTAACTCCCTTGTCGTGGATGACAGAGAACAAGATCATCTCAGACCAAGAATCCCTCAAATGACAAGGAGGCCAAACGACTGGATATCTTGGGCAGGAAAGTATATTCCTCCTCTACTTCTGCCCTGAGGATGTGTAATTTTGCGGCACAGCTGGCAAACCACGATTTCGATAACTATTCGAAGCTGATCCCTCTATTTGAGCACTTGCCGGATTCCAAACGTCAGTTGCTTAAGGCAGTGATACAAGAGGGCTACACAGTCGCCCGAACAGCCCTGCAGATCGCCCTTGACACGGCTGATGTAGCTGCTAGATCCGCAGCTTCGGCCATAGTCATGCGTCGGGCGTTTTGGCTGCACCAAGCCGCTGTCCCGAAGGAGATGCAGGCCAAGGTGGAGGATTTGCCCTTTGATCGCAAATCGCTTTTTGCTCAGTCGACAGATCAGGTCTTCCACTCGGGCAAGGACACACGTACGACTCTGAAGACGCTGGGGATGTACACTCCCCCCTACAGACGTAAGAGATACATACCCTACAATAGACAAAGACCATTCTCATATGCGGCACCACGCGCCAGGCCATACGAGCAACAGAGGCCTAGGCAACGGCCCCAAAAGCGTCGCCAGCAACCCAACAAGACGCCTGTCCAGCAGCAGGGCCGACAGCAGGTTTGATGGGTTGATCGAGGGACTTCGGACCACCCCGTTAACAGAGACTCCGGATATCACAAAAGGCGTATTCCATCATCGTCTCAGACCTTACCAGCATCGTTGGGCTGTCATATCCACCGACCGGTGGGTTCACGACATAATTACTTCAGGATATGTCATCCCCTTCACCTCTCTTCCCCCTCCCTCCCCTCCTGCCCCGTCCCTTTTCAGGGACCCCTTTCACGAGACGCTGCTACGTCAAGAGGTGTCACGCCTTCTCATATTAGGGGCAGTGGAAAGGGTGCCGACACCCTTTTTGGGGAGAGGGTTCTACTCTCGCTATTTCCTCACCCAGAAGAAATCAGGGGGTTGGAGGCCTATCCTGGACCTACGTCGGCTCAACCGACATCTGAGAAAGCAAAAATTCAAGATGGTCACGTTATCTTCAATTATCCCGGCTCTCGACAAAGGGGATTGGTTCGCGTCCCTCGATCTTCAAGACGCCTACTTCCACATAACTATACACCCGGCGCACAGAAGATTCCTGCGGTTCACAGTGGGGTCCGACCACTATCAATATCGCGTGCTGCCTTTCGGACTATCGGCAGCCCCACGGGTTTTCTCCAAGACCCTGGCGGTAGTGGCGGCCTACCTGCGACGTCTCGATATTACAATCTTCCCATACCTGGACGATTGCCTGCTAAAGGCTCCCACACTCGACGAGGCCACAAGGGCAGTGTCTACAACTACTGCTTTGTTCACAGCCCTAGGGCTCATAATCAATGTCGAGAAGTCCTTCCTAACACCTACTCGCGACCTGGAGTTTATCGGCGCAAGACTCAACTCCCTAACCGCGAGGGCATACTTGCCGGTACAGAGGTTTCAACTCATACAGGACCTGGTGCAATCAGTATCAATTTCTCCAAAGTCCCGAATACTTACCTGTCTGCAACTACTGGGACACATGGCGGCCACCACGTATGTGGTTCCGCATGCCAGACTCCATATGCGAAGTCTTCAACATTGGCTGTTCACTGTGTACACGCCCCGGGTGCGCAGTACGAACAGGGTGGTTTCTCTGCCCAGTCAGGTGCGATCTTCCCTGGCATGGTGGGACAACCCCGTCAACATGCTAATAGGGGTCCCCTTTCATGCCCAGAAACCAGCTCTACAAATCACTACAGATGCCTCTCTACTCGGCTGGGGCGCCCACCTTCGGGAGCTCCGTGCGCAGGGTCTATGGACGTCCCAGGAATCGCTTCAGCATATAAATTTTCTCGAACTAAGAGCAGTCTTCGAGGCTTGCAAGCACTTTCTGCCCATCATCCGAGGACATTCCATACAGATTCTCACCGACAACATATGCACGGTGTATTATATCAACAAGCAGGGGGGGGTCACGCTCCCGCTCCCTATGTGCGGAGGCTGTGCGCCTGTGGAATTGGGCTATTCAACAAGGTATCACCATAACTGCAGCATACCTCCCTGGCAAGGACAATGTTATTGCCGATACTCTGAGCAGGCATTTCCTCTCACAGCACGAGTGGGAATTGCATCCCGAAGTGCTCCGCGACATCTTTTTGCAATGGGGTTTTCCCAAAGTGGACTTGTTCGCCACTCGACACAACAGGAAATGTCCTCAGTATTGCTCACGAGCAGGCATCGGCACGAACTCCCTCGGCGATGCCTTCCTTCTGGACTGGGATCACCACCAGTTACTGTACGCCTTTCCTCCTCTCCCACTCATTCCAAGGGTTTTGGAGAAGATAGCACTGGATGGTGCAACAGTGATTCTGATAGCACCTTTCTGGCCCAGACAGATTTGGTTAACGCAGCTGTCAAGAATGTCAGCGGCCTACCCACGACGACTACCGCAACTGTCCAACTTGCTATCCCAGAAACACGGCACGGTTCTTCACCCAGCCATCGACCGTTTGCACCTCACAGCATGGTTCCTAGTTGGCTCCAAGCTTCGGAACTTTTATGTTCCCAAGAAGTGAGACGCGTATTGGTTAACAGTAGACGCAGTACAACACGTAAATCCTACCTCTATAAATGGCGCCGTTTCCACTCGTGGTGTTTGGCTAAGGATCTTAACCCTCACTTGTTGTCTATACAACAGATAATGGATTATGTAATGCATCTAAAGACGACGGGGCTAACTATTTCGTCCCTGAGGGTGCATCTAGCGGCAATTTCAGCCTTCCGTCTTCCCGTGGACGGCTATTCAGTGTTCGCCCACCCTATCACCAAGAGATTCCTGAAGGGGCTAGGCAACTTGTATCCGGCCCACAGGATCCCACCAGAGCCTTGGGACTTACCTCTGGTATTGGACGCTCTGACTCGCACACCCTTTGAGCCGCTCGCAACGTGTGATCTACGGATGCTCACTATGAAAACTGTGTTTCTGCTTGCCATTACGTCGGCGCGTCGAGTAAGCGAATTAGCAGCTCTTTCCTCCGATCCGCCGTATACGCAATTCTTCAGTCATGCGGCAGTCCTGCGTGTCCAACCAGCGTTTTTGCCAAAGGTCAACTCTGCTTTCCATATAAATGAGCCTATAATTCTACCGACTTTCTACCCGAAGCCTCACTCCTCATTGGAAGAAGTACGTCTACACACACTAGATGTCAGGCGAGCACTGGCCTTTTACCTCGACAGAACTCGAGTCTTTAGAAAATCTCAACGGCTTTTCCTTTCTACAGCCGAACGCTCCAAAGGCAAACTGCTTTCTGCACAGCGCATTTCCCGTTTGGTCGTTGCTTGCATCACGCAATGTTATGCCTTGCGCAACAAGTCTCTTCCGAGCGGTCTTCGTGCTCATTCCACCCGGGGTATAGCTACATCCATTGCCTATCTTCGTGGAGTACCATTGCAGGACATATGCCGTGCAGCAACCTGGTCGTCCACCCTCACATTCGCTAAGCACTATGCCCTTGCGAACATACTTAACTCCGATTCGAGGGTAGCTCAGGCTGTCTTGTCTACAGCCCGAAAGCGATAGGTCCGAAGCACGCAAGTCACGCTGGACCACTGCTGTGTACTCACCTCGAGTGGAGCACCCTCGGGGACACTACTCGATGAAGAAAAGAGAGTTACTCACCTGGTGCAGTAACGTCTGTTCTTCGAGATGTGTGTCCCCGTGGGTGCTCCACGTCCCACCCTCCTCCCTGCTTCGGAGCCTCTATTTATGTCTTTCAGATGCTTCCGGTTGGGAGGAAACTGACGAGACCGGACCGCGCTCAGATGAAAGGCGCGAAGGGGGACTCGCGCATGCGCGGTCCGGCAGGGGGGCTACTGCTAGTGAAAATTCCTCCGGTTTGCGGCGCCGGGACGAGCCCAGCACCTCGAGTGGAGCACCCACGGGGACACACATCTCGAAGAACAGACGTTACTGCACCAGGTGAGTAACTCTTTTTTTTTCTTGCCTTCCTCTGGGGCACTTGCCGGTTTACATTGGTATAAATGGTGGATTCCCTGTAACTTGAAGGTTGTTGGTTTTGTTTTGTTTTGTTTTGTTTTTTGTTTTAAATCATGATTTGAGGACATCAGTAACTCAATGGGAAATGAGGGGTCTATTACAGGAGCGGGTGGGTGAGGTTCTGTGGCCTGCAATGTACAGGAGCCTCAGGCTAGATGGTCATGTTTCCTTGTGACCTTAAAGTCTGTGCGGAATGAGAAGCAAAGAAACCGTTTAACTGATGCATTTGTGTA
Source organism: Pelodiscus sinensis (assembly GCF_052426305.1). Classification (NCBI taxonomy): domain Eukaryota; kingdom Metazoa; phylum Chordata; order Testudines; family Trionychidae; genus Pelodiscus; species Pelodiscus sinensis. The sequence continues at coordinate 17,219,934 of NC_143078.1, read as the reverse complement.
CATCCTGAGCATTTAAAGTCTCTGATTCAAGCTAATTGCTTTCTTAGGAATACACTTAGTACTGTGAATTGCAGCTGGTTTTGTGGGAAATGAAACTTTATATGTTGAGAACCAAAATTACTAACAGGCAAAAACAAATAAGTGGCATATGCAACATTTGAACAGGTTGTAACTCATCTCTCCACTCGAGGGCCTTTTACCATATGAAGGAAATGGCATGTTAGACTCTGTTAAGGACATCTTCTACCTCTACTTGACAGACAAAATCTCCAGCTGACACATGATTGCTGGTTTGGAATGTGAGCTTGAAGTTATAGTGGACATCCTAATTCTGGGACATATCTTCTCACCTTCTGTTCCCAAACAGAGACATAGAATAAAGATCAACTGATTTGTGTTTGTCTCTGAGATTAAAGGCTAATCATTTCTTTATTTTCAGTGTGTCAAAATGATCTATTTAGAGATTCAACAAACAATTTTTTAATAAAACAAAAAATAGTCAAATCTGCATAATAATATTGTAATTTCTAGAAGAAAGTATTGCAAAGTGCTTTGTTTTTTCTTACATTCAGTGTGTGAGGGGTTTGGGTATTGTGAAATAGTTTCAGGATAATTACTAGATTTCTTTACATTTTAAAATGGAGAAGGAGTGAGGCTGTCTTTGAGTTTGACTTTGTTTTAATTTTTAGGTGTATGTACCTTGTAAACACAAAGAATGTATTGAATTTTCCTGTTCTGTTTACTGAAGCTTTTCTCTTTCACCAGGACTGGCAGCCACCATTTGCATGTGATGTTGATAAACTTCATTTTACTCCACGGATCCAGAGGCTGAATGAATTGGAGGTAGTGTCAGAAACTGACATAATTAACGTTAGTCCACTTGAAGAAGTAAATATAAATATGTTCAGAGTAGTGCAGTAAAGCAGAAAGTTGCTTTTGCTCTAAACTGCATTTTATAGAACAATGAATTAAGGCTGTTAAGCAGTGTTCCCTATAAGTTGCGCACATATGCTGCTGTAAAGGAGCAACCCACATGCACACCTTTTCTCTTTCTCTCTCCTTCACACTCACCACCCTACACATAATTCTATTATTGTTTGTTACTACTTGGTATTTTCTTCTGTGTACATATATTCTCTAAAATTTTATTCTTTCAAAGTATGCCATATTTATGTTTTTACTAGTCTGTCTATGCATTTTATAATTTTTATTTTTCTTGCTCAAGTTTAATTCTTTTGAGTAGCAAGTTCTAAAATTCCTTGCTCAAGTTTAATTCTTTTGAGTAGCAAGTTCTAAAATTCCTAACCCTTGTTGACTAGACTAATTATCCATATGGTAACTTCATGGCTTTTTTGGATTCTACTGGTGGTTGACAACAATATGTGTTGGTGTTCATAACAACATGTATTTTGCAAATGGATGGAAAAATTAGAAGGAATAATTTTTGAAAAATCATGCTTAAGCAATACTACAGTAAGATTTATTTCAATTTTTTGGAGGCTTTACATTTTCAATCATATGGATGTCATAGAATACAAAGTGTATATTGCTTACTTTTGTTTATTTTTTATTCCAAATAGTTGCACAGTAAAAAAAGACATAGTATTTTTCAATTCACTTAATGCAAATACTGTGGTGCAATCTTTTTATCATGAAAGTTGAACTAACAAATGTAGAATTATGTACAAAATCCTTCATTCTAAAGTAAAATGTAAAACTCTGAAGCCTACACATCTGCTCAGTCCTGCTTCTTGTTTGAGTGATTGGCTGAACAAGTTTGTTTACATTTGGTGGAGATAATGGTCCCTGCTTTTATTTACAATGTCATCTTAGCCTTTTGTCAATTCTGCAGGGAAAAGTGTTCTTAAAATGAACATGTGCTGGCTTATCTTCCGAGACTACTGTAACATGAAATATATAGACTCATAGACTCCAAGGTCAGAAGGGACCATTATGATCATAGTCTGACCCCATGCACAATGCAGGCCACAGAATCTCACCCACCCACTCCTGGAATAATCCTCTCACCTATATCTCAGATATTGAAGTACTCAAATGATGGTTTAAAGCCCCAAGATGCAGGGGTAACAAAATGGAGGAACTAGAGCTACTGGTCCAGAAAGTGAAACCAGATATTATAGGAATAACAGAAACATGGTGGAATACCAGGCATGATTGGAGTACAGGTATTAAAGGGTATGTGCTGTTTAGGAAAGACAGAAATAAAGGTAAAGGTGCTGGAGTAGCATTCTTGATTTAGTCCTGAGTGGAGCGCAGGATCAGGTCCAGGAGATAACCGTTACAGGACCGCTTGGGAATAGTGACCAAAATATAATAACTTTTAACATTCCTATGGTGGGAAGAACACCTCAGCAGTCCAGCACTCTGCCATTTAATTTCAAAAAGGGGAATTATACAAAAATGAGGAGGTTAGTTAAACAGAAATTAAAAGGCACAGTGACTAGAGCCAAATCCCTGCAAGCTGCATGGAAACTTTTTAAAGACACCATAATAGAGACCCAACTTAAATGTATACCCCAAATTAAAAAACATAGCAAGAGACCTAAAAAAGAGTCAACGTGGCTTAACCACCATGTAAAAGAAGCAGTGAGGGACAAAAAGGCATCTTTTAAGAAGTGGAAGTCCAATCCTAGTGAGATAAATAGAAAGGAACATAAACACTGTCAAATCAAGTGTAAAAATGTAATGAGAGAAGCAAAAAAAGATTTTGAGGAACAGCTAGCCAAAAACTCAAAAAGAAATAACAAAATGTTTTTTAAGTACATTAGAAGCAGGAAGCCTTCTAAAAAACCTGTGGGTCCCCTAAATGATCGAGATATAAAAGGAGCAATAAAGGACAATAAAGCCATTACAGATAAACTAAATAATTTCTTTGCTTCAGTCTTCACGGCTGAGGACATTAGAGAGATTCCCAAATCTGCACTGTCCTTTGTGGGTGATGAATCTGAGGAACTGTCCCTGATTGAAGTATCATTAGAGGAGGTTTTGGAACAAATAGAAAAATTTAATGTTAACAAATCTCCGGGACCGGATGGCATTCATCCAAGGGTTCTAAAAGAACTCAAATAGGAAATTGCTGAACTATTATCCGTGGTTTGTAACCTATCCTTTAAATCGGCTTCCGTACCTAATGACTGGAAGGTAGCTAACGTGACACCAGTATTTAAAAAGGTCTCTAGAAGTGATCCTGGCAATTACAGACAGCTAAGTCTAACTTCAGTACCGGGCAAATTAGTCGAAACAATAGTAAAGAATAAAATTGTGAGGCATGTACAAGAACATAATTTGTTGGACAAAAGTCAGCATGGTTTCTGTAAAGGGAAATCCTGTCTTACTAATCTATTAGAGTTTTTTGAAGGGGTTAACAAACATGCAGACAAGGGGGATCCAGTAGATATAGTATACTTAGATTTTCAGAAAGCCTTTGACAAAGTCCCTCACCAAAGGCTCTTGTGTAAATTGCATGGCCATGGGATAAGAGGGAAGGTCCTTTCTTGGATTGAGAACTGGTTAAAAGACAAGAAACAAAGGGTAGGAACAAATGGTAAACTTTCAAAATGGAGAGGGGTAACTAGTGGTGTCCCCCAAGGGTCAGTCCTGGGACCAATCCTGTTGAACTTATTCATAAATGATCTGGAGAAAGGGGTAAGCAGTGAGGTGGTAAAGTTTGCGGATGATACCAAACTGTTCAGGATAGTCAAGACAGAAGCAGACTCCAAAAAGATCTCACCAAACTGAGTGATTGGGCAACAAAATGGCAAATGAAATTTAATGTGGATAAGTGTAAAGTAATGCACATCGGGGAAAAATAAGCCCAACTATACGTACAGTATGATGGAGGCTAATTTGGCTATGACAAATCAGGAAAGAGATCTTGGAGTTATCGTGGATAGTTCTCTGAAAACTTGCACACAGTGTGCAGCGGCGGTCAAAAAGGCAAATAGGATGCTATGAATTATTAAGAAAGGGATAGAAAATAAGACACATAATATCTTATTGCCCCTGTATAAAACTATGGTACGTCCACATCTTGAATACCGTGTACAGATGTGGTCTCCTCACCTCAAAAAAGCTATTTTGGCCTTGGAAAGGGTTCAGAAAAGGGCAAATAAAATGATTAGGGGTTTGGAATGGGTCCCATATGAAGAGAGGTTAAAACTACTGGGACTTTTCCGTTTAGAAAAGAGGAGACTGAGGGGGGATATGATACAGGTATATAAAATCATGAGGGCTACGTCTACACTGGCCCCTTTTCCGGAAGGGGCATGTTAATTTCAGAGATCGCAATAGGGAAATCCGCGGGGGATTTAAATATCCCCCGCGGCATTTAAATAAAAATGTCCGCCGCTTTTTTCCGGCTTTTAGAAAAGCCGGAAAAGAGCGTCTACACTGGCCCCGATCCTCCAGAAAAAGCGCCCTTTTCCGGAGGATCTTATTCCTACTTCAAAGTAGGAATAAGATCCTCCGGAAAAGAGCGCTTTTTCCGGAGGATCGGGGCCAGTGTAGACACTCTGAAAAGCCGGAAAAAAGCGGCGGACATTTTTATTTAAATGCCGCGGGGGATATTTAAATCCCCCGCGGATTTCCCTATTGCGATTTCAAAAATTACCATGCCCCTTCCGGAAAAGGGGCCAATGTAGACGTAGCCGAGTGGTGTGGAGAAGGCTGATAAAGAAAAGTTACTTATTAGTTCCCTAAATAGAAGAACTAGAGGACACCAAATGAAATTAATGGGTAGTAGGTTTAAAACTAATAAAAGAAAGTTCTTCTTCACACAGCGTGTAGTCAACCTGTGGAACACCTTCCCAGAGGAAGCAGTGAAGGCTAGGACTGTAACAGAGTTTAAAGAGAAGCTAGATAATTTCATGGAGGTTAGGTCCATAAAAGGCTATTAGCCAGGGGATAGAAATGGTGTCCCTGCCTCTGTTTGTCAGAGGCTGGAGAGGGATGGCAGGAGACAAATCGCTTGATCATTGTCTTCGGTCCACCCTCTCTGGGGCACCTGGTGGTGGCCACTGTCGGCAGACAGGCTACTGGGCTAGATGGACCTTTGGTCTGACCCAGTACGGCTGTTCTTATGTTGTTGTTGTATATCAATGATGAAGTAGATTGTAAAGAAATAAAAAGTGATGGAATGGAGAAGACAGTCTGTCTGGGCAAAAATCACATTGGGGAAGAAAACTATTAGATCCACCCCTGGGATAGTGCTTGGGGTATGCTATAGACTACCAGGATCTAATTTGGATCTGGAGAGAGAGTAATGCAGATGGGAAAATATAATCCCATGTATACATATAAAATGATCCAGGCTAAATTAGATGTTACCACTCAAGAAAGATCTAGAATTCACTGTGAATAGTTCTCTGAAAACATTGGCAGTAAGTGGCAGCAGTCAAAAAAGCAAACAGAATGTTGGTGATTATTAAGAAAGGGATTAGACAGAAAATATATAAATCTGTTATTCCCACATCTTGAATGCTGCATGTAGGTGAGGTCACCCCATCTCAAAAAAGGTATCTTGGAATTGGAAAAGGTTTAGAGAAGGGCAACAAAAAGTATTAGGTGTAAGGAGTGGCTTCTGTATGTGGAGAAATGAATAAGACTGGGACTTCTCAGGTTGGAAAAGGCAGCTTCAGGAGATAGGATTGAGGTCTATAAAATCATGATTGGTGTAGCCAAAGTAGATAAGGAAATGCTATTTATTCCTTTTCATAATACATGAAGGTAGGGGTCACCAACTGAAACTAAGGCAGCAGGTTTAAAACAAAAAGAAGTATTTCTTCACCCAATGCACAGTCAACCTATGTAACCCATTGCCAGAGGATGTTGTGAAGGCGAAGACTATGACTAGGCTTAAAAAAAAGTGCTAGATAAGTTCATGGAGGATAGGTACTAGCCTTTTTTTTAAAAAAAACAACAACAAAAAACAGAAGCTGGGAATGAGCTATGTATTCATTCCATCTAGGGCATCTGGCACTGGCCACTATCAGAAGATAGGATACTAGTCTAAATTGACCTTTGGCCATTTTTACATTCCCAGAAAAGCCCACACTACAAGATTCATTTACTACTATGTTGCTGAACTAATTAATTAACTCTGTACCAGGACTCTTTGTTAGTGGTGGTATTGAGTAAACACTGAAGTCTGCAGAAACGTAAAGTTCTGTTTGAGGTTGGAATATTTTTTTTATTGGATGGAATAGATTATAACTTATTCTACATTTGAAAGAGAAAATTCCAGACAAAGAAGGGTTTAAAAAAGATAAGCAATTTTTTTATTGCTATTTTGGTAGTAAACGCATTATGAGGTAGGGTGAAAACACTTTTGATAGCCAGTGATTCTATTTCTTCGACCCATTCAAATGTTCACCAAAAGCATGTGTGTTGAGATTTATTAACTTTTAAAAACAATTTGTGAAGGTAAATTGAAAGATGAATCCCTCCATACAAGGAAATTAGTCTATGCAGCAAATCTCATTAATTTGCACTTGGGTAAATCTACAAATCTGCACGGGAAATGAATCTGCAGTATTTTGAGGGTTTATTTGGGGGGTAGGAGACTGTCCAGTAGGGGCATGCCACACTGCTACTGGCGGGGCTGGTGCTGCTCCTGAACGTTCACACACAAGTACTAAAGTTGCTCTCAGCATTGCCTGTGCACATCTGTGAGTAGGGAAGGTTTGCCAATCTGTAGATCTTCCTCTGTACTTCTTGCCTCTGTGACTAAGTTATTTTGGATGGGTAGGTTTCCTAACAGAGCCAGTGAACATCATTATTGAAAATGGATCAGGCCTAACACATGGAATACAGAGGAGGTGACACTGACTCTAAAGATTGAATAGTGAATCTCTTTTTAAAATAATTGATTCCAGCCATTGCCTTCAAATGGTGCATACGTCTTCCAGTTACAATTGGTGGTATTAACAGGGATGTCAGAAACCAAATGTAGATAGAAGTTTCCTTTCCGATCAAAATGTGATTGACCTGTTAGAGTTCAGGTATACTATGACAAAGTTATAGCTTATAGATATCTTTATAGATAAAGCTTATGGATAGCTGGAGAGATTCAGTTTCAGTGTAGTCAATCTAGTGTCTTTCCCAAATAAAACAAAAATGAAAGAAAGTCAGTCAAATCTAGCTTTTTGTTATCCACTAAGTGCAGATGCATTTAAAGAGGGATTTTGGAACATAACCAAAGAGCTGAACTTGAAATTGTTCTAATGAAAATGTTGGAAGCTAAATTGACCTGCATATTGAGAGCAGACTGTCTTTTGTTAGGCTCAGACCCGTGTGAAGCTGAATTTTCTGGACCAGATCGCAAAGTTTTGGGAGCTTCAAGGATGTTCCCTGAAAATTCCACATGTAGAGAGGAAGATCTTGGATTTATTTCAACTTAATAAGGTAAGACTATTTTAAAAAATTGTTTGTTTTACTGGAAAAGATAGCGTATTACTTCTGTTCCTACACTGAAGTCAAGTCGTCTTCGGTAAACTACTTCAATAGAAATTTTGTGTTTGGAAGAGTTTTTTTTTTTTAAATGCAAGATTAAGCTCCCTGTGACCAAATCTGTGAAATGCATTTTAGACAAGAACAATTAATAGTACACTAAAAAGTTGTGTCGGAAAGCTGATTCAGTAGTAAAACCACAGAAATGCAGCCTAAGACAGTCCTCCATGTAGACTGAAGTATAAACCCACACCTAATCTTCCCTTCTGATGAATATTGTGATGCATTACTTTGGGGAAGTTTTTGGCCCTGTGTTACACAACACTTCATCTGATCACAATGATTCCTTCAGGCCTTGGAATCTTTGAACTTTTTGAGGTCTAATTATTCACAGTAGCTAAGTAAAGGATTTAAGCTACAGAATTCTCTTAACATGAAAACTCTTGTTGAAATGTATGTATTGCATACAGTAGCAGCTTCAGCAAGAACGCTTTTTCTTCTTCGAATAGTGTCCCCGTGGGTGCTCCACTCCGGGTGCTCGTGTGTCCTCGCGCCAGCGACTGGAGATTTTTCTAGCAGTGTCTGCTGCGACGCGCATGTGCTGTAGTTTTACCATGAGCCGTTAGTGTTTGTTAGGCGCGCGCAGGGTGTTGCCCCTCAGTTTCTTCTCTACCATCCTTGGCTGCTGATGGAGTTTCTCTCCTTCCTGCTTTTTCTATAGAAAAACGACAAAAAAACCAAAACAAAACGGTTATTTCCCCTTAGTTTCCTCATATTTCCAAGTTTTAAGACCCCCTACTTTTTGCTGTGCCTGATGATGGGATTTCCTGGCTTCAAGAGGTGAGAGTCGTGCTGGGATGCTGTGCTCGTCTCCGACGGGCACTCTGCGTGCATAAAGTGTCTCAGAGAATCTCACCAGACATACGTGTCCCCATTGCTCAAGTCTAAATTGACGGCCAGAACAGGTTTAAAAACCTCCCTCTACGAAAGATCGCTCCAGCCACCTTCTGAGGGCACACCACCTGCCTCAAAGCCAACTTCTGAGCCGAAAGGTAGGGACAAAACACATCCCTCTACCTCTCCTGGCATATCTCTTGAAAACAAGACTGTTTCCAGCCTGATCCTTACCCTTGGCACCGACAACCTTGAAGGGTCAGCATTGCGGACAGGCCTGGCATATCGGGCATGGCACTGCTCAAGATGCCAGCATTGCATAAGAGGGCGCACTTGGAGCCCAAACAAAAACAAGCTGCACCGCCAGGCCAACATAAGTACTACTTGACACGAAAGCCGCTAACTCAGTTGGCACCAGCCTTGGCACGTAATAGAACCTGTACTGAGATGCCACCTCCTCACCAATTAATGCTTCCTGCACCAACGGCACCAAGTAACACGCGTACCCTGGTATCATCTCAGGAGCATCGACGACATACGTCTCCTATCAGGAGCCATCCTTCACTGGCACTGTTATCTCCAGGTTCCTCCATACAGTCGGTGCACTCATGCAGATCACTAATCCTGTCTCGTTCCCCAAGCGAAGCCGGCACTGAGCCATGCAGCCTCTTTTCTTCTCGGCATTCCAGCCCAGCACAGAGAGCGCCATCCTGGGACACTGGGACTATTACATATGCATATCCACCATCATTACCACCCTGGTATGCGCATCATTACACGTATCTGCCTCCCCCTTACCCCGGGCAATGGCAATCATGGGAGTCACGTCCTCATAGGAAGAGCCATCATACCGCACCTTTCACAACATCTAGAGAACCACCTCATTCCCCCCAACCCATGACAACTGTAACAGCGCCTAACTCCCCAACCCAGACTCAGAGGACTTTTTGTCTGAGGACGAAGATAAGGTCCCCTGGCATAATTCTTTGTCCTCGCCAGATGAGGTGATTATATCCACCACCAACTGATTACTCAAAGAAGTTCCAAGAACTTTTTAAAGGGTAGTGTTAGCAAAAGAGCGAGATTTACAGGAGGTTCAGGAAAAACTGTATCGCCTCTTTCAAACCTTGCAACCTCCTATCTCCTCCAGGATCGCCTTCTCCACGGACAAAGCTTTTATGGACCCAGCAGACATTTGGAAGACCCCAGCACCATCACTCCAAACAATAAAAGAATGGACCGAAAATACTGTATCACACCAAAGGGAATGGACTTCCTTTTCACTCACCCTCCATCAAAGTCCCTGGTAGTCGATTCCATTAGACACAAAACCAGACAACCCAATATTAGATCAACACCACAGGACAAGGACCACAAAAAAAAAAAAGGACATTATGGGTCGTAAAGTGTACTCTTTGGCCACTCTGCTCCTTAGAACAGCGAATTATACTGCCATGCTAGCAGATTATGACTATTCTAATTACTCCCAGCTTCAAGAGCTTATACAATACTTACCTGAACACAAGAGGCCTATCCTCCTCAGTGTTATGCAGGAGGGCCATACAATTTCTCACACTGCACGACAGTCCACAATGGTGTAGCGCAGACAGCTGTACGTGTCACAGCCTCAACTGTTGTGATGTGGAGAATATCTTGGCACCAAGCATCAGGAGTTCCCTGGGATTTGCAGCAGAAGGTCAAAGACCTACCTTTTGATAAAACCAATCTTTTTGCTGCGAAAACCGATGAAGTACTTCATTCGACGAAGGACTCCTGTGCTCCCCTAAGAATCCTGGGGATGTACACGCCCCCTACTTGAGACAGATACACCAACTACTAGAGACCCAGAGAGCCATACAGACAGTTTCCTACAGAAACAAAGGCCCCAATAATGTAGGCCTCAATGCCAGCAACAACATCAAACAGCAGCAGCCCAACCTTCCACATCCAAGCAGCAACTTTAAAGGTTCGATTGGGAGCTAGAAAGACACTTTCCTTGTGGTCACACCGTTGACCAATTATCCGCAGTTCAGCCACTGCCTCTGCCCCTCTTTTCAACAAATGGGTCCTAGAGCTCCTGCACCATGGTTTACTCCATCCCTTTCATTTCTCGTTCCCCTACCCATCCTCCCACACCATCCCTCTTCAGGGACCCCTCTTACAAGACCTTCCTTGAGCAAGAGGTGCTTCACCACCTGTGATTAAGCACCATAGAACCGGTACTAACAGAGTTCCATGGCCGAGGGTTCTACTCAACTTATTTTCTAACACAGAAAAAAAATGGAGGATGGAGGCCCATTCTGGATTTAAGGAAGCTCAACAAATATGTTGCTTACCAATAATTCAAGATGGTGACCCTAGCAACAATAATTCTAGCATTAGATCAAGGAGATTGGCTTTTGTCTGTAGACCTTCAAGATGCATATTTACACATAACAATCCATCCCGCCCACATCACCAAACTGATACACTTACCTGCGTTTTTCCCCCAAATGCACACTGATCCGTCACATGCGTCATGGCACACCCTCGATGTCTGTAGAGCGCTTGCGTTCTACATTGATCGTATGAGAGTCTGGCAAATATCTCCTAGACTCTTCCTATCCTTCACGGAACGATCCAAAGGACACGCTCTCTCTTCTTTGAGCATCTCCAAGTGGATCTCTTCATGCACCCACACATCCACAACAAAGAACCACCTGGCACCATCACTGCCCATTCCACCAGGGCCATGTCTTCTACAACTGCCTTCCTCAAGAATGTACCTCTCCAGGACATTTGCACCACAGCCACTTGGTCATCAGACCACACATTCACACAACATAACGCTCTGGCATCCTCCACCACATCATCCATGGCTGTGGGACAAGCAGTATTATTCTCAGTGATAACAACAGGGCTTCAAACCTGCCTCCACGAGCTGACAATGCTTTATAGTAGAGCACCCACGAAGACACTACTCGAAAAAGAAAGTTATTTACCTTGTGCAGTAACGGTGGTTCTTTGAGATGCGTGTCCCCATGGGTACTCCCTTACCCTCCCTCCTTCCCCTGCTTTGGAGCCCCATGCTCTACTAGCACAGGTAGAGAAGGAATGGAGGGGCTGCGCCATGCGCGCGCCTAATGGACACTAATGGCATGAGGGGGCGCCATAGCGCGTGCACAGCAGACACTGCTAGAAAAGTCTATGGTCGCCAGCGTGAGGAAGCACCAGTATCCAGAGTGGAGCACCCATGGGAACACACATCTCGAAGAACTACCGTTACTGTACAAGATGAGTAACTCTCTTCCCTTTGTAACCTATTATTTTTACTAGCAGTAGATCTCTATACACTACTGTCTTTATTTTTGTGTATGTGACCATTGTATTTTTCCTTCATAGCTAGTCGCAGAAGAAGGTGGATTTGACTTAGTCTGCAAGGAGAGAAAATGGACTAAAATAGCCATCAGAATGGGTTTTGCTCCAGGCAAGGCAGTGGGTTCACACATCCGTGCTCATTATGAACGTATTCTTTATCCCTACAACTTATTCCAGTCTGGAGCTAGTCTATTGGTAAGTTGGTGGTTTTTTGTTTTGTTTTTTCCTTCCTGGCTAGCTAAAACTTGGATAAATTTACCAACTAGTAGATTCTTTCCTTTTAGGGGAGCTAAAGATTGCATTTATATTTGTTTCATAGGCTTCATCTTTTTACTTAGATACTAAGTAAGATGAGTACATTAGTAATCTACAGACAGAACTTTTTCAAATGAAAAGGAAAGTACTATAATTTTGTGAAGGATTCTTCAAGGTAGCCTCTTAGCTGAAGACATAGAACCTATTTGGACACTGCCAGTTTGTATTTCCTCCTTTCTACAGTTTCTGAAAGGCTCATTTTAGAGCAGTTATTTAGGCTTTCTGGAATGTCGTCTTTGTTGCTGTTTTGTGCATTGCAGACTTTTAAAATATTCACATGCCATTTACTTGTCTATCCATCTGACAAAGAATAAATGAATAATATTTCTAGCAATAGAGGTCCAAAGATAATGGATGGAATATATTGGTAACCTTATAGCCATTTGTTAACTTGCTTTTGTATTTTTCAAGTACATAATGTGGTGAAAGACCTCACTATGAAGAGAGAGTGAGGGTAACATGGGAATGGTGTTTTGATCACCCCATAGAAGTCATAAAAAACACTGGCAGTCTACATTATATGTTTTCTAACTTAAAATCTTCATGTTTAGTTTTTGTCCATTAATAAGTGGGACCAAGGATAGAATGGGGTGGAAACTAATACAAGCCTTCTGTCCGATCAGAGTTGCTTTATTTTGAAACCAACATAGGTATTACTTGCTAAAAATCCATTTGATCTCTTATTACCATTCCCATTTTCAAAGTAGGTGGATTTCATCATAAAAAAAAAAACTTGAAGATTATCTGAGTCTACAGTAAAGAGCAAGATTAGTGCCTGTGTGTTGGAACTGCTAAAATGAGAATGGAGACTGACATGAGAAAATCAAGAGGCTGGAATCCTTACATAGTTTGAGATTATCTCATTGAAGAATAGTTTAAAAAAAATCTGTAGGCTCTAAAAACAATTGAAATTTTGATCACCGGGCTTTAGATATAAGTGCTGATGTAGATAGTTTTCCTTGAATTAAGGTTTTTCATCCCATACACTAAAAAATTTTTTGCCGACAACTCTTCACATTTCTTCTGAAATAATTCTTATGGCATGGTGGAAATAAACACAATTCCAATAAGAAATGTAATTAGAATCTTTCCTTTTTTGTTCACTCTGAAGTCTAAAGCAGTTGTGTGTTTGTTTTCTTTTGAGAAGATATTTTGCTCTGTCACATCTGATCTTGTTCTCTTATCTCTCTCTTTTATATATTCCCACTTCAAAAAAAAAATAAAAATTTAATTTTCTAAAATAGAGTTGGCTAAATGACCATACATGCTCTGATAATCATTTTGAAATGGTGTGTCTCAGAGCTCGTGTTAAACTCATGATTTCTAAGTAATGGGCCATTTTAAGAGGGCAAAGATTCGCAGGTGGCTGCTTGTGATCTCATTTAATGAGGTCACACTTCTTTTTAAATATAACTTTCCAAGCTCTCTCTTGCATTAGGCACCTGACATTTGTTCCAAACTGATGTGTTTAGTGGATCATGCAGTTCTGGAAAAGGTATGTTTATCTTCATTTTTTAACTTCCTCCCCCCCCCCCAAGAAAAAGAGAGCTATTGCTGATTTTAATTTGTTACTGTGTTCTGTATATGGTATTAATGTATACTTTTTATGAATTGTATGAAAAGTTGAGAGAATCCATAGAAATGTTTCTGTGGGCTCAGTTTTCACCTTGCTTAGGTTTTATTTTTTGCTGACATGCATTCTATTAACTAGTGAATTCATTTGACAATGAATTATTTCTCTACTGCATTTATATTTGATATCTCTGGCCAAAGGTAACTTTTTTTTACATTCAGCCATGTATTCTCAGTAGGCAGTAGTTTTCCAGGTGTTGCTTGTACTGCTGTCATCTTTATTATCTATTCAATTCTTTCCTGAGTATCTAGGTCTCTGTGATTTCATTCTTAGAGAAGGTACATTTACTGGATTTTAAATTGGTCAGTTTCAAACATGTTTTTCCCTTTGATATTTCAATAAATCTTTTAAAGATGCTCTTATCATATCATCCAATATCATATCATCTATAAAAGGGTGGTACATGCAGTCTGTAAAATTTTGTAATTTGTAAGATGGCACTTACTCTATATTGCATTGATGTTGTGAAAGCCAGGATGAGCAAGAGTATTGTTCACTCAGCTTCAAATGTGTTCAATCATATGCACAACTTGAATTTATTATGAGTTTTATGCCTTAAATATGTTTTTTCAGTAGTCTTTTCTGAAAGTATCCTATTTGAGGAACTTCTTCCATTTTACTGTCTGAATACATAATATAGCAGTAAAACAGGAAATTTGATGTTTAACCAATAGTTTTTCATTGAAACATTAGCATCAGTGTTTCAGTAAATCCAAAAATCTAAACTGATCAAGACTGGTGAAGCTAACTTTATAATCTTTAAATTAGTAGGTACTTAAGGAAGCTCCTCAAAGAAGTAATTTGTTCATCTTTACCTGTTTAACACAGCTAGATGCATCTCAGTTGTATTGCCCATAATAATTGTGTATAAGTAGATGGATAAGTATCAGTTGCTTTATATGTAAGGGATAGCTGATATGAAGCATGCTTATCATTCTTCAAACTATTTATGTAGTGAAAAATCTTTACAACTTACTCTAAAGACTCTTAAATAAATCTGCACACTTTTTCCTAAGATTTTTCTAATTCAAGCAGCCAAAGTATTATAAATATACCAGTTCTTGTTCTTTTGTTTTCTATTTAAAAACTCAGCTCAGGCTGTCTATACACTAGAATGATTCATCCTAGGATCCATCCTATTCAACGTATTGAGAAAGGGGTAAACAGTGAGGTGGCAAAGTTTGCAGATGATTACCAAACTGTTCAAGGTAGTTAAGACCAAAGCAGACTGTGAAGAACTTCAAAAAGATCTTCTCAAACTAAGTGATTAGGCAACAAAATGGCAAATGAAATTTCATGTGGATAAATGTAAAGTAATGCACATTTGAAAAAATAACCCCAACTATATGTACAATATGATTGGGGACTAATTTAGCTACAACTAATCAGGAAAGATCTTGGAGTCATCGTGGATAGTTCTCTGAAGATGTCCATGCCGTGTGCAGCAGCAGTCAAAAAAACAAACAAGATGTTAGGAATCATTAAAAAAGAATAGAGAATAAGACGGAGAATATCTTATTGCCCTTGTATAAATCCATGGTACGGCCACATCTCGAATACTGCATACGGATATGGTCTCATCTCTAAAAAGATATACCGGCATTAGAAAATGTTCAGAGGAGGGCAACTCAAATGATTTTAGGGGTTTGGAACAGGTCCCATTTGAGGAGAGATTAAAGAAGCTATGATTTTTCAGCTTGGAAAAGAGGAGACTAAGGGGGGGAGGGAAATATGATATGGGTCTGTAAAATCATGAGTGGAGAAAGTGAATAAGGAAAAGTTATTTACTTGTTCCCATAATATAAGAACTAGGGGCCACCAAGTGAAATTAATGGGGAGCAGGTTTAAAACTAATAAAAGGAAGTTCTTCTTCTCACAGCGCACAGTCAACCTGTGCAACTCCTTGCCTGAGGAGGTTGTGAAGGCTAGGAATATAACAGGGTTTAAAAGAGAGCTAGATACATTCATGGAGGTTAAGCCAGGGTGGGTAAGGAATGGTGTCCCTAGCCTCTGTTTGTCAGAGGGTGGAGATGGATGGCAGGAGAAGGATCGCTTGATTGTTACCTGTTTGGTTCACTCCTTCTGGGGCTGGATGGACCTTTGACCAGTATGGCTATTCTTATGTTCTTATCACCAGACGTTTTGCTAGTTTACAGTTGCTTATATGGTGTCAAGAGTGCATGTACTCTTGACTCTTCTTGCTGGCATCTCATCATAAGAGGTTGTATTGGCAGATGCTATGGTGCATTGTGGATAGGCATCTCAATGTCCCAGCACCACTGTCCAGTGCAGTGCTTTGTGGAACACCCAGGTTCCCACTAATCCCTTTTCTTCCATCCCATAAAGCTTCTTCTAGATGATCATTTTCATGCCTCTAATAATTCCCACTGTTCATTGTACTGCTTTTGTTCTCTTTGCCATCTCACTAATTAGAATCATGCGTCCAGGACAGTTAAATGGAGTTCTTGTCTTGTAGAGACAGGATGTGGTTATTTTGTATTTGCAGAACTTCAGTTACTGTAAAACCGACCAGTGGCACTTTGAAGGTGAGACGGGACATACTAAGGAGGATGAGCAAATGGATGTGGACGGTGCATTGAAGCATTTTGAGGCTTCTGACATTTGTTAATCAGCTCCACACAGTGGGTCAGCATTTCTGGGACCAAGAAACAAGTGCTGAGTAGTGGAACACATCACATTGTGATACGCATCTGTGCCAGTCAGCAGTGGCTATAAAATTGTATCCAAGCCATCCAGTAGAGTGACACCAGAATGAGAGCTGCTTTGACGGTGGAAAAGCATCTAGCAATCATTCTCTGGAAACTTTCAGCCACATACTACTAGACTGTGGGCAGTCCATTTAGATTTTGTAAAATCTACTGTGGGGACAGTTGTCATGCTGGTGTGCATGGCCCTGAAGCCTTTTGTGTCACACAATATTGTGACTCTGGGCAAAGTGCAAGAAATAGCAGAAGGATTTGTTGTGGTGGTCCTGAGAAAGAGGCTGTGTGTGTAAAGCTATAAAGGAGATGCAAATTCTAGTTCTGGGCTATGCAGCCTTGCCATAGCTGTGCAAATACTGGTGTATCATTGGGTACATTTTACTGACATCACTCTTGGATAGACAGAGAGGTGTAGCAAATGCATTTTAGGTAGACTGGATTTTTCCAAAAGATACAAACATGGACATACTTTCCAGACAGTCGTATAAGGTGGGGTTGAAATGCTGGTAGTGATTCTGGGCATTGAAACCTATCCTTTGCTTCTCTTGTTTATTAAACCATATACAGGCAGTCCCCGGGTTACATGGATCCGACTTACATCGGATCCCTACTTACAAACGGGGTGAGGTAACCCCGCTCTAGCTGCTTCCCCCCAGCAGACCAGGGAGACACGAAGCTAGCGCCCCCCCCCCAGCAGACCAGGGAGACGCGGAGCGGCTTTTCTCAGCAGACACCTCAGCTTGAGAATAAAGGACTGAGGGAAGTGAGGTGTGGGAGAATAAAACTGAGCTCTGGAGAAATGTTTGGCTAGAGTTTCCCCTACAATATGTACCAGTTCCGACTTATATACAAATTCAACTTAAGAACAAACCTACAGTCCCTATCTTGTACGTAACCCAGGGACTGCCTGTAGTGGATGCCTGCATTAGTAAGGAAAGTTAATTTAATGTCTGATGTGGTGCAGGATAACTGTTAAATTTGCTTTTGCTAGGTTGAAAAGTCTCTGGCAATGTCTTATGGAAAGGCTGGATCTCACTGAGGCAGCTATTCTTGTTGTGACATGTTATGCATTGCATAATATTTATGAAGCAAAGGGAAGGGAGAACTTTACTGTCATGGTGTAAATGGGATATAGAAAGGCTGCTGATATTGAACAGACACACAGGGCAATAACCAGAGCCCATAAAAGAACTATGTGGCGGAGGCAGGCCTTAAAAGATTGCTTTAACAGTACATCATTATTATGGTGCATTACTTTGTGTTTCGCCTTAAATATGTATTATAAATTATTTATAAATATCTGTTATGTTTTTGGTGAGAGTAAGTGATGGCTTGGTCTTAACATTTGTTTGACACCCAATAAAGATTTTTTCCAGAAAACCAGTTGTGTGCAAATTAACAATTAACAAACTTATTAGCAACATATTAAACTTTAACCATATTAAACTTTATACCTATATTACTAGTGTTAACTAAGTAAACTGCTTGGTGTTGGCTTGACCTTGAATTATTCACAGGTCAGTGTATGCATGTTTTCTGCCATCAAAAAATTGTTGGGAAAAGCCTGCAGATTGTGCTAGTACCTTGTGTGTGGGTGATGTTGGAGTGTGTGGTCTTGGGGGGGAGAGTGGAGGAGGCTTTGCATGCTCCCCTGCCCCCAGGCCAATCAGGACCTGGGGCGGGGGAGCTGTGTAAATCTTCCTTTGCCCTGCCCCGGCCCTTGGAGGAGGATGAGTAGCTCCGTCCCTTCCTGTTTAGGCCTCGCCCAGGGCTATTTCAAACATTTTTAAAGTGGTCCCTGGGCAAAAATTATTGCCCAACCCTGCTGAAGACACATCTTCACTTTCCCACTTCTTTTGATCTGTGCCAGTCTTCTATCAAATGTGAGTGGGTGGCTGTCAAGGACACTGAAGCCAAGGAGTGTGATGTACAAAAACGTAGAGATTGTAGACTTACAATGGGAGTAGAAAGGAAGAGAGAAGTTTCAAAATGCCCTAAAAAGATCTTTATAAAGTATGTGGTAGTCAGATTAGTTTTGGTTCAGTTTTCTTTGCAACTGCTCTGTAGCTCCTGGCATGGTGAGTAACATGAGGTTCTCTTTGTAAGTCCATAGTCATGAAGGTTGGGGGCTACTGGTTGTCCTAGCATAGGCATATGAACCTCGTAGTAAGAGTAGCTAAAATTGTTAGAGGAAGAAGTGACTGTGGCTGATACCACTCACTCGTAGGAGTGACAAAGGTCAAAATAATGTGACTCAGGGCTGCCCTGCCCTGTTCAGTGGTCATGCTAATTGGAATCATCTCATAGTATAGCAAGGTCTCCTATCGAGGGAGATGCAAGCTCAGCCTTCCTAGAAATGTCTGGATAAGGACCTGAGTATGTCTCCTAGATTTATGAAGATTGTATAAACTTCAGTAAAATATTCCTCAAGGGTGAAGGTTTTTTCCCAATGCATAATACCAGAAGTCAAAGACAAGAATCCTGGAGCCAGTGACCTAATCTCTACCTCTGTTCAAGCAGCACATGAGAGGGATTTCTTTTGATCTGGGGAAAATGGACTTGTAACTCAGAGTACTGTTTTTTGGTGTCTGCATTACATGCTGATTCTTAAAAATCAGGTATTATGGTTGGACAATCACTGGGTTGCTTATAAGAGATTTTTAATTTCCTGTGAACTTCATTGTTATGGTGAGATTGTAATAATTGGTTTTTCTAGTATGTTAGTGTTTTGTAATGCTGAAATTCTACCATGATGCCAAACATGCTGACTTAGACTCTTATTTTATCACTAGTACAAGTTTATTTTAAAAACTGGCTACTTTCAAGGTGAATTCCTTTGTTCTCTAATTACATAAATGAATGCCATTTGGAATGCGGGGATGTGTACTGGTGGGGGAGGTTTTGGGCACTGTGAAAACAATGGACTTAATCATGCTGCAGTACACCTCCCTATGTTGCCTTCTTCCTCTTTGGGCTTGTCTTGATCAGGTTCAGCTATGTTTCAAAGAGCTAGTTTTCTATGGGATTTGAATCACTCCTCTAAGCAAGTCCTTATTGGCTACTACTGAGTTTTCCCCCTCTTAACTTCATGACATCACTTTCTGCTGAACTGTGCTGATCTAGTGCGCTAGATGCTCTTGCAAATGGGAATAACAGCAAAAGTGGAATGTCTAAGATGCCAAGAAGTCTTAAAGGTTGGGGTGGGTTTCTCATAACTGTGGACTCCTCCCTCCTCCCCGCCCACTGCAGAGGTCAGAATTGTGAGCGAAGCAGTCATTGTCATAGGGACACAGCCATTGCAGGAATGGTCTTACTGCCACAGGCAGTACCCACACTGGTATTCCTACTTGCAGATGTTTGTTGGGTGAGGACTTTAGTCATTCAGGGAGGTGATTTTATTTTGGCAACAGAATGCCTGGGTTTTGCTGTCAGGATTCATATTTGAGTTTGGATACATGCAAACAAATTGTGGTGGTAAACTTTAGACAAATTTTGTAGTGTGAATTAGGACCCTGTATAAGTTAAGGACGCTGTCATCTTTAACATCAAATTGCCTTGGGTTTGTATCAGAATTGTAATGTTTTCTGAACACTCATATATTTACTTCTAACTTGGTATTTACTAATGCAGTCATGGTTCTTTTAGCTGCTGCCTCAGCATGAAATTCCTCTTGTTCAGATTTTTGGTCCTTTGAGATACCTGTAGATTTTCTCGGTGGCTCTGCTGTACTGAACTTACTCCTTCCTCATATACCTTTGAAGCACCTGAATGTTCCAAACAGGACCTTGCTGAGAGTGGTCAGTGAGGGAGGTGCTGCCTAATTGTTCTAACCCCTATGCTGTGTCTCTCCTTCACAATACTGTTCCATTGCTTGCTTGAGATCATCAGCTTGCTAAAGATAAATCCTAGTAAGGTACATTAGAAGCAGAGTTTGCAGCCACAGCAGTCTCAATGGGAGACATATACTCACAGTTGTCATTGTTCCATTTAAGGGTGACATGGACTTAAATTTGTCACTTTTGAAAATGGCACCTTGGTTCCTAATGAACTTGTGCACTTTCGAAAGTGATCTGAAAGCCACATCATGGCTCTTCTTTGGCTTCATGCCTCCTAGCTTCTTGAACATCAACATTTTATTAGATTATATTAAGACCTAGTCTTCGAGAACTCCTGTCTGAGACCGTCTCTTCTGTAGGAGTTGTCCTTGTTAGGGCATGTTACCTGCTTCTCTTAGATGGGTCTATCTGTTGCGTTGTTTTGCTCTTCAGATTTCATTGTCCTTTGTTTGGTTATACAGCTAAAGAAGCATATTCTAATTCACTTCTCCAGGACTTCAGAAACACAAATTAAAGGTTGATTGACAGTGTCTTTTGCCTTTCCAGAATGTGAAATGCATTGATACTTATGCTGCTGAACACCAGGAAATACAGAGGTCAGTGCCATCCCAAGTACCATATTTGGTAGCTGGTGCATTGATGGCACCATTGGCCTCCTCTGCTAAATGCCTTTTGGTAAAGACATCTTGAGGGCTGCCACCTCCAGGTACATCAAGAGTTAGTGGCCCAGACTTCTGACTTCCTAAGTCCAGAAAAGGTTTCTCTTCCTCCTCTCCTCTCCCCCTGACATCTGTTGGGAAACCTATACGGCAGTACACAGGCAATCCAGGAAGTTTTTGGAGAATGTTGGGGATAACTTCTTGACACAAGTGCTGAAGGATCCGACCAGGGGCCGTGCGCAGCTTGACCTTCTGCTCACAAACAGGGAGGAACTAATAGGGGAAGTGGAGGTGGGTGACAACCTGGGAAGCAGTGATCATGAGATGGTAGATTTCAGGATCCTGACCAAAGGAAGAAAAGAGAGTAGTAAAATACACACCTTGGACTTCAAAAAAGCAGATTTTGACTCCCTCAGAGATCTGATGGGCAGAATCCCATGGGATGCTAACATGAAGGGGAAAGGAGTCCAGGACAGCTGGCAGTAGTTTAAAGAAGCCCTATTGAAGGCACAGAAAGAAACCATCCCGACGCGTAGCAAGAGAGGCAAACCTGGTAGGAGACCGGATTGGCTTACAGGGGAAATCCTTGGTGAACTTAAGCTCAAAAAGGAAGCTTACAAAAAGTGGAAACTTGGACAAATGACCAGGGAGGAGCTTAAATGTATAGCTCGAGAATTCTGGGGGGTTATCAGGAAGGCGAAAGCGCAAATGGAATTGCGACTGGCTAAGGATGTGAAGGATAACAAGAAAGGTTTCTACAGGCATGTTAACAAGAAGAAGGTGATCAGAGAGGGTGTGTGGCACATACTGGATGAAGGAGGTAACCTAGTGACAGATGATGTGGGGAAAGCTGAAGTACTCAATGCTTTCTTGCCTCTGTATTCACGGATAAGGTCGGCTCCTGGACTTCTGCGCTAAGTGACACAAGATGGGATGAAGATGGACAGCCTGTGGTGGGTAAAGAACAGGCTATCCAGGTTAGGAACTATTTAGAAAAGCTAAACGTACCCAAATGTATGGGTCCGGACTTACTGCATCCGAGGGTATCGAGGGAGTTGGCAAATGTCATTGAGGAGCCTTTGGCCATTATCTTTGAAAAGTCATGGAGATTGGGAGAAATCCCGGATGATTGGAAAAATGCAAATGTAGTGCCCATCTTCAAAAAAGGGAAGAAGGATGATCCAGGGAACTATACGCCGGTCAGTCTTACCTTGGTTCCTGGAAAAATCATGGAAGGGATCCTTAAGGAATCCATTTTGAGGCACTTGGAAGAGAGGAAAGTGATTAGGAATAGTCAACATGAATTCACAAAGGGCAAGTCGTGCCTGACCAATCTGATTAGCTTCTATGATGAGGTAACTGGCTCGGTGGATATGGGAAAGTCAGTGGATGTGATATATCTTGACTTTAGCAAGGCTTTTGATTAGGTCTCCCACAATATACTTGCCAGCAAGTTAAGGGAATGTGGATTGGATAAATGGACGGTAAGGTGGATAGAAAGATGGCTAGAAGGCCGGGCCCAGCGGGTAGTGATCAACAGCTCGATGTCAAGATGGTGGTTGGTTTCTAGCGGAGTGCCCCAAAGTTCGGTTCTAGGACCGGTTTTGTTCAATATCTTTATTAATGACCTGGATGAGGGGATGGATTGCACCCTCAGCAAGTTTGCAGATGACACTAAGCTAGGGGGAGAGGTAGATAAGCTGGAGGGCAGAGATAGGGTCCAGAGTGACTTAGACAAATTGGGCCACAAGAAATCTGACGAGGTTCAATAAGGACAAGTGTAGAGTCCTACACTTGGGACGGAAGAATCCCAAGCATTGTTACAAGCTGGGGACCAACCAGTTTAGTAGTTCTGCAGAAAAGGACCTGGGGGTTACAGTGGATGAGAAGCTGGATATGAGTCAACAGTGTGCCCTTGTAGCCAAGAAGGCTAATGGCATATTAGGTTGCATTAAGAGGAACATTGCCAGCAGATCAAGAGATGTCATTATTCCCCTTTATTCGGCTTTGGTGAGGACACATCTGGAGTATTGTGTCCAGTTCTGGGCCCCCCACTTCAAAAAGGATGTGGACACATTGGAGAGGGTCCAGCGGAGGGCAACCAAAATGATGAGGGGGCTGAAGCATATGACCTACGAGGAGAGGCTGTGGGACTTGGGTCTTTTTAGTCTGCAGAAGCGAAGAGTGAGGGGGGATTTGATAGCAGCCTTCAACTTCCTGAAGGGAGGTTCCAAAGAGGATGGAGAGAGGCTGTTCTCAGTAGTGACAGATGGCAGAGCAAGGAGCAATGGTCTCAAGTTGTGGTGGGAGAGGTCCAGGTTGGATATTAGGAAAAAGTATTTCACTAGGAGAGTGGTGAAGCCCTGGAATGAGTTACCTAGGGAAGTAGTGGAGTCTCCATCCCTAGAGGTGTTTAAATCTCAGCTTGAAAAAGCCCTGGCTGGGTTGATCTAGTTGGGATTGGTCCTGCCTAGAGCAAGGGGCTGGACTTGATGACCTTCTGAGGTCTCTTCCAGTTCTATGGTTCAAGCAGGACATACCCAAGGTCATGCTCATCGTACTGCTGTGAATCTGCCAGCAGTGGTTTGCTACTGTAATGAGCATTGCGATGCTTCCTCCATGGCCTTTGCCTCTTTTCCCTGCTCTTTCAGGACTCAGCCATCTACTCCACCCAGATGTGTTGTTGCTTAACTTCACGGCACAGTTGATCCTCCATGCTCAGCCATGGAACAATCAAGCTCTGCGGCAATTCAGCAGGTTCTCTTGGGAAACCACAAAACCTCAACCAGGCAAATATATGTGGCCAAGTGGATTAGGTTCTTGGTGTTGGCTGAGCAGAGAGTTCTCTCCCTGTTAGAGACTCCTATTCAGACCATCCTTGATTATCTTCTCCATTTGAATGAGGAAGGCCTGGCACTGGCATTCTTCAGAGTGTACCTGGCAGTGATTTCTGCTTTCCATCTACCAGTAGAAGGCCAGTCTGTATTTTCTCATAGGATTCTGACCGTCATGCTAAGGGGTCTTGAGAGGTTCTTCACGTGTGTACAGCTTCACTTTCCCCATTGGAACCTTAATATGGTCCTCTCCAGTCTTACTGGACTGCCTTTTGAACTATGGAGATGTCCTTCTACACCTGGAGGTGTCCTTCCTGGTGGCGATCACAATAGCTAGGATAGTTGCATGCTTTGACTTCAGAGCCCCCATACACTGTCTTCTTTAAAGACAAGGTCCAGTTGCGACCACACCCTGCTTTTCTACTCAAGGTGTTCTCAGCCTTCCTCATGGGTCAAGATATTTTCCTGGGATCTGCTCTCAGGATCTCAATAAATTCTTGCAGTGTTACTAGTTGGTGGGTGCAAAGCCATCATCACCTGTCAGGGCCCATTCAACCAGATTGCAGGCCGCCTCCTGCAGTCTTCCTCACCAGTGTTCCTATCCAGGATATTTGCAGGGTTGCAACATGGTCCTCAGTGCACACTTTTGCTATTCACTATGCTCTAATGCAACAAGCCTGAGAAGATGTGCCTTTTGGAAGAGCAGTGTTGCTGTTGGCACGTCCATAAACTCCTCCCACCACCAGGGTTACTGCATACAGTCACCTATGGTTAATGGACATGAGCAGTTGAAAAAGAAAAGACAGTTACCAGTTTCCGTAACTGTTGTTTGAAATGTTGCTCATGTCCATTCAGCATCCCACCCTCCTCCATTGTCAGAGTTTTTTCCACAAGAAGGAACTGAGGGGGAAGGGGGTATGGTGACACCATATATAGTGTGGCATGTGTGTGCCATTCTGAGGGGGGGAGAACTGAGCCTGTTCCTACGAATACTGCTAAGGGAAAATCTTCTGGCACCAGTACACGTGGTGAGTGTGCACACCTACGTTGAATGGACATGGGCAACACATCTTGAAGAAGACCAATAAGGGAAATAGGTAACTGTCTTTTTAAGGTTTTGTTCTCACAGGGTTAGGAAACTTGCATCTGCTGTCGGCAGAATACTTTCAGTCAGACACTTCCTGTCTACAAGATTGCTTTCCTCTCTCCTTTTGTGAAGAAACCTCTTTTCTCTGTCTTACTGTGCATGTTCCTAAAGTATGAGCCATACAGTTTTGGCCCTGGCCCCTCATGTATTTTGTTTTGGTTTTGGGGGTGACACTGGAATGGACCAACAGGAATTGCCTCTTCTCTGCTGTCACAGTGCTTGGAAGTGTTCATCGTTATACTCCTTATTTTGAGACATCTTTCAAATTACCTATTCTTCAGGAATGATGATTTCAGAACAACTGTAATGTTATGGAAGGGTAAATTACTTGCTTGTCAGTTCAACTACTTAGCTTAAAAGTATCAGAGGGGTAGCTGTGTTAGTCTATAAGGTGCCACAGGACTCTTTGTCGCTTTTGCAGATGTATGCATCTGATGAAGTGGGTCTTTGACCACGAAAGCTTATGCTCCAATAAATCTGTTAGTCTATAAGATACCGCAGGACTGCTCGTCGCTTTAGCTTAAAAGATATTTCCCATCCTGATGGAGAATTCTCACTCACCCATACATCTTATATGTTTGATGCATTTAATTAGATCAGGCTTGTACAAATTATCATAAAAGAATGTTCATCCTCAACTGAATATCTTTACCATACCCTTAAAGACCAGGGTAGGCCCACTGGTCAGTGAGGAGGGAGAAACAGTAACAGGAAACTTGGAAATGGCAGAGATGCTCAATGACCTCTTTGTTTCGGTCTTCACCGAGAAGTCTGAAGGAATGCCTAACATAGGGAATGCTAGTGGGAAGGGGGTAGGTTTAGAAGATAAAATAAAAAAAGAACAAGTTAAAAATCACCTAGAAAAGTTAGATGCCTGCAAGTCACCAGGGCCTGATGAAATGCATCCTAGAATACTCAAGGAGCTGATAGAAGAGATATCTGAGCCTCTAGCTATCTTCTTTGGAAAATCATGGGAGACAGGAGAGATTCCAGAACACTGGAAAAGGGCAATATAGTGCCCATCTATAAAAAGGGAAATAAGAACAACCCAGGAAACTACAGACCAGTTAGTTTCACTTCTGTGCTAGGGAAGATAATGGAGCAAGTAATTAAGGAAATCTTCTGTAAAAACTTGGAAAGTGGCAAGGTGATAGGAAACAGCCATCATGGATTTTTAGAGAATAAATCATGTCAAACCAATCTGATAGCTTTCTTTAATAGGATAACAAGTCTTGTGGATAAGAGAGAAGCAGTGGATGTGGTATACCTAGATTTTAGTAAGGCATTTGATACAGTCTCGTGTGATATTCTTATCAATAAACGAGGCAAATGCAAGTTAGATGGGGCTACTACAGGCAGTCCCTGGGTTACGTACAAGATAGGGACTGTAGGTTTGTTCTTAAGTTGTATCTGTATGTAAGTCGGAACTGGCGTCCAGATTCAGCCGCTGCTGAAACTGACCGCCAGTTCTGACTTACATACAGATTCAACTTAAGAACCCCAAGCGTCCCCAAGTCAGCTGCTGCTGAAACTGACCAGCAGCGGCTGAATCTGCCTGGGGCAGAGCAGCTGGGGTGCTGCCGGGTTGGTCCAGTAGTGCCCAGAGCGGCGCTGCAGGACCAACCGGCAGCACCCCAGCGGCTCTGCCCCAGGGTCCACAACAAAAGCCTGGTCTGCTGGGGAGGGGGGGGGGCACACTAGCTGCGCACCTCTCCCTCCCCCAGCAGACCAGGGACACGGGGAGCAAAGCCGCAGCAGCAGCGGGGTGCCGCACCTCTGAGGTTTTGCTCTGGCAAAGCCTCAGAAGCGCGGGAACCCGCCGCGGCTGTGGCTTCACTCCCGGTGCCCCTGGTCTGCTGGAGACGGTCTCCAGCAGACCAGGGGCACCGGGAGCAGCTTTTCTCGCCCCGGAGGTCGAGGTGGCGGATCGCTGCCTGCGAGCTCCGGGGCGAGAGAGCCCCGTTCGTAAGTGCGGATCCGACATAAGTCGGATCCGCGTAAGTCGGGGACTTCCTGTATAAGGTGGGTTCCTAGCTGGCTTGATAACCGTACTCAGAGTAGTTATTAATGGTTCACAATCCTGCTGGAAAGGTATAACAAGTGGTCTTCCGCAGGGGTCTGTTTTGGGACTGGGTCTGTTCAATATCTTCTTCAACCATTTAGATATTGGCATAGAAAGTATGCTTATTAAGTTTGCAGATGATATCAAGCTGGGAGGGGTTGCGACTGCTCTGGAGGATAGGGTCATCATTCAAAATGTCGGAACACATTGGAGAAATGGTCTGAGGTAAACAGGATGAAGTTTAATAAAGACAAATGCAAAGTGCTCCACTTAGGAAGGAACAATCAGTTTCACACATACAGAATGGGAAGTGACTGTCTAGGAAGGAGTACAGCAGAAAGGGTTCTAGGGGTCATAGTGGACCAGAAGCTGAATGAGTCAACAGTGTGATGCTGTTGCAAAAAAAGCAGACATGATTCTGGGATGCATTAACAGGTGTGTTGTGAACAAGACACGATAAGTCATTCTTCCGCTCTACTCTGTGCTGGTTAGGCCTCAGTTGAAGTATTGTGTCCAGTTCTGGGCACCGCATTTCAAGAAACACATGGAGTAATTAGAGAGGGTCCAGAGAAGAGCAACAAGAATGAGTAAATGTCTAGAGAACATGACCTATGAAGGAAGGCTATAAGAATTGGGTTTTAGTTTAGAAAAGAGAAGATTGAGGGGGGACATGATAGCCGTTTTCAGGTATGTAAAAGGATGTCATAAGGAGGCGGGAGAAAACTTATTTATCTTGGCCTCTGAGGTTAGAGCAAGAAGCAGTGGGCTTAAACTGCAGCAAGGGAGGTTTAGATTGGACATTAAGAACTTTTTCCTAACTGTTTGGGTAGAATAAATTGCCCAGGGAGGTTGTGGAATCTCCATCTCTGGAGATATTTGAGTAGGTTAGAGAATTGTCTATCAGGGATGGTCTAGATGGTTTTTGGTCCTGCCATGGGGGCAGGGGCTGGACTCGATGACCTCTCGAGGTACCTTCCAGTCCTGGTATTCTATGATATGAGATGCAAACTAAAAATTGACCAAAGTAGCATCCCTATTTTCCCCAACTTGTCCCAAATCATTTGCTCGTTGGTTACATGAACAGTACTAGGAATGTTCAGGTTACACATCACCATAGCTAATCATCACAGCTGTTCAAAATTATGTATCAGCCCCTCTCCCTCCACAAATCTTGGCGGGGAAAAGGGATTCTTTTGCTTTACCTTGCTTGTGTCAGTCTTTTTTCTGCAACCATAAAGGCCAAATTGGTTGGTTAATCAGCAGTATCTTACGCTTAATAGCAAAGAGCCATGGAGCTTGTCTGAAGATGTCTCAGTGAGCCAGTGTAAGAGAACTAGGGTTACAAAGTGAATTTCACTGTTGTTGCATGTAAAATTATTTTGAAAGTAAAGCAAGTTAAACTTTTTAAAAAGCTTGTTAAGACTAGCATATAGCTTTCATGGTCCAGACTTAGTGTGGATTCTGATGATTGTAGACCTCCTGCAAGTTCTCCTAACCAGCTGTCAGTTTCCTGCATAGGATATGCTGTGGTATCCTATGACCTGCCTGGAAAGCTATAACAATGGACAAGTGAGTCTTAGATGTTATTCAGAGTGGCTGTGTCACAGAATTCACAGCAGTTATTCCCTCCCCCCATTATAACCCACATGTATGGACCACATTGATGTCCACTCCTAGTTGGAGGATGTGAGTATGTTGTCTCCTTGTGAAAAGGAGCCATGGCACCAACCGCTCTACCCTTTCAGGGTACAGGGTTCTTTTCAAATTGGTTCTTAGCGCTGAAACAGAAAGGAGGACTGAGACTGATCTTGGATCTCCAGTGCCCCAACTGTTTGATTTCCAAACCAAGATTCTGCATGGTTATCAATCCCTTCCAAGAAAAAGTCATGTGGTATTGTGCGTTGTCTAGCTGACAGACTTTGAATCTGTCAGCAATCATCAGTTTTCCTGTCAAAATATATACACATTTTTCTGTAATCAATAACACATGTTCGACTGCATAAAATAATCCAATGTCAATAGAGCTCATGCTTGGTACCTTACCCCTGTATATATCCCCTCAGTTAATTTTGTGGTAGTTTCTCTTCAAATTCTATGAACAGCTTACACTTGGCGTGGAATGTTTTCAAATGTTTTGAAACATTCTCCAAATTAAAATTTTAATCATCCTAACCGGAACACACAAAATGTTGTAAGTTGCTTTTGCTTTTCTCTCACTTTTCACTTTTATATTATGAACCTGCAACCAATTTCTCTGCACTACAGAAGCCAGTTTTTATATGATGTACATAGTCTACTTCAATAATTATTGTTGTTTACTCATTGCAAAGTATGGAAATGCCATAGGGATCTCAAAAACATTAGAACTGTGCAGGGAAAAGTATTTCTGTTTTGTGGACAGTACTTTGAAATTTGGTGTCATTCTAGTTTGGAATGAAGAAACCAAAATTTCAATATTCTCTGCAAAAGGAAAAGCCTGGGGCTCCCTGACTTAAAACAGTGGAAATTACCACTTCTGTGGAGAAAGCCAAACTCCAACAGCTTAAAGAGATTAGATTGGAGGGCCTGGATATTCTCCAGCCATGAATATTTGATGGACTGGTATATGAAATTGCCAGCTCAACAGCAAGAATTTTGAATGAATTTGTAAACTTGGGGTCATACGAACATTAACAGATTAATCTGATTTCATTTTGTAAGATTATGAAAGTTTTTCTTAATTCCATTTCCCACATTGTATTGGATAAAATAACAAATCATACTGTGATTTACATGTTTAAGCAGATACTCTTGTGATAACTGCTAACAGTTGTTCATTTTGTTTCTACAGCACAGTGAAAATAGTGTACTCTTTTCACTTGTGGCTTGGAAAAGTCTGTACATAATTTTGTGTGAGGTGCAATTCTGTTAGTGGTGTGGAGAAAATTAAGTAATCACAACTGTGCCTGTGTTTTAGTGTTTGCAGAAGCCAGATCTCACCAATGATACAAAGGACAAGGAATACAAACCCCACGATATTCCTCAGAGACAGTCTGTTCAGCCTTCTGAAACTTGTCCCCCTGCACGTCGAGCAAAACGCATGAGAGCGGAGGTGAGAGAATATATAAATAATGGATACATTTTGGGCATTATCTTGATTTGAAAACCATAGTCTAATTGTAGTTGACTAGTCAGGATGGTATAAACCATTAACTTGAGGGATCTAATTTAGCTTTTTATTCACCGTAATATAACAGGTTGAGTGCTTCTGTTCATGGAGAGTTATTTGATACTCAAAGTTTCAACACTTATTATACAATCACAGTGCATTACTTTGAATTAAGTTAAACCAGTGGAGAGCAACCTAACAGGTGTGTGGCCCACGAAATACTTTGTTTACCATTGCCAATGCCACAGGATTTCCAGATTGCACTAGTTTCCATCCATGTAGGTTTTTTTCTGCCAGTATTGCTAAAGTGATATGCATGTAAAGCAAGGGCACATGAAGTGAGGTGCATGCTGATTGCACACAGTGCTGACTATGAGAACCCTCTGAATCTAATCCTAGTGCTGCTGTGATTTGATTGGCATACCCTGCAATTTCTCAGTTCAGTAGCGCAGATAACAAAACTATCCTATGCCAGGAGACCGTCTTTGTTATGACAGTCTTGTGGTCTACTCGCTAATCGAGGTTGCCCATTGCCTGGTTAAACTGGTTTGATTCTTGCTTACCTTGATGCGTCTTAATTTGGTAATTAAATAATGAAAGGTAAACCAACATAAGAATGGCCATACTGGGTCATATGAAGTGTCCATCTCGCTGAGTATCCTGTCTTCTGGCAGTGGCCAATGCCAGGTGCTCCAGACAGAATGAACAGAAATGGTAATCAAGTGGTCCATCCTGTGTCCCCCATTCCCATGTCTGACCTACAGAAACTAGGGACACCATTCCTGCCCATCATAGGTAGTGACCATTGATGGACCTAACCTCCATGAATTTATCTAATTCCTTTTTGAACCCTGTTAAAGTTCTAGTCTTCACAACATCTTCTGGCAGGAAGTTCCACAGGTCGACTTTGTGTTGTGTGAAGAAATACTTTTTGTTTGTTTTAAACCTGCTGCCTATTCATTTCATTTGGTGACTTCTAGTTCTTGTGTTATGAAATCAAGTAAATTATTTTTCCTTATTTACTTTCTCCACACCTACCATGATTTTATAGACCTCTAACGTGTCGTCCCCCCCCTAGTCTTTCTTTCCAAACTGAAAAGCCCAAGTCTTGTTAATCATTCCTCTAATTTTTATTACCCTTTTCTGAACCTTTTCCAATGCAGAGATCTTTTTTTGAGTTGAGGTGACCACATCTGCACATAGTATTCAAGAGGTGGGTGTACCATGCATTTATACGGAGACTGTAAGATAGTCTGTCTTATTCTCTATCCCTTTCTTAATTATTCCTAACATTAAAAATTCAGTAAGAGTTAAATGAGCATTAAACCAGTGCCACTCTCCTTGGACCCTGTCTATCCTATGCATTTAATCAAGCAGGGATTCCAATTTCCGAGTGCTTGATTTTGCAAGCGTAATGTTTGAATGTAATTTTTTAATGTAATTATAGTATATGTAGCACTAAATCTCAGTAAATAAAACATATTGAAAGAAAAAATTAAGAGCTAAGAAAACTGTGGTAACTACTTTAGGCCCTTCCTTTTACACTGTCAAATTGGGAAATTGGGTGAAAAAAGATCTACCTAAAGATTGTAGGAAGAATTAATTACAGGGGAATTAACATGAGTTGAATGTCTATAACAAGAGTAATTAATTATTCATTGATATAAAGAATACTAGGACTGGAAGGGACCTCGAGAGGTCATCGAGTCCAGTCCCCTGCCCTTGTGTCAGGACCAAGTACTGACTGGACCATCCCTGATGGACTTTATCTAACCTACTCTTAAATATCTCCAGAGATGGAGATTCCACAACCTCCCTGGGCAATTTATTCTGGTGTTTGACCACCCTGACAGTTAAGAACTTTTTCCTAATGTCCAACTTAAAACCTCCCTTCATCCTGTTTACCTCAGACCATTTCTCTAATTTGTCCAGGTCATTTTGAATGATGACCCTATCCTCCAGAGCAGTCGCAACCCCTCCCAGCTTGGTATCATCGGCAAACTTAATAAGCATACTTTCTAAACCAATATCTAAATTGTTGATGAAGATACTGGACATAGCCAGTCCCAAAACAGACCCCTGCGGAACCCCACTTGTTATACCTGTCCAGCAGAATTGAGAACCATTAATAACTACTCTCTGAGTATGGTTATCCAGCCAGTTATGCACCCACCTTATAGTAGCCCGATCTAACTTGTATTTGCCTCATTTATTGATAAGAATATCATGCGAGACTGTATCAAATGCCTTACTGAAGTCTAGGTATACCACATCCACTGCTTCTCTCTTATCCACAAAACTTGTTATCCTATCAAAGAAAGCTATCAGATTGGTTTGACATGATTTGTTCTTTACAAATCCATGCTGGCTGTTCCCTATCACCTTACTACCTTCCAAGTGTTTGCAGATGATTTCCTTAATTACTTGCTCCATTATCTTCCTAACTAACTGGTCTGTAGTTTCCTGGGTTGTTCTTGTTTCCCTCTTCATAGATGGGCACTATATTTGCCCATTTCCAGTCTCCTGGAATCTCTCCTGTCTTCCATGATTTTCCAAAGATGATAGAGAAGGTATCTGAGCCTTTAGCTATCATCTCCTTGAGTGTTCTAGGTGCATTTCATCAGGCCCTGGTGACTTGCAGGCATCTAACTTTTCTAAGTAATTTTTAATATGCACTTTTTAAAATTTTATCTTCTAAACCAGTGGTCCCCAATTCAGTGCCCGGGGGAGTCATGGCTCCCGCTGGGGCTTTTATGTGCGCCCGCCTAGTGACCAGGGGCGATGTGAGCTATTCTTGCGCCCCAGGTGCCCGGTGCATGTGTGGCCCCGGGTGCATGGTGCATGCTCGGTGCCGCCCTTCCCCTCCCCCCCCGGCGTGTGGCACATGCGCGGCCCTATCCCCAGGCGCCCGGCAGCCCCAACAGTTTGGGGACCACTGTTCTAAACCTACCCCCTTCCCACTAGCATTCGCTATGTTAGGCATTCCTTCAGACTTGTTGGTGAAGACCGAAACACAGATGTCATTAAGCATCTCTGCCATTTCCAAGTTTCGTTTTACTGTTTCACCCTCCTCGCTGAGCAGTGGGCCTACCCTGTCCTTGGTCGTCCTCTTGCTTCTAATGTATTTATAAAAAGTCTTCTTGTTTCCCTTTATTCCTGTAGCTAGTTTGAGCTCATTTTGTGCCTTTGCCTTTCTAATCTTGCCCCTGCATTTCTTTGTTGTTTGCCTATATTCATCCTTTGTATTCTTGGTAATGTCCCACTTTCTTGGTTAAGGTATTGTCAAGGTCCAGACTCCAGAAAAAATAATACAAAAACGATAACAGTAATGAAAATAAAGAGATGTTGCAGTCCATTTTGAAGCATCTGGCTGTCTGAATTTGGCCCATGGCCTGCCTTTTACTTCCCCTAGTCTAGGGCAAAAGCACCTGGCAAAAATAAAGTAAATAGCAGAGAAAATAGTAGCCTGTTATCTGATTACATTGTAAGCTTGTCGAGAGTTTGAATTACTGGCTTTAACTAATCTTTGATCTCAGTGTCAGGAGACCCAATAAAGAAAAAAAGCAAGTTGGCTGTACTAAATAGCTCTTATAAGATGTAAAAGATTTTTTTTTTAATAATTAGAAACCAATTGTTATTTAAACACAACTCTCAGGGAGTAAGCCCTAGAAATTAGAGCAGTGAAATATTACCTAGGTTTCCATTTTCCTAGACGAATGGCTATTCTCAAACTTTTTTTTGTCTGGCATATTTTAAAATATCTTGATTGATAATTAGAGAGACATAGTCGATGAATAATGTCTTTTATTGGACAAACTTCTGCTGCTGAGAGAGGCAAGCTTTGATATTTGGGTTTTCCAGTTCTCTGGGTGTGGGGGTCTGAACTAGGAGTTAGGTCTGCAGAGTCTGGAGATGCTGGTGTTCCCACAGTGCCATCAGAAGGCAGTCACAAACTACAGCCAGAATGCACTGGGGTGAGTAGGTGCAACAGGAAATACCACCCAAGGTAGCCAAAGTGCTAGTACCTGGCAGCTCTCTGATTGGCTAGATGTCCTGTTTTTCTCTGGAGGTTGCTCAGGACATTGACTAGTGCATAGGCTCCAGAGTTTGGTCTCCATATTTGTGACTCCATTTGTCACCTTGTCTCCTAGTCTCTGATTTCCATTCTAAGCCTGACTCTAACCCTCATTTCTGCCTCCTGGATTTGGGCTGGTACTGTCTGTGAACCTGGCCTGATTCTGACTCCAACTCTTGCTTACTGAACCTGGCTCTTATAATTGCTCTAAATCTTGCTTCGACACTACCATCTAGATCCAGACTTTTGCCCATGGGTACATGAGAATTAATTTAGATGTCCAACTTTTTAAAAATCTTTGGAGAGATGCCTATTTTTTCAGCAACCACATTTTTGAAAATGACTATACCATTTTTGCACAAACTTAAAGAAAATCCTGAGACTGATACTAACTAGGTATGGTAATAGTTCACCTTGATGGGTGAGGCTGATTGGTTACGGTTAACTGGTGGGGGTCGGAGCAGTCAGTGTAGAACTCCAGATTTGTTATTTTGTCCATAAGGCGGAGTCCATGTAGAATTCCTACCAATGCTACAAGAAGAATTGTAGATTCCTCCTGAGGGTCGAGATGATAGTCTGGACTTCTACATTGATTGCTTCCACAAATGTACACAGGCTGACATTGTGAACAAAAAACATCACGTGTGACAACCTCAACCATGCAGAATGCAATGCTATCCGCAGCCTTAAAAACAACTCTGATGCTATAATAAAAGAGGCTAACAAAGGGGGGGGTGCTGAAGTCCTCATGAATAGGTCAGAACTTACCAACATCACATTCTACAGGCTTCCTGCCTCTGATCCCACTGTGGACTACCAAAAGAAACTGCAACTGCTCAAACTTCCTGCTACAGCTCAGGTCCTGTAGTTGGTATCAGTCTCAGGATTTTCTTTTAAGTTTGTGCAAAAATGGTATAATCATTTTCAAAAATGTGGTTGCTGAAAAAACCCTGTAATGTAGATGTAGTCTCACTCACTCTCACCAGGCTGGGGTAGGTGGTTGGGGTGCAGGCTCTGGTGTGGGCCAAGGGCTTTGGAGTGTGGGAGGGGCTCTGGACTTAACCCAAGGCAGAGGGCTAACTCTGGGAAGGAGTTTGCGTGCAGGGGGATTCATGTCTGGTGCACGAGGTTGGGTGTAGGAGGAGATTCAGGGCTGGGACGGGTTCAGGAAGCAGGGTCTGGCAGGGCACCATTTAACTGAGATGGCTTCTACGTGCTGGAGTAGTAGGGTTAAGGCAGGCTTACTCCTGCCCTGGCCCTGGTCCAGGTCCACTCCTGAAAGCAGCTGGCATGTACAACTATGGCTCCATGTGCTGCCCCTCATCTACAGGCACTGACCCTGCAGCTTCTACTGGCTACAGTTGCCCATTATTGATCAATGAGAGCTGCAAGAGTGGTGTCTGCAGGCAAGGACAGCATTTGCTCTGCCTCTCTCAGGGGCTGCAGGGGCAAGCAGTAAAAGAAGTAACAGCAATCCCCCATGTATGTGTTGGGTCAGGAGATGAGAGTATAGGATGATGTGTGTTTGTGAGAATGACAGAGATACACACCCAGTGTGTGAGACAGACAGATTTGCATTGCCAGGCTCTCTCCATCACCTTTACTCATGGAGATAGGGTACAGAAGTGGGGGGAGGAGGGACACCCTGACATCAGCGTCCCCACCTCTTTTTCCTCCCACACCCTGCACACCGGTAGATCTCAGGGGCTCTAAGAGTAGCTCTTGAGCCCTCTCTGAACTGCGCGCCTGCGCAGTACATTTACATTAGATTTCCTCATTTGAGGAGCTGCTACTCACCAAGCAACAACACAGGTGAGTAGCTGCGAGGAATGGTGGGAGCTGGGAGGTCGGGAGGGCTGAAACACCCCAGCCAGCTGACTGTGGCTTTCAGCTGAAAGAGGCTGCCCCGCGCTCCAGCTGATCGGCGGCTTCTCTTCTGCTCCTGCCCACGTGGAGCTTGGTGCACCCTGGCTGAGCGCCATGGCCAGCTGGCCGGGCAGCTACTTCTCTTCCCTCCAGCCCGGCTGCTCTGCACTCAGCCCAGGGAGGCTGCGTCTAGCTCTAGCTGTGCTGGAGCAAGCTTCCCAGGCTGAGTGCAGGATCACTCTGATGGACTGTATACGACTAGCAATCTCAGACTACAACCCAGACTTCAAGACATTGGCAGATACTGTTCAGTCACAGGTGTCACACTGAGACTTTGTTATTGGAAGAAAACATATATACTTATCAATACTTGATTTTAGATTTACAAAATAGCAGAGAACAAAATGTATAATTGTAAATGCTTCATTTGACATTTAAATAGCATGAATTAAAAATAGACCATTTATTTCATAACTATAAACGTGATTTTAATTTTATATATTGCATAATTTAAAAATAAACTGTTTAACAGAGTGTATAAGGGCTGGAGATAGCAAGTGATGGACGGGAGAATAGAGAGGGCGGGGCTTCAAGGAAGGGGCGGGGCGGTAGATCTTTGCCTGTTCTGAGACTTAAAACGTGATCTTGGGTGTAAAAAGGTTGGAGACCACTGGTCTAAGGGTATGTCTACACTTGCAGCCTAATTCGAACTAGGGCTGCAAATGTCAGCATTCGGAATTGCAAATCAAGCCCAGGATTTAAATATTCCGCGCTTGATTTGCATCTTCCCGGTTGGGCGCCATTTTTTGAAATTTACAAGCCTGAAGTAACTGCCCACGTCTATACGCGGCAGTGAAACGGGCGTTCGAAATAAAGCTCTAGTTTGAACTACCTCTTGTTCCTCCTGCAATGAGGTTTAACAGGTAGTTCGAACTAGGGCTTTATTTCGAACGCCCATTTCACTGCCGCGTGTAGACGCGGGCAGTTACTTCGGGCTTGTAAATTTCAAAAAATGGCGCCCAACCGGGAAGATGCAAATCAAGCACGGAATATTTAAATCCTGGGCTTGATTTGCAATTCCAAATGCCGACATTTGCAGCCCTAGTTCGAATTAGGCTGCAAGTGTAGACATACCCTAAGGTACTGCAAGTCTGCTCATTGTTTTTAAAGCTACAGGCTAACACGACTACCCCTCTAAGTCATTCTGTTAAAAGTTAGTTGTTTGCAGTTGTTGAATTACTTACGTATCCACCTAATGGTAGGTCCACCAAGCCCACATTTTTCTCATTGTTCTTTCAGATTCAGACTAACACGGCTACTCCTCTGATTCTTGCTTCCATTATTCTCTTTGCGCCTAAGATTTGCTCATGTCTCTAGCCTTATACATCCATATATCTATAGTAGCCACCTCCTGCAGGAAATACCTCAGATTCACAGTGATGCTCAATAATGATCAGTACAGGCTTCTGGCCTTTGGACTCCATGGCACTGAGAGTGTTCATGAAATGCATGCAAAAGCAACACTGTTGGATAGCTTGTTGTGACTGGTCTCCTGTTGGAAGTACAGCACCCCCATGTTAAACTTTTATCCTTGAGTCTTGTCTATCATCTTATTCACACAATACATTTGTATATCTTTTCCCCCAGCCCACGTTTTCTTGTCTAAGGGAAGTCAGATTACAAGCTTCAGATTACTAAAACACTTCTTCTCTTAATAGGACATAGTTACTGAATGCCTCCCAGATAAACTGTAGCTTGTCCTCTAAGCCCAATGCCATTAGCCTTGTTCTCTTGTTGTTCATTTAAGTGGATTGAGATTTTCTATCCAAAAGCGGGTTTTGGATTTATTAGTGTCATTATTCCCCAGGCTGTTAGTGCTTTCTTTCCAGGTCCAATGCCACCTCCAAGGCCTGCCATAGATATGCATTCATTATGGAGACGTGAGGAGCTTTTACTTGAATCTCAGTCCATCTTTCCATGCAGCTTTGCTTGCTCCATGTGGTATGAGGTTGGAGGCCTGTTTCAGTAGAGCAGTCCTGTAGTCTTTCAGATGTTAGCCACCTTGATCCTCCTGAGAGTGGAGATCTGCAGGGTTAAGGAGTATTACTTATAGTGTGAGTGTGTCCAATATGTTGTTGATTCAGGTGATAGCATAACATAGCTTGAGGCAGAGGCAACATAGTCGACAAGAGTCAGCTTTTCAGAAGATTCTGGTCTTGTTTTAAATGTGGGTCTGTCCTATGATCTTTTTAAACAGGTAACTAACTCTTCTGATCAACTTAACTTGTAATGAACAGTATCTGGGCTACAGATATAACATTCAGAACCAGAGAGTTGAGGTTTGAGTAAGAGGTTCAATTACTGAATGTGACAATTTATTTTTTAAGGCTACTAATATTAAAATGGAGTCAGATGAAACCACAGAAGCCAAAACTCATAATTTGAGGCGCCGGATGGGATGTATATCTGCAAATGGTAAGTGTGTATATGTGGGCTAAAACAAATTGTGAATGTGAAGCTGCTTTTTACGACAGATTAGAAGATTTACCCAGCATTGCCTGGGTCCTTAACTCAATTTTTGTGTTTTTGGGAAATAAAATCAAATGAAGCTTGTACATTTTCAATCATTGTTCTGGGGTGGGCTGGAGATGAGGGGTTCAGGATGCCCTCTGCCCAGGGACAGAGGAATGTCCCATTCCCCTCTCACTACAGCAGCTTGGGGCCAGGTGAGAAGAGCCTGTCCATGGCCACTGCAGCTCCAGTGGGCACAGCTGGGGGAGGAGTGCATGCCCCCCAGCTGGGGCAGTTCCAGGTTCGTCTGTTTCCCTGCACTCCCCAGCCACAGTAAGGAATGCAGTAAACTCTGTACTGTCCTTTCCTCCCAGATGAAGGGCAACAGCAACCAATGTCCCCATATATGAATCGGGGGGCTTCCTGAGGGGTGGAAGGAAACAGAGAGACTCAGATATGTAGTAGGTGTTAAGCAAGTGTAAAACAGTGTTGCAAATGGAGCTGGAGAAAGTATTTTCAGAATGATTTTTTCCCCCCCCAAATTCAGCATTGTAAAAAACGGATTTTTTTTATAATTATTTTAGACTCCTAGAAATAATCTTTTTATAAAAATTAAAACTTTTTAAACCCTCTACTTGGACTTTCAGAAAGCCTTTGGCAAGGTCCTTATCTAAAGACTCTTGAGCAAATCAGTGATCATTAACTAAGAGGAAAAGTTCTCTTGTGAATCAGTAACTGGTTAAAAGACTGGAAAGAAAGGATAGGAATAAATAGTCAATTTTCAGAATGGAGAGCGGTAAATAGCAGGGTCCCACAGAGATGTGTACTGGGGCCATTGCTGCTGAACTTATTCATAAATTATCTGGAAAACCATCTGCAAAGTTTGCCACCTCACTGGATATTGGGATCAATTGATAATTACCTTGTTCTGTTCATTCCATTTGAAGAATCTCTGGCATCGGCCACTGTCGGAAAACAGGATGCTGGGCTAGATGGATCAATTGTCCAACCAGTATGGCTGTTCTTACCTTCATCAGTGTTTCACGGTGTTTATTTGTTTTGGTGGAGAAGGCATGCGTTTTTGTAGGGAGAAGACAATAGTTCAAGGAGAACAGTGGATTTGTTTAAGGATAAACAGAGGCTAGACAGTAGAGACTGAGTATGGGTGATGTTCCTTGAAAGAGCTCACAGTGCAGCTAGGCAGTTTCAGTATTTTGGATAGCAATAGGCTCCATTACTAGAATTAGTCTGATAATGACTAATTTGTGTATGAGCAGCCTGGGTTCATTAGCATCTGGAGCAGAGATTTCTCATCAGGCAATGCTTCTCTGTTTTTGGTATCCCATAGTTCAGCGCAGTTCCTGCTTTGGAAGAGCTGTTCTTCATTCTGTATACCTGTGGTCACCAACCCGTCGATCACTGCCCCCCACCCCCAAGATTAACGCTGTACTGATACTACCTCCAGGGACTACAGAGGTAGCGCAGGCTTCCTGCAGGGAGGGGGGGAATTCTGCAGCTGTGCACCAGGTCCCGGAAGTGTGCGGGCTGCTCTCCCCTCCCTCCCTCCTACCCCCCAACAGCTGGCGCGGAACCTAAAACACCAGTCCATCGTGCACTGGGGAGTTTGTTCCCATGCTGCCTTCCTGCACGCTGGGGAGGGGCTGGGGGTCTGGGACTGTGCCGGCTCCAGCTGCTCAGGTGGCGTGTGCTGCCATTGGGAGCGGAGGAGCAAGGTGTGTGCTGCCCGAGCTGTTGGGGCTGGCACGGTCTAGGACTCCTCCTCTCTTTCTCCTCCCCCCTTCCCCTGCCCCTGCCCCCATTGGCACTCTGTCCCAGCACCCTGTCCCCTGCTCCCAGCAGCACAGTTGGGGCCACATTAGTGAGGTTTGGAGGGGTTGTGGTTTAGTATCTCATTTCTGTAGCCACGACTGATTTTTCTGTGGGTCAGTGACCCCTGATTCAAAACAGGTTCCCTGCCCCTCTCATAAAGACAATACTGAAATCTTTTGTATTTGACATAATACTTTATTTAAAAATGAAGCCTGGACAACAAGTCCCCAGTTGGGGCTAAGCTCTCATCTGGCCACAGCATCATAACAGTCTTGTACTTCCCACGCCAACCTCAAATCTGAGCCTATGTCCTGGAACTGGACCCCCTGTCCTGAGCCTCTCACATCCCCAAACTCCTGCACTCCCACATCCTCAGTCTTCTGCCACAACACTCCTCCACCATTCATGCTCTGCAAATCTGTGTCGTGAGCCCATCATACACCCAACCTCCCTGCCCTGAGCCCCTCACGCACCCCAACCCAAACTACTGCACCCTCATATCCACAAGCCTGTGGCTTGCTCAGTACCCCAACCCTCCACCTGAGTCCAACACTCCCCAGCCTGGAGCCCCCTCCCTGAGCCAGCATCCTCTTCTCCACATCCTCCTGCATCCAGATTCCCTCCCAGAGGTTGCACCTCTCACCCTTTCCCACATCTAAATCCCTCATTGACACCCCAGAGCCCGCACCTCCTGTCTCAACCCAGTGAGGGTACAGCTAGACTGCAGGAGTTTTTCTGGCAAACGCGCTCTTTAGGCAGCCCCTGTATTCCTCGTTCCACAAGGAATGAGGGGGCTTCCAAAAGAAGGGGGGTTTTCTGACATTTGGCCTAGTCAAAACGGGCCAAATGTTGGAAAAATTTCTTCCAACAGAAAGATTAAAAAAAAAGAGGCAGTGTAGCCATACCCCAAATCTACAGTGTTCTAGATACACAATTTGTATCTGCATCAGCATCCATATTTGCAAAAATGAGCTGCACATGTTTACATGACGGATGCAGATATCTGTGGCTAGAAAGTGGCTATCTGTGGATTTGCAGGGCTCTACTTACAGGGAACGCACTATTTTAAATTCTGCATTTTTTTTATTTACCAAAATAATAATAATTATTTTGGTAACTTATTTCAAAACACTTGTCAGCAAGTTACAATACAGACATACACAAACTTCCCAAGGATTATAGAGTTAAAAGCCTTCCTAGAACAGCCCAGTTTGGTTTCTCCCTCTCCCCACTGCCCCCCCCCCCCCCCCCCAAAGCCCTGTCAGGAAGCCAGGCATTTACATCCCCTTTCCACCTGAGCCTAGCCATGTCCACCTCTTAAGACCAGATATTTACACCCCTTCAACTCAAAGTCCAGCTGCGTCTCTTCATCCCATCACCCAGATAGTCACATACTCTACCCTCTTAGGCTATGTCTAGACTGCAGGCTTCTTTCGAAAGAGGCTCTTTCGAAAGATCGCGTCTAGACTGCAGGCGGATCTTTCGAAAGAGCAATCTGCTTTTTCGAAAGAGAGCACCCAGCGAGTCTGGATGCTCTCTTTCGAGGAAGCCCTATTTACATTGAAGAACGCCTTCTTTCAAAAGAGGAACTTTCGAAAGAAGGCGTTCTTCCTCGTGAAATGAGGTTTACCGCCATCAAAAGAAAAGCCGCGTTCTTTCGAAATAATTTTGAAAGAACGCGGCTTGAGTCTGGACGCAGGGGAAGTTTTTTCGGGAAAAGGCTACTTTTCCCGAAAAAACCCCTGAGTCTGGACACAGCCCTAGAGCCCAAGGACCCAGAGGGAGAAGCAACTTGATCTTAGACTTGGATGGAGTTTTTCTTCCTTTAGGCATGCTGGGGACTGCAGCTGCTGGGAGTCCCCCAGCTCCGCCTTCCATTCCTCAGATCTTGTCTTGTGTTTTGAGCTGGGTTGTGCCCGATTGAGTAGCCTCTGCTGTAGTCAACTTCTCTTGAGCCCATTTCTGTGGAGGAAGAAGGCAATTATGTGCACAGAACATTAATTTCTGCAAAATTCAGCATTATGCAGTGGCACAGAATTCCTTCAGAGATAATGTGCCTAAGACCAGAGATCTCTTGCAAACAGTGTTCCTTGAATACTTTCAGTCCTTGTGCAGGTACAATTTTCTTATGTGCAACACCAATATTGAGGTTGTATGTGGATGTGCAAACAAAAACAAAAAACCTAGATATAAATGTATATTTTAAACAGATCACAGACATGGAAGAAGAATAAAATATTAAAACATTAGCAAGGAGCAATGTTTAAGATGTTAATTTTATTTTTATTTGATTTCATGTTAACTAAACAGTACACTTGGAGTCCATGTATTTTATCATCCTAACAACTCAAGCTTGTAAATACACTAAAATGAGGCTTACTGAAAACAGGTATATAAATAAACCAAGGACTTTTGCCATTCACAAATCCCTGTCTTGCATGCAGTAAATAAGATCTTGAACCACAGAAGGTCTGTTTCTCCCTCATAGGCCACATGACCTCATGTACCTATGTAAACCATTTTCCAGACTTCATTCCCTTTGAATACAGGGTTGCCTTTGAGCTGTTTACTCACTAGACAAAAAAATTAATACTATAATACCAGTTCCAACCAAAGTCACTGCTGCTTTCTTACAGTATGTATGAAAAACAAATATGCTCAATAGATCTTTTCCTTCTGTCCACACCCTATGCAAGTATAATCACTGATGCATCCCTTATAGGAGGGGGATGCCTATATGGACAGTCAGATATTGCAAGGCACATCAACTTAGGAGATCCTGATGTAGATGAGAGTTAAGAGGTAAGGGCAGTCTGCCTACCCTGCAGTTCATTGCTGCCAGATGTCAGACAATGTGGCAACCATCTTCTATTTAAACCATCTTCTATTTAAACCCCCCTTGTGGGTTCCTGTACCAGCTGCTCCAAGAAGTAGTTATTTAAGGTAGAGAAATGTTGTCTGCATTTCGTCCTGAGGTGACATGTGCCCAGTCAATATGGGGATAACTGAAATCCCCCTACTATTATTGAGTGTTTTATTTTGATAGCTTCTCTAATCTCCTTTAGCAATCTCTAAGCTCCCTGATAAGCAAAAGCTTATAGGTTAATGCTATAGATTACACACATTTCCCTACCCCTCC
The DNA here is from genome assembly GCF_052426305.1 of Pelodiscus sinensis. Taxonomy (NCBI): domain Eukaryota; kingdom Metazoa; phylum Chordata; order Testudines; family Trionychidae; genus Pelodiscus; species Pelodiscus sinensis. Next base: position 17,176,438 of record NC_143078.1, on the reverse strand, counting down.
CATAACTAGTAAATTTTTTAGCAGGTTGGCCAGCAGGCTGGCTCAGTTCTGGCTCACACCAGATGTGGGACCTACCCCTGCTGTGACCGCATTTAAAGTATATTATGAGCCAGGTGGGCAGCAGCCTAGGGCAACAAGCAGCTGGTCTGCAAGAGGAGCTGATCTTTAAACTGGCTCCCCTCGCGGACTAGCTCCTGCCGGGCACCCCGTGCTGCTGCTGGCCCCACCCCCAGGGACTATAGAATAGTCAACTAACTGATAAGAATTCATGAGGTTATTTAATAGTTCATATTGCACAACCTTCACAAAACCTGACCCCCAGTGGCAGTCTCTGTGCAGACATCTAAAGATGAGTTGCTGTATTTCATGGTAAAGTTGCTCATAGAATTTTATGGATTTGTCTGCAGCATTCTTGGCAGTAGCATAGCCACTGTAATAGCCATATCTCAATAGCAACAGATGAACTCCTAAAAAGAGCCCCTCTAAATACACATAGCAATATGGTGATGCATGCTACATAGACTGCAAAATACTTTTAAACTCAATTTGTAATAGTCTATTTTTTTGTACTGTATCAGAGAAGGAAATGCCTGGCACAGTGAAACGAGAGCCTGCTGAGAAAAGAGAACAACGAGACTTTGAGAAAGAGAAGTCAAAAAGGCGCTCTAAAAAAAGCACAAATGCAGTGAGTACTCCCTGCCCTTCTGGCAGTTCATTCTGATTGCAGATCATCCTGGGTTCGTGGTGTAGTATAGATAGTGGGAATGGGAGTTTCCTGAATTACTCATCCAAGTCGTAGGAATAGTGTCTGTGCCTGTTGGAACATCAGGACATCATGTCATAAGAAGGAAAATATTTAAGTAACTTTCACTGTTTTATCAGAAATAATTTCTATCCTTCCCTATACTACTGCCTTAATATAGCAACTATGGTAGAACAGTCAATAGAAACACAGTTTTTCTCAGGGTTTCCTTCCTTTGGATGTGGGTTGGTTGATCTGCCGATCCTTTCCCTTGGTATGCCTACCAGATAGAAGGAAAGTGTTATAAGAGTTTTGGCACTCAGCTTTCCAGTGGTCCCATTATTGCTTTGTTTGAACTATAACCCGGATCCTCTTCCTGGTTCAATGTAACAGATACTTCTAAAAAGCAAAGGAAAGGGAAACTTGCCTGTGGAGAAGACACTATACCGGCCCTTTGAGTCCTCCTCAATGCCAGAATCGTTCTCATACCTGTACCTTCATATTAGGCAGGAGGGGAAGAATGCACAGGTACTGGGAGGCAGGATTGCATCAGACCCCATTGGCATAAAATAAAGGGCACTGGGAGTCATAGTCTGTTCTCTTTTGTCGTGCAATAGTATTGCTGTTATATCCTATTTAACCAGTGACTTTTTTTTCTCCTACCTCAAGCTAAATTCCTGCTTCTGTTCACCAGACTCCATTTACCTTCTCCTTTACCTCCAAAAACCTCTCCCCCTATTCTCCTTCAGGTGCTCCTGTGAATCTTCAGCATACCTGCTTCTTCTTCTGTGGATCTCCTAGCTGATGGGGTGGAGTTCTCATGGCAACTCATTGAAGTCCTGCCCCATCAAAAACAAATGGCTATGCTTACAAACCTAGTACCTTCTTGGTGAAGGGCTCAGGTCCAATCCATTAACTGAGGAAGAAGGCGGATGCTCTCATAACCAGAGTTCCCATTTTCTGGTGCTCCAGGCGATTGGCCTCATGATGTTGAAATGTCAGTGAACAGAGTAGTCTGAATGTAAAGAGCAGGGGATCCCTCCAGTATTAAGAATCAAATTGTGTCCCTTTATTTAGCAAAACAGATTGGCAAGGCTTCAACGCTTTTGGTGATATTTCCTTAATTTCAAAGGGATTTCAGTTAAATTCTACTGCAAAGGAGAACAAAGTGAATGTTCGCTGTCTGTTCTTTTACAGAAAAATAAATACTGGTAAATGTGACAAATGACTTAGTTACCAAAATTATCTCTTGGCATGAACTGCTTAAAGCACTTAAATTCCCACTTTGGTCATTTCTTGTTACAGGTGGATTTGTATGTATGTCTCTTATGTGGCAGTGGTAATGATGAAGACCGTCTCCTGTTGTGTGATGGCTGTGATGACAGTTACCATACTTTTTGTTTAATTCCACCCCTTCATGATGTTCCCAAAGGGGACTGGAGGTGTCCCCAGTGTTTGGCTCAGGTAAACTGAGACATATTAGGCTGAAATGTTTCTGTTCTCATCTGGCTTCTAATGATCAGAAGTTCAGAACAGCAGGTTATTATAATGAAAATAATTGTGTAAAATGGGTAGTAGAAGATGACACTGAAACAAAGACTGGGTACATTTCACATTGTTAGATATTGCAAAATAGGTTGGGTCCCAAATTTGATATACTTTAGTATTAAATCTACAGAAAAAGAATGCTGTGGATTTTAGATAGCTTTTTACCAGGGCTGTCAATTAACGTGTGTTAACGCCTGCGATTAATGCAGGGCAGAATTAACGCGTTAATTTTTTTTAATGTGTGTTAATCACAGGTGTTTCCGCTGTGCTGCCCTGTTGAAATGCTGCCCTGGCATTTCAAAGGGGCAGTGCAAAGCTGAGCTGGGATCAGCTGGAGTCCCCATCTCTCCCTGGCTCCATGCAACACTACCCCTTTGAAATACCACTGCCGCTTTTCAAAGGGGCAGCGCTGCATGGAGCCTGGGATTAGCTGTGTGGCACTGCCCCTTTGAAACGCCGCCGCAGCATTGCAAAGGGGCTCCACTCAGCATTGCCCCTTTGAAATGCCACAGCGATGTTTCAAAGGGGACAGTGCTGCATGGAGCCTGGCGTCAGCTGGGGATTCCAGCTGATCCCGGGTTCTCGCAGCACTGTCCCTATGAAACACCAGCAGCGCTGCATAGCTGACCCTGGGCTCTGCTCACGCTGCCCCTTTGAAAGCTGCTGTGGCGTTTCAAGGAGCAGCGCTGCACATTGCCCAGTGTCTGCAGAGGAGTCTCGCACTACCCCTGTGAAAGCTACTGTTGCGTTTCAAAGGGGCAGCGCTGCACGTCAGCTGGGGACTCCAGCTGATGCTGGGCTCCCACGACACTACCCCTTTGAAACGCTGCATCGGCATTTCAAAGGGGGCAGCGCAACACGGAGTCCCGGGTCAGCTGGAGTCTTATTATTTAAAATCATGATTAATCGCAATGCATTTTTTTTTAATCTCTTGACAGCCCTACTTTTTACATAATGGACTTTTACCATTATGTCATTGATGTTTTCAGTGTTACCTTGTTTGTGGTGTTTTCTGCTGTTTGCTGTAGTCTAACTATGTAGATCTCATCAGTGATTGATTCTGATTTGCAAAAAAAAAAAAAATGTGGTCTGAAGTGATAGGCATTATGGATTCTATTTCTGACTCTTTCACTGGTCGCTTTCGTGATCCTGGGTGAGTCATTTTAATGAACTGTCACGGTTTCCCCCCAAAAAAGCAAAGAGTAATCCAGTGTCACCTTAGAGACTAACAAAACTATATATAGTATCATGAGCTTTCATGGGCAAAACCCACTTCAGATGAGTTTGAGTGGAGGGAGGGGGGAAAACACATTTTCCCCTGTTTGTTAAATGGAGATAATACTGATCCATCTTTGTAAAGTACTATGAAGTCTGTTTGCAAAGCATTAAAGTGCAAAACGTCCTATTTTTAACTCATTGGTAGAAATAACTATATTTCAATTTCAGGAGTGTAATAAACCACAGGAAGCATTTGGTTTTGAACAAGCAGCAAGAGACTACACACTACGCACATTTGGAGAAATGGCCGATGCATTCAAGTCAGACTATTTTAATATGCCAGTTCATGTACGTTCATGTGATTACTGTAATGTTACAATACAGCTTTTGGTTTTTGTGATTGGGTTGATTAAGAATCCTGAGTTTTTAATGTGAACAAATCCAGATGAGAAATCTCTTATTTAAATATTACGTTAGTTTTTAAAGGTTTGTATTCTTTGTTAGTATTTGGTTTCTGTCCACACATTTCTGGTTTCCGCCACTTCCAAAAGTAGATTCTTCCTTAAATTCCTGCTCCAAATGACACTCATTACAGATTGCCAGATGGAACATTTGATGCAGTTTTGTGAGCATTATAATACCAACATTTTGCTGTATTGGTTTAATTTTACATAATTGCACTAATAAATAACTTTTAGTATGAGGCTGACAAAGTAACTGTTAACTGAGGGTGTGAGGTAGCAGGCTAGAGAGAGAGTGCACACTCGATGTGATCACTGGTGATCAGATAAGTTTGTGGTGCTTGCTAAAGTCCTTGTGACATGATAGGAAAATATTTGAAGCTTTCTAAACTTCCTTCTTCGGTTTGCCTCTTCTACATGTATCACATGTTTGTTACATTTTGTTGCTTATGGATGTACAGTACCATAGGAAATGCAACCTTCTGTGTGGTCTGATATTGTGTGTCTCATTTCATACCCAGATGGTTCCCACGGAGCTGGTTGAAAAAGAATTTTGGCGACTCGTGAGCACAATTGAAGAGGATGTCACAGTGGAATATGGAGCTGATATTGCTTCAAAGGAGTTTGGCAGTGGCTTTCCAGTTAGGGATAGGAAAATTAAACTTAGGCCGGAAGAAGAGGTAAGTCTCAGTATCTTTTCTAAGTGCATACTTGCATTTCATGGTTTTCCAAAATACAAGTCTTGTGTTGAATGATTTTTCAGTTTAAAGAGACTTAATCTAATTCTATATTCCTGCTATATGCATGACTGGCTTGGTTTTGACTAAAGGAAATGGTATTGTAGTCTTGGAGATATAAAAGTCTAGTTATATATAATTTTATAATGACATATGCATTTGAGGCTTAGTCTGCACTGGGAATTTAGGTTAAACTTAGCTGCCTTAGTTTGATTTTTCTAAATGGTGAGTCTACACACCAAACTCGATCCATTGACTTTAAGGGCCGTTAAAGTCTATTTCTGTACTCCTGCTTTTCACAAGAAGTAATGCTAAATTTGACCTTGCGTGGTTGACTTTACAGTAGTGCAAACACAGCACTTTGAACCACTCTGACTCAGACTATATGTATTTTAGCGGACAGTACAACCTGCATGTATTCTATTAGTCATTGGGGGAAGCACGATCCAATTTCCTGTGTATTGAAGCAATCAAACTATAGAACAGAACAGGGAATTAGACACAGAAGCCCTCCGTGAGGTGTTCCGCGAGAGCGGTCATCCCCTCTTTGCAACCCGGCGTAACCGCAAGTGTCACCTTTTTTGCTCCAGAGCAGGCCAAAAAAGGACATGGGGAACCTAAGGCGCAGGGACCAGATGTGGTCCCTGGCTTGCCTGGATCTGGTCCCTGAGGCTCAGGGCTACTCCCCGTCCAGCATTGGGGAACCCCCTGCTGGCACGCTAGTCTCTACTACCTTGTACTCGACTGATTTTTGTGTGGGTCAGCAGCCCTGACCCAAAAAAGGTTCTCCACCCTTACCCTAGCAGTGCCTTCCTTATGACATGGAAAGCACCACTTCTGTATGTTTCTCCACCATTACCCTCATTTCCCAGGTGATCCAAGCATGAGTCAGATTGATAGTGCCCTCGTTGTTGAGACAAACTTGGTACCCGTACCTCAACCAACTAGCTTGTCTGCAACCCTCATACATTCCCACAGTGCTACAATCTCCTCTCTCAGTACTACAGCTGCACACTCCACCCTGATCTAACAACTCTCCACCTCAAGGCTTGGCTCCTTCGTGGCTCCATGATGCCGAAACTTCCTGTTCAGACGAAGTGTAACAGATACTAATAAATAGTTGATGACCTTCCACCAGGAGGATTTACATCTGTAAGTGGAAGAGATTCTCTTTATGGGTGCAACAGACACACACTAACTCACCCTCCAGTAATCAGTCATACTGGATTACTTCCTTGAACTAAAATAATCAGGATTGTGGCTTAGTTCAACAGAAGTTCATGTAGCTGTGATTGCAATGTTTCATGAACCCCTAGATGGGATTTCCATCTTTTCACACCAGATTAATCAAACATTTTCTAACCGGTCTTCAAAACACTTTCCCTACAATTAGATTTCCTCCTTCCTTGTGGGATCATAATCACATCCTAAAAAGCTTCGTGAGACTTCCCTTTGACCAATTGGCCATATGCTTCTACACATTTATGAAGGTAGCTTTTCTCGTAGCAGTCACATCGAATAGATGTTTTGGAGAAATAGCAGCTCTGATGGCAGACACTCCCTACACAGTTTTCAGCAAGAACAAGGTGACATTAAGACCCCCACCCCAAGTTTCTTCCCAAGGTTTCCACTCCTTTTTGTATTAATGAACCGATCCACTTAACTGCCTTCTTTCCAAAGCTGCATGAAAATGCTCTCCAAATGTCCTTGCCCATTCTTGACGTACGACGAGTTATCGCCTTCTGTCTTGACAGGATGAAACCCTGGAGGAAGTCCACGAGGCTCTTCATTTTTATTGCAGGAAGCCTGTTTCCTCTCAGCAGTTATCAAAATGAATCTCCTCTTGCATCCGTACCTTCTACAGCATTCACAGTAAACAATCGCCACCAACTATTACAGCTCATTCCACCAGAGCTGTAGTATCAACCACAACATTCGTCAATAATGTTCCACTTACTGACATTTGCAGAGGCAGCAGCTTGGTTGCTGGAGCACATGTTTGCCAAATACTATGGTATAACTCCTGGCCCAATCCCTACTATGCTTCTCCCTCTTTCCGTTCTGAATGCTGAAAAACAGCTGATCGTGGTGGGCACCAGGAGCAGGGAAAAAGAAGGATGTGCTGATCTGTGTGGCTGGCCTGCACATGGGGACCGGGGAGGGCGGAAGCTGATTGATGGGTGCAGAGCACCCACTGGCAGCCCCCATATTTTTCCCATAGTTTCCAAGGAGGAGATGGCTCCTATATGTTTGGGTCAAAATTACTGTAGGGGAAGAAAGGTAACAAGCTAGAGTGGTAAAGCACTTGGAGTTTGCTACAGACCCCCATTTTGGACATTGGCTAGAGACCTAGTTAATATTTTTAATAAAATAAATATTACTGGTAATTGTGTGATTATGCCTGTATTGCAGTGGTCCCCAACGTGGTGCCCATAGGCACCATGGCGCCCGCTGGGGCATTTATGTGCCCGCTGAGTGACCAGGGCTGGCTCAAGCCATTCTTGTGCCCCGAGGCCCGGGAGCGTAGCCAGGGCTGGCTCAAGCCATTCTTGCACCCTGGGCACCAGACAGCAGGCGCGTGATGCCTGCACGACTCCACCCCCGGACACATGGCGCATACTCAGCCCTGCTCCCCAGCGCACCGTGCACCTTACAGCTGCTATCAGCGCGCGGCGCCTGATGGCAGCTGTAAGGGGCGCCGTGCGGCCCCCAGGCACGCGGCGCCTGATGGCAGTACGGGCACGCAGTGCCCCTTATAGCTGCCATCAGGTGCCCCCTATATGTTGGCGCCCTGGACAGCTGCCCAGCTAGTCCCCCCCCTTAATTCGGCCCTGTGTGTGGTGCCTGTGCAGCCCCGCCCCCAGGCGCCTGGCAGTCTGGCAGCCCCAAAAGGTTGGGGACCAGTGCATTAGAGGACAAGTACAATTAATAATGCTAGGGCTCAGATAATTCTGTATGTATTAGCAGACAGATTTCTTACACTAAATAGTTGCTGAAACAACAAGAAGTGATTTCATTTATAGATTTAGTATTGGTTGGTGGTGAGTACCTCATAGAACATAAGAATGGCCATACTGGGTCAGACCAAACATCCCTCCAGCCCTTTATCCCGTCTGCCGACAGTGGCCAATGCCAGGTGCCCCAGAAGGAGTGAACCAAGGTACTGATCAAATGATCTCTCTCCTGCCATCCATCTCCACCCTCTGACAGACAGAGGCCAGGGACACCATTTCTTACCCATCCTGATAAACTGATTGTACAAGATGCCTTATTTTGAGTGACCATGAGTTAATTCAGTTTAAATTAAATGGAAAGAGAAACAAAAATGGGTCTAGATGTGCACATTTGGCCAATGGCCAAGCCCAGTTGGAAATTAAAGCCAGTAGTCAAAAGATTATTTAGTCAACTAAACAACAAGAAAACAACAAAAGAGGAAGGGGGAGTTACAAACAGTGAAGATAGAGTGGAGATTAAAAAAAAATCCTCAGTATGAGCCTAATGCCAAAACAAATACTTTGCCTCAGTTTTCCATAAGGGTAATGCAGAGCTTTGGAGCAGCAACAGGGTACCTAATAGGGTCAATGTTTTGGAAGTAGAAATTACCATATAGAGGTAGAACCCAAACTGGAACAGTTTAATGGGATTAAATTGGGAACCTGGATAATCTTCATCCAAGAGCTGGTGCACGGAATTTTTAGCATTGAATAAATAAATTAATGTGTACTTGTGCGGGATTCTTTAAGTTGCAAATATTATGCCTATATTTAATGAAGGAAATGTATGATCTGGGAAGCTAAAAGCCTCAGTTGTGCATATGGTCTTAGAAAATTTTTTGAAAGAGCACACCATTAAGCACAGAGCAGTAATTGGGATAAAATGCAACATGGCTTTGCAAAATGTAGATTGTTGAAGACCAGCCTTGTCTATCTTTGAATAGGTAATGAATTTTCTAGACAAAGGAAATGAAGTAGATCTAATCGACCAGGATTTCAGCAAAGCATTTGATAGAGTTCCACATAGGGTTTTATTAGTGAAATTGGATAAAAAGGGCATTAGTAGGAGAATTAAAAGGTGAATAAGGAACCAGTGAAAGGGGAGACGGTAAAAAGACATGCCAAACAATGGACTTTTAGCATGATTATGAGTGGAGTTCCTAAAGGTTTGGTCTTGGGACCAATCTTTTTCACATTTTCATTTGTGACATTGGCATAAGAAGTAGGAGTGTGGTAATAAAATCTGTGAACAAAACCAAGTAGGGAAATATTGCCAAAGCAGAAGAAAACTGGAATATCACACAAGATGATTTTTGATTGACCTTGAAAGCGGGAGTAATAGAAACGGGATGAAATTTATGGTGCAAGGTGTAAGGTTATACACTTGAGGATTAACAACAAGAATTGTTGCTCTAAGATGGGGAAATATGAGTTGGAAGAAAGGAGTTGAAACACCTGTGTCAATCACAGGATGGTTATGAGCCACCAGTGTGATAGACTTGTTTTGCCTAACAAATGCCCTTACAGACCTTGTTGTTTCATTTGAAAGTCTAACATTATTTCCATCATTCCAAGGCTGTTTTTTTTCTGTTATTGAAAGATCTAAGGATCTTGAGGAGTTTCAATCCAGGGAATTTCTAGATGGGTGTAAGATTATATAAAGCTATGATCTGGGCAATTTATGACTCCCTAGGAACATTATTAGACCACATTCAACCAAGGCACAAGTAGCCTTGTTTAGAGATGTTCCTATAAGTGCTATTTGTTGAACTGCCGACTGAGGTAATGTACATACCTTTACAAAACATAACTCTGTTTTGGAGGTGTCATGTCTAGATGCTCAATTTTGACAATGCTGTATTAAACTCCCTCTTCAATAGAGTATTCCATCCTCCCCCTACTTTTATGGATACTGCTTGGGAGACAGCAAACATGGAGCACACACAGACAGGCATTCAAAGAAGAGATGGAAGTCAGCTACCTGTTCAGTAATTGTACACTTTTGCACGTGTGTCTGTATTTCACAACACACCCTCATTTCCAAACAATTCCCGAGTCTAATACTTTTCTTGGGTAGTTGAGAAGGATTGTTGGTTGCTCCACACTTTTATACTGGTGATTGGGAACCTATGGTCCACTGGCTGGATCTGGCTGACAGTTTGCCTTGATTTGGTCTGCGAGGCTTGGGGCTCCCTTCTTCTGGGGGTGGGGGAGTCTTGAGCCTTGTGGCCTGGATCATGCATCTGGCCAGCGAGCTCTACCTGGTAGGGGGAAGCTCTGTCCCCTGCACTAGCTAGTAATCCCAGCCAGCTGGAGCAGTGCAGGGTAACATCGAGCAATTGTCCCTGCCATGCTGCACCAAGTATCCTTCACAATCCCCTGTATCCTCCTGTACCCACCCACCAGTCAGACCCTGCACTGTCAGTCTGCTTCTCTATTCCCTGGCCAGATCTTTCACCCTCACCCTGTTCCTTCACTAAATACCTACCCAGGACCCACATCCTCTGCTCCTCAGCAGCATCCTCCCACACATTGAGCCCCTCATTTTTGGCCCTATCCCAGAACCTAAGGTAATCCCATAAAAGCCACTGTCCTTGAACCCTGAGAAGAGATCATTTGGCCCTGGGGGGAAGCCCTTAAGCCTTGTTCCCCCTCCCCCCACCATGGTGCTAGACTGAGAGCGGAACCGTGGTGCTAGGAGTGAGGTGTGTTCCTCTTTGGGTTTTTTCCCCTGCTTATCAGTTGGAGGCCATGTGAGATGTGTTTTTTGCTTCTCACTTGCATGTGATGACTGACTGACTGACATTTCCTGTGGGTCAGTGGTCTCTGGCCCAGAAAAGGTTCCCCACCCCTGCTTAATATTCTCAAGCATGAGAGATCTTGAGGTTGTGCAGGGAGCAGATTCAATCAATGAACACTCCTAGACAAAGCCTTCCAATCTTCAGTAGGGATGAAAAAAACCATTAAAAGAGTTAGGTTAAACACCGGCCGTGGGTGGGGCCTGCTTTGGCCCAGATCTGCTCAGGCTGGTCTGTTCCACACTGCTCCGGCCTAGCTATGCTGCAGGCAGTGGGGACTGGTCTTGCTGGCCAACCTGCTAATGCGGGGGTTGGAGGAGGTGATGTTCCTGCCAGCCAGAACCTCTGGTTAACCGGTTACCTGGTAAGCATGCCAGTAAAGCTAATTCTTACCGAGTAACCAGTTAACTGTTTGTTCTTCTTCGAGTAATGTCCCTGTGGGTGTCGGGCTTGTCCCAGTGCTGTAGATTGGGGATTTTTCTAGTAGTGTTTGGCCGGGCCGCACATGTGTGACGGGGCACGTGCTGTTCATGCCTTGCAGTTTGTGTACTTGGCCCATTTGCCCTCAGTTCCTTCGTTATTGCCCTTGGTTGCAAATGGAGCTTGACTCCTCTCCTTCCCTGCGATTCCTAGAATTAGTTGTTTTAAAGTTCACAGTTGTTATTTACTACTTAGTTGCTAATTGTTACAAAAAAAGTCCATTTTTCCTGGAAATAGTTGCCTCAGCATTTTCTGAGAGAGCCATGCCTTTAGTCTCAGGCGGAGGCCCCTTCAGCCATGATTTTAAAAAAAGTTATCCTAATCACCAGTGCATGTGTGTCATACATGGAACTCACATAGACAACACATCTCGAAGAACTTCAGTTACTGAACAGGTAAGTTACTTCTATTTTTGTTTACTTCATGTGGTTTAGACTAGTGACTTTTTTTTCTGTTCCACTTTTAGGAATATCTTGATAGTGGCTGGAATTTGAACAACATGCCTGTGATGGAGCAGTCTGTACTTGCTCACATCACTGCAGATATATGTGGGATGAAATTGCCATGGCTGTATGTAGGAATGTGCTTTTCTTCATTTTGCTGGCATATTGAGGACCACTGGAGCTATTCCATTAACTATCTGCACTGGTGAGTTTTGGGGAGGAGCGGGAAATAAATCAAAAGCCTCCACTGATTTGTAGGGACTGAGTTCCAGTCATAAAACCATGTATTTTTAAAAAGACAATCCAAAGTTGATGTAATGTTTTCAATTGATAGAAAATTGATCACATCCTTTGCTAAGTTTTCCAAAAGTTATCCTCCAAGTTAAAACTTGTACAAATTTCCAGTCTAAATTTGTCTAGCTATAACTTGCAGCCGTTGGATCTTGTATTCTTTTGCCTGATATTCTTTGGGTTTTGTGCCATCAGAAATCTTCTCTCCATGTAAATAGTTGTTGATTATGGTCAAGTCAGCTCTTTAGCTCCTGTCAACATTCATCATAGAATCCTAGAACTGGAAGGGACCTGAAGAGGTCATCAAGTCCAGTCCCCTGCCCTCAAGGCAGGACCAAGCACCGTCCTCTAGATCATCCCTGACAGGTGTTTGTCAAACCTGCTCTTGAAATCTCCACAATCCGCCCAGACAATTTATTCCAGTGTTCAAACCCCCTGATGAAGCTTTTTCTAATGTGCAACCTGAAATTCCCTTGCTGCAGTTTAAGCCCATTGCTTCTTGTCCTATCCTCAGAGGCCAAGAAGAACATTTTTTTTCTCCCTCCTTGTAACAAACACCCTTTCGGTACTTGAAAACTGCTATTCTGTCCCCTCTCAGTCTTCTCTTTCCTAAACTAAACAAGCCTAGTTCTTTTAGTCTTCCCTCATAGCTCATGTTTTCTAGACCTTTAATCTTTTGTGTTGCTCTTCTCTGGACCTTCTCTAATTTCTCCACATCTTTCTTGAAATATGATGCCCAGAACTGGACACAATACTCCAGTGGAGGCCTAATTAGTGCAGAGTAGAACAGAAGAAAGACTTCTTGTGTCTTGCTCATAACACTCCTGTTGATGCACCCCAGAATCATGTTTGCTTTTTTTTTGCAAGTGTCTCACTTGTTTGATTATTCTTAACCACAAAATAGATGAATGTCTTAAGTCTCTTACTAAGGCACATTTTCTACACCTCAACTGGTTTGCCTGGCTCTTTCCTAAATCCTTTCCAGTTTTTAAAAATATGTGGACTGAACTGGAAATAGATTTCCAGTAATGATCTTAACAGTTCTGCATGCAGAGGTAATACCCCAACTCTACTCAGTATTCCTCTGTTGATATGTCCAAGAAACATATCAGCCCTTCCTAGCCACAGATTTTCATAAGTTCATTTTAGTTTCATTAATCATCATCAAGTCCTTTTTCAGAGAATCTCCGTTTTCCATAATAGTTCCTCACCCTGCCATTAGTGCTTGCTGCCCGAAATCATATTAAGGTATGTAGTATCCAGCTAACCTCACTTCCTTATGCTTTGCCATCGAGAACATTAGAACCACTCTGTGCCCTGTGTGCACCTGTAGACATTTTTCTAGCTTTTATTTTAAATAATTGATGTGTATAGCTGTGTGTAGTCCATTTTAGAGTAATTTAGACTTGGGGATAATCCCTTTGCTACATGTCATGACCCAGCCCCAATTCCAGCACCAGAATTTGTCCTTCATCCTTGTGCACAGTTCATTATGAGTCTTTTCCTCATACCCTGAAGTCTCATCTCCATTGATCAAGGGATATACCTATCAGAGATATTATCACTGAAGCTGCTTTGTGGGATAAAAATAGAGGCTTTCGTGGTGGCTTGTCTTCTGAACAAATTTCTGCAGTTTCAGGGGCTGTTCAGAAGCACCTTGCTTCTGGAAAGAGGAAATATACACCCCAAAGACAAGATCACTCCCCCTCTAAGTAATGGACTCATCAACCCAGTGAGAGACATCTGACCTATGTCATCTATTTCACCTACCGTACCTAAGAGGGTGGAGATTTCTTGTGTTAATATTGATGAATATAGGTTCCAAAGAAAGGTGTCAGTGTGACCTGAAACTGCCTGATATGAAATGTATGTAGCGTTATAACTAGGTTGGTCTAAGGTTGGTATAACGCTAACAAGGTTAGACAGACATGCATAGTGAGGTAATATCTTTTATGGGATTAGCTTCTGTTGGTGAGAGAGAGCTTTTGAGTTTACATAGAGCTCTTCTTGTTTTTTTAACCTAGCCTATTTATTTTCCATGGCAAACACACAATTAAACATTCTCTTGACATTTTATTCACAATACAAAAGGGGAAAAGTTAGAAGTATTTCAGATATAAAGTATTAAATAAGGCTTTTATTTTAACCATAATCCCATTCCCTTTTCTTAGGAAACCCCCCTCATTTGACCATTTAAATGGTATCACCAGTGGTAACAGCTATTCTTTTTGGGAAACTGCAAAAAAGTTAGATGGGCTAGAAATGCTGCTGCTGTAAAGTCCTGTCCCATTTCCTGGAAGACAAAGCAAGACAAAGTCATGCAAAAGAGGAAAGAAGAGAATAGCAAAGTTACAAAATGCAGCTTTTATGTCTAGTGTTGACTTTCATTTGCATCCTTGCTTCTGGAAAAACACAGGCTCAGCATAGTTTTATCAATCATTCCAATAACTGGCAAGTTAGTACCAGCATTGGGTAGTTTCGGGTATAGCTTTCAACTGCCTCTTTGGTCACAGGTTTTTGTCACTGCTGCAAAATAAACAGTTTTGGCTGGCAAAGCCAGACTCTTTATTAGAAGGAGGGAAAAGAGAGGAATAGGAGAGAAAAGAAGTAGGATGGAGAAAGAGGAGAACATAAATGGTGTGGTGGAGGGGACAACATTTGACATCACAGGTGGTGGTCAGTATTCAGCCAAAGCCAGTGATAGTGGGGATGTCACTTAGGCCCCTTGCTCTGGCATGGCCTGGTTGGGACTAGAATATTGAATACTCAGTGATGTAACAGTGGATCTCAGGGTGGCAACTCTCATGGTAAAGCTAGCTTTTTCTGGGTTGACCAGGCAGACTTACATTGCCAGTTGAACTCGGTTTTTGGTGTGAGCTCTGCAGTGAGACCTCTCCCCTACTGAGACTCCTGTCCAGACTTCTTGGCAGTGATCTTGGCTTTCCACCTGCCAATGCTGGGCTGGTCACTGTTTTCCCATGACACAATGGCTAGATTTCTTTGAGGCTTTGAGCAGAGACTAGTCAGGGTGTGTTCCGTGAGAGCGCAAGCCTCCTTGCCAGTGTTCCTATTCTGAAGATTTGTAAGGCTGCAACATGGTTGTTAGTGCACACCTTTGTCATGCCCTATGCCCTGCTGCAATAAGCCCAAGGCTTTGGAAGAATTGTGTTGCATTCAGCATGCCAGTGGACTTTCACCTTCACATATACGGCTTGTAATCACCTGTGTTGAATGGATATGAGCAGTCACTCTAAGAAGAAAAGACAGTTACTTGTTTCTGTAACTGGTGTTGTTTGAGATGTCTTGCTCATGTCCATTCAACATCTTGCTCTCCGTTCCATCTGTTTGGAGTTGTCCGGCAAGAAGGAACAGAGGATGGAGGGAGTTAGAGGTACCCTATATAGCGCAGCATATGTGTGCAACTCCAGGGGGTGCCTCCGGTGGTTGACCTACAGGTACTACCAGAACTGGTGCATGTGGTGAGCATACACAGTTACGTTGAATCGACATGAGCAACACATTTCAAAGTACACCTGTTACAGAAACAAGTAACTGTCTTTTCCTTTTGGATGCATTTATGATGTATCTGAGCCTGTGCTGCAGCTCCTCTTGGTGTATTTTGAGGAAAATCTGCACTTCCCCTACCTAGTTGGGGCAGTTATCTTCTTTGTGAGTAAAAAGGATTGCTCTCTTCAACATTGTGATGATTATTGCTCACTAAACAAGATCACCATATGCAATCAATACCCTCTTGCATTCATAAAGGAACTCCTGGAAAGACTCCTTTTGTCACAGATTTTCACAGAGCTAGATCTTTGAAGAGTATACAGTCTTGTCAGCATCGAATGGGAAGATTAATAAAGATGGCATTTTGAACTACATGTGATCAATTTGAATACTTGATCTATATAACATTCTAGCTGCCTTCCAGTGTTTTATGACTGACTTCTTCAGATATATCCTCAATCAATTTGTGATGCTCTCCTTAGATGGTATTCTTATTTATACTGAGACTCAAGATCTCCATGACTATCATGTGTACATTGTTCTGGAAGGAGTATATGGGCTAGTGCAAACAATTCTTATTTTCATACAAATTATGCAAAATGCAATAAGCAGTGATAACCATGGGAATATTGGTTTCAGTTAGGTCTATCCTGCCATTGAGACACCTCCATCTCATCTTTTCCCAACAGTGCATTCATCCACCATGCAGTGTTTTCTCAGACTGTTGTTAAAATGCTCCTTATAGCTGTCCATGTAGTCCATGTATTGGTTGCACAAGCCAGGGCTGTAAGGATTAAGCCTGGTCTCCCAGGATCAAAATGGGCATTTCAACATCTCCTGTGGTAATCTTGTGTCTGGAGAAGAAAAAAGTCCCCAATTGCAGGTTTCTGTATAGGCCAGTGTTCCTGAAGATGCCATGTACCTGTCTAGACCAGTTTACTTTGATATCAGTGAAATGCCCACGTTGATCCACAAGAGCTGGCAGCACCATTGAGAACTATGCCTTCCTCTTAATGTACTTAGTGGGCGGGCGCTAAAATTGGAAAATGTGTGCCATCTATTTCCCCTTCCACCAAGTTGGAAAAATCCCATGCTTGCAAAGCCAGCCACTGTTATACACACTTCCAGTGTCCTTCATAGCAGAATACAATTTGTTGCCCTGCACACTTGCAGGTGTACAGTATCAGTGATAGACGTCCCCACACCAAAGTGATTTGCAACTGACTAGTTGCATTTGGGAGTCACCAGCTTCCAAATAGCAATTGCCACACTCTTGTCGACCAAAAGCGCAGCCGTCATTCTGGTGTCCTTGCGTGGGAGTCAAGGAGCCAACTCAACACACAGCTCAAGGAAGGTTGCTTTATGCACCTTAAAGTTCTGCAAGCATTGTTCTTCATCCCATACCTGCATATGATGTGATCCATAGTCCAGAAGCACCTATACAGCTACTTGGTGACTGTGAAATACAATGTCAGGTTGCCGTTGTCCATATAAGGCACAGTGTCAGGCTCCTCTGAGTCTTCATAGAATCATAGAACACTAGAACTGGAAAGGACTTCAAGAGGTTGAGTCCAGTTCCCTGCCTTCATGGCAGGACGCAGTACTGTCTAGACCATCCCTGATAGATGTCTATCTAACCTGCTCTTAAATATCCCCAGTGATGGAGATTCTACAATCTCCCTAGGCAACTTATGCCAGTGTTTAAGCACCCTGACAGTTAGGAAGTTTTTCCTAATCTCCAATCTAAACCTCCCTTGCTGCAGTTTAAGCCCATTGCTTCTTGTCCTATCCTCAGAGGTGAAGGGGATTTCTCCCTCCTCCTTTTATATGACCCTTTTAGATACCTAAAAACCACTATCATGTCCCCTCTGTCTTCTCCTTTCCAAACTAAACAAACCGAATTCGTTCAGTCTTCCGTCATAGGTCATGTTCTCTGGACCTTTAATCTTTCTTGTTGCTCTTCTCTGGACCTTCTCCAATTTCTCCACATCTTTCTTGAAATCTGGTACCCAGAACTGGACACAATTCTCCAACTGAGTCCTAATCAGTGCAGAGTAGAGCGGAAGAATGACTTCTCGTGTCTTGCTCACAAGACTTCTGTTAATGCATCCCAGAATCATGTTTGCTTTTTTTGCAACAGCATCACATTGTTGACTCATATTTAGCTTGTGGTCCACTATGACCCCTAGATCCCTTTCTGCTGTACTCCTTCCTAGACAGTCACTTCCCATTCTGTATGGGTGTGTCTAGACAACATGGCTCCATCGACGGAGCCATGTAGATGAGTTTACTAGATATAGCAAAATGAAGCAGCGATTTTAATAATCGCCACTTCATTCACATCAAAATGGCCGCCGTGCTGTGCCGATCAGCTGATTGTCGGCACAGCGCGGTAGTCTAGACGGGGATCAGCCGACCCCAGAACCCTTTGTCGTCAGATCCTTTATGCCTCATGAAACGAGGCTTACAGAATCTGACGACAAAGGGTTCTGGGGTTGGCTGATCCCCGTCTAGACTACGGCGCTGTGCCGATAATCAACCGATCGGCACAGCGTGGCGGCCATTTTGATGTAAATGAAGCAGCGATTATTTAAATCACCGCTTCATTTTGCTATGTCTAGTAAACTCATCTACATGACTCCGTCGATGGAGGCATGTAGTCTAGACACACCCTATGTGTGAGACTGATTGTTCCTTCCTAAGTGGAGCACTTTGAATTTGTCCTTATTAAACTTCATCCTATTTACCTCAGACCATTTCTCAAGTTTGTCCAGATCATTTTGAATTATGACCCTATCCTCCAAAGCAGTTGCAATCCCTCCCAGCTTTGTATCATCTGCAAATGTCTTCTTCCTCCGTGAGTACTTTCCAGATGGTCTCCACTGCCATGCGTGTTCTCCTCACGACTGTTAACAAGAGCATATGAAAGAAGTGTGGCATCCATACTTTCTCGCTGCAGAAGCCAGATTGCACAGCAGAGAATGGCAGTTGGAAAAAAGGCATGAGAGGACACCAGAAGCCCCTGAAAAAGCGGTGTGTGATGGGACATTTTGTATGATCCCAAAATGCCCCACACTTTTTTCTGAGGTCCGATGACATCTAGTGACAGACAGTGTTGCCAGGCACTGTGGGATATGTACTCACAGTGCATTGCTCCCATTGTTGATGGGGAAGTTAAAGATGTGGACACAATCTGTCAACAGATTAAGCAAGTGTAAACACACTTTGACTTCTCTGTCTTGACATTAGTTTTCTCAGGAAAACCTGGCCTTGGGTCTTACACAAGTTTGATTTTTATGTAGGTATCTTTCTTGACCAAACATGTAATCTTCAATAAACCCAAATTAATTGTTTCATTAACACTTTTTTCCAGAAAAACATGCTAACTGACATTTTCCACTTATCAGTTTCTTTGCTGAGGACTGATGTCAGTCTAATGGGCCTATAGTTACCCCAGATTATCCTCCTTGCACATTTTGAATATTGGAATGAGTACTAGTTCAATTCCCTGGAATTTTCCCCTATTGTGCAAAATTTCTTAAAAATTAACATCAATGAGCCAGAGCTTTCATCATCAACTCTTAGGATTTTTGGGTGCAAGTCATTTGGGCCTGCCAACATTAAAAATGTTTGTCTCTAGTAGATGGCATATAGCATCTGTCTTCATTACTAATGGACTGGAAAATAATTCATCATCATCATGTAATATGAGTACATCATCTTGCTTCTTCCCAAATTCAGAGTATGAATACTTACTGAACTCTTGACCGTGTTCTGCATCATTAATAACAATTTTATCATGGCTATCTAGTATAGGTCCTATATTCTTGCTAGGATTTCTTTTGTTCCTATAGGGCTTTTTATGAAAATTCTTCCAGGACTGGATTTTTCCTAATGGTAATTTTATATCCATTAAAAATATACACAGCAGGGCAAAACTCGAATTAAGCTACACAACTTCAGCTACGTCAATTGCGTAACTGAAGTCAAAATAGCTTAATTTGGCTTTAGGTGCTATTTTCACAGCAGGAAGTCAAAGGAAGAACACTTTTTCTTCGACTTCCCTTTTTCCTTGTTAAATGAGGGTTACAGTAGTCGGAGTAAGAAGTCTTCCAGCTCAACATTATTTCAAAATAATGGCTTGCTGTGTAGACACGCTCTTTGTTATTTTGGAATAATAATGCTGCTGTGTAGAGACTAACAAAAAATATATATAGTATCATAAGCTTTCGTGGTTTTAGCTTAGGGTTTTAGCTCATACAATATATATTTTTGTTTTCTCTAAGGTGCCCCAAGACTGCTCGTTGTTTTTACATGGCTACCGCTCTGAGACTTGATATCCTGCTATTTATTTTCTCCTTTTCTATTTGTTATAGATTGCTTCTATGGTGATTATGCCTCAGCCAGAGGCTGTCAGACCCCAGATGGAATTTGTTTCATTAGCAGTGATCTGAGCAAATTTTTGTTGAGCCAAGTGTCAATAAAAGTGGAATTCTACCATACATTTTTATAGGGAATTTCAGAATATTAATTTACACATTCTGAAATATAGCTAATTAAGAGTTAACTCTGAAGGAAGAGCCTGTATAATGTTAAGAGTTAGGGCAGGGCATTGAATTGAAGGCTTATCTATGTGTTGAGGTAATGCTTTCTCTGTGGGTGTGATTTCTAACGTGCACTAACGAGGTGTGTAGAAATTGGTGCGTGTAGACGCAAGTTCCCTAATATACTTGAAAAGTGTTGTTTTAAAACAATGCTGCCTTAAAGGTCTATGTGGATGAATTAATGCACAGCATGTTAGTGAGCTGTAGAAATCACACTCCGAGCACATTGCCCCACCATCTAGAGAACTTTTAGTGTACTCCTGAATTGTGCTTATTAAGTGTCTTATGTTGTTAAGAAGCAAGAGCCTGTAAATGTGAACTTACAACCTTGTATATATTTAGCTCTTTTTAAAAACTTACTTGCAGGGGGGAACCGAAAACATGGTATGGAGCTCCAGGATATGCAGCTGAGCAGCTGGAAGATGTAATGAAGAAGCTAGCTCCTGAGTTATTTGTGTCTCAACCTGATCTTTTGCATCAGCTTGTCACCATTATGAACCCAAATACGCTGATGGCTCACGGAGTGCCCGTATGTCTTTGGAGTCCTGTGTTCATTGTCATTTATTTCCTTTCTTTTATGTTGGCTTCTTTTGCAAGGTTGACAATTTAAACCATCTGTGTTAACACAGTAGTTTATGTATGCATTGTGCACTATACAAATAACGTATTAGACCAATTAAATGAGTTGGTATATTGTGTTGTTATGAAAGGATGGACAAATGTAGTCCTTGTTTTTTACAATTACTTAAGATGGTTATTTCACATGCCTTTCCCAGGCGACACCTGTCTCAGTGGATTTCCATTCTCCAGTGAACCCCTGTGGGGCTGGAACTCTAGTGCTGGATTGCCCTGCTGTGGGGGAACAGAAGCGCAAAGCCTCGTCACGGGCCGGGTCCAGGGAAGGTGGGGGCTGGATCTGGCACCACAGGGCTGGAGTACAAGGGGGTCCTGGCACCCTGAGTGTGTCTGTTTCTTTTTTGCTTGTTTTTGTTTTGTTTCTCAGAGTCCAGGCTAGTAAGGTTTGTTTGTGTTTTGTTTTTCCTGCAGGCAGGGGCCAGTGGGGTGTGGTGGTGGTGCTGCTGTTTGTTTCTCACTGGTGTGTGGCCCCTGAATAAGGTTTCTTTGGGCCCCTGGCCATAAAAAGGTTCCCCACCCCTGCTTTAGTTGGTCACTGGAGCTCTTGGCTGTCTCCTAAGCTTATTTCCTTTTTCATAGTGTTTGGAACACAACTTGCCAGCAGGGGAAGTGAGGAACCATGACTACTGTGTAGATCTTCCCAGCAATGCTGATTACTTTGGCAGTGCCCATCTACATCCTTCCTCTCTCGTATTTCCTGTAATTCTGGGCCATTGTTTACCACTCACAATCCTCCTTCCCTTTCTGTCTTTGAAAGGGTGAACTTCCCATATACTTAACTGACTTTGAAAGGAGTTGACCTTGGATCCTAGTAGCATTATAGAGGGAATGAGGCAGATTAAGGTACCTAAAGCAGGGGTGGGGAATCTCTGGCTCAGGGGCTGGATCCAGCCCCTGGCTTGCCTAGATCCATCCCCTGAGGCCCAGGGCTGCCCCCCAGCATCAGGGAGCCAGCACTGATATTCCCAGTCCTGTGTCCTGAAGGAGTTGCACCAGGTAAGTGCCCCCTCCCAATCGCACAGACCTCACATCACCACCCCACTCCTGCAACTCCTCCTGCCCAACTCTCCTACCCCTCTTCCTGCTCCCTATCATTCTCTGACCCACCAATCTTAACCCACTCCTGTTCCCTTCCTCCCGCCCAGACCCCACACTCCAAACACACTTCCTAATTGTTCTCTCCCACACACTGAACCCCTCCTCATTTTTGGCCCCACCCCAGAGCCTGGGGGGGGGGGCACTAAATCTACTAGCCCAGGCCCCCCTCGCTTTGGTATGAAAGGGGAATGTGGGGAGTGGTTTTTTTTTTTTTTTTTTTTTTTGCTTCTCAGTTGGTCACATCAGTGAGGGTTTTTTCCTTGTCACCTTTTTGTGTGGCCCCTGACTGATTTTTCTTTGGGTCAGTGGCTTCTGACCCGTAAAAGGTTCCCCAACCCCTGACCTAAAGAGTGATTTTTAGAGACTCAAACGTGTTAAGCCGTTGGGATTCTAGCTTGGGCTCATGGTTTCAGAAAAAAACAAATTATGGGTAGCTTTCAACTTTCTTCCTTTTCCCAGCTCCGCATTTTAAAACATTTCCATCTCTGTGTATATTTCAGCAGGTTGCATAATTTTTTAAACCTAATTTCTCTTAAAGCCTAGTGACTTTCATATGTCACTCATGAAATTAGACGTAAGCCTCTCATTTTAAATATTCTCTAAATTGCAATGATATCTGAAGTCAAATGCAGAGTCCACAGAAATGTGTGGAATATGTGGGTTTATCTTTGCCTGATTGAAGACAATCAGTGAGGTCGCTTAAGTTGACAGTTGTAAATTTCCTATTTAAAGGCTAGACTGTGACTTAGTGCTTAGGACTGCATTGGTTGGAGAGGCTTTTTAGGCGAACTCTGCTCTTTGGCCACATTGAACCCACTTACAGCTGAGTCCATGGTTGGGTAGACCAGCAGAGAGAGAGAGACTCCCAGTACCCTTCTCCAAGCCAGTTGATTGGATAGGGTTCATAGGCTACCCACCAGGACTGGCTGAACACATGGCAGAGAGCATTTGCTGTACTGAGTCAGTGTAGCAATACTTCCCTCTGTGCTATGTAAATTCAGTCTTACTTGCTCTTCCTGTAGAAGCCCATCTTCAAACTGCCCTTTACTAAGAGATGAAAGAAAACTTGATGTAGCCCTAAATGACTCTCGGGTTTGCCACCTTTAAAAAAAGGTGTATATTCAGAGCCAAACAAAATACCCATCAGCCACTAAGAACTGGACCATTTGTTTATTCTTTTAAAACTAAAGCTGCTGTGTCTTATTTTTTTTAAGAGCTCTTACAATTTTAGAGAAATACCTGCCATCTTATGGTACATATAGTGGCTGAGCGGTAAGTCCATTTGCCAATAAGGTTGAGTAACACTCTGCACTAGAAATTGTATTGCCAATTGTTTTGTCAGTGTTTTCCAACCTAACTGTTGTTACAGGGAGTTCACCTGCAGTCTGTTGAAGTGCAAGGGTAGTACCTGTGCTTTCAGAACAGTGCTCTAGAAATAACTTAAAACATATTAAACTTAAAAACAAAAATTGGTCTGGTAGCACTTTATAGACTAACAAAACCTATATATGGTATCATGAGCTTTTGTGGGCACAGCCCACTTCTTCAGATGACCGGAAGCTCATGATGCCATCTACATGTTTTGTTAGTCTGTATAGTGCTACCACACCAGTTTTTGTTTTTTAGGTTTATCCTTTACAGACTATCTCGGCTATCCCCTGGAGCTTTAAAACATATTGTAACTGTTTGAGATTTGTTGTTAATTGAATGGCCTAGTCAGCACCTACATCCCTTGGTGGCTTTGAAAATGTCAACCTCTACATCTGTGGAGTTCCCATCCATTGTTAGAAATTAGCTTGGTTTGTCTCTTGTTTTTATTAGGTTTACCGAACCAACCAGTGTGCTGGAGAATTTGTGATTACATTTCCAAGAGCCTATCACAGTGGCTTTAACCAAGGTTTCAATTTTGCTGAAGCTGTGAACTTCTGTACAGTTGATTGGGTATGTTTTAAGGATATGCATGAATTTTTAGTAAATGTATATGCTTATTAAATAATGTGGTGGTAATTGTATTGTGCATGCACATTCTCCTTTGAATAAACTGAATGTGAGGCATAAAGAAGAATTTTTCTAGTGCATAATGGCTCAGGAGAATGCCATGTGGATAATGGTGCTTTGTGCAATACTTCTAAGTAGTTAATGAAAACACTTTAGATGTACATATCTTAGGGTATGTCTACACTAGCTCGTTAGTTTGAGCTAGGTAGGCAAATGAGGGCAACCGGGGTTGCAAATGAAGCCTGGGATTAAAATATCCCGGGATTCATTTGCATGTTCCCGGGCGCTGCCATTTTTAAATCTCCCTTGGTCTGAAGTCCGTGCCCGCGGCTACACGCGGCACGGAGTAGGTAGTTCAAATTAGGATCTCTAATTCGAACTACCGGGACATGATAGCAGATTTCAGATATCTAAAAAGGGTGTCATAAGGAGGAGGGAGAAAACTTGTTCATCTTGGCCTCTGGAGATAGAACAAGAAGCAATGGGCTTAAACTGCAGCAAGGGAGGTTTAGGTTGGACATTAGGAAAAAGTTCCTAACTGTCAGGGTGGTCAAACACTGGAATAAATTGCCCAGGGAGGTTGTGGAATCTCCATCTCTGGAGATATTGAAGAGTAGGTTAGATAAATGTCTATCAGGGATGGTCTAGACAGTATTTGGTCCTGCCATGAGGGCAGGGGACTGGACTCGATGACCTCTTGAGGTCCCGTCCAGTCCTAGTATTCTATGATTCTATGAGTCTATGAATTTCTTAATCGGGCCCTGAGTGTAACAGATTTCAAAGTCCAAATGTAGTATTCAGTATCCTAAGTTACAGGAACTCACTCATGGTTTTGTTTACTCTTTAACATGCGATGTATTTTTTTTATTAAAATGAATGCATGTTGTTCCTAGAATGTGCTGTTGTTGGCTTTCATGTGGTTGGATAGATAGTAATTAGTTAACAGCACAGACGGTCTGTGCTCCACACTTATGCCTCTAAGGATTTCAGAACTTTTGTTTTTTAAATCTTGCTGTCACTCCTCACCCTCCACTTCTTCTCCCTACAGCTTCCTTTGGGTCGCCAGTGTGTGGAACATTATCGCCTGTTAAACCGGTACTGTGTGTTTTCTCATGATGAGATGATATGTAAAATGGCTTCCAAAGCAGATGTCCTTGATGTTGTGGTAGCTTCTACTGTCCAGAAAGACATGGCTCTCATGCTTGATGATGAAAAGGCTTTACGAGAAGCTGTGCTTAAACTGGTGAGTTTTAGAGAGTGAAATTATTCTAACTGGAGTAACTGAAAGTCATGATTTGAAGTTTACCCATGGTGTTTTGTCCTAACATTTTGATTTCAGTGGGATTATTTGAGGGAAGAACTACATGATATGAATTGGCTATTAGACTCTGGCCCTTAAAAAACCTACTAATGTCTTTTTAAAATTTGTAGAAAAGTCCTCATTAACCAAAATGTGTTTATTTTACTATGTCCAATATCTTAATGCAAACTCATGTCTTTTTTCAACTTCTGAACTAATCTGTTCTCTGTTATACTGTGAAATAACTTGAGTGGATTCTGTTGTAGGGAGTGACTGATTCCAAGAAGATCTCTTTTGAAATGTTGCCAGATGATGAGCGCCAGTGCATAAAGTGTAAAACCACATGCTTCATGTCAGCTGTCTATTGCTCATGTAAACCTGGCTTACTGGTATGCCTCTATCATGTAGAAGATCTCTGCTCCTGTCCGACATATAAATATACATTGGGGTATGTTTTGGCTAGAAAAAAGTATTATTGGGGGGTGTATGGGGACTAGAATGTGCTTTTTTTCAGTTTATTTTTTTGCATAATCTGCTGTGGACCAGGTCAGTTTTCTGCTTTGCTAATGATGCCATTTATTCCTTCCTGCCCCCCTCCCCTGCCATATTCAAGCTCATGTCCATAGTGCCCCAAGAGTCCTTTTGGGGAGAGAGTGTAATGCTGTTCACTTTTCTTTTTCAAATAAGTGCAGAGCAGAGCGAAAGAATGACTACTTGTGTCTTGCTCACAGCATTCCTGTTAATGTATCCCAGAATCATGTTTACTTTTTTTGCAACAGTGTCACAATTCACTCTTATTTAGCTTGTGATCCACTATGATCCCTAGATCCCTTTCTTCAGTACTCCTTACTAGGGATGTAATAATATAGTCGACTGATTAACCGATAAACAAAGGCTTATAGGTTAATGCTATAGACTACACGCATTTCCCTCCCTCTCCCACAACCAGTAAATTTATCATCAGGCTGGCCAGCAACCCGGCTCAGTTCTGGTTCACGCTGGGTGTGGAACCTACACCCGCTGTGACTGCATTTAAAGTGTCTTAGGAACTAGGCAGGCGGGCAGGCAGCCTAGCTCAGTTCTGGTTCACGCCAGGTCTGGGAGCTCAGACCCCACCCCCACGCAGTCAGGGGCTGCTGCCACTGTGCACTGCTGCCTCTTTATCAGAGGCAGCAGCACAGGGAAACAAGCAGCTGGTCTGTAAGAGGAGCGGGTTTTTAAACTGGCTCCCCTCGTGAACTAACTCCTGTCGGGCACGCCGTGCTGCTGCTGGCCCCACCCCCAGGGACTATAGAATAGTTGACTGATAAGAATTCATGAGGTTACTTGACTATTCACTTAACTGATATTTAACAGCCCTAGTCCTTCCTAGACAGTCACTTCCCATTCTGTATGTGTCAGGTGCATTTCTCTTTTATGATTTTCCAGTGTGAGTTCATTTGAGAGTGGAGTAAGTGGTTTCATACACATGTGCTAACTCTTTATGCTAAATAATCTGTTCTAACTTGCATTTATCTGTGATACTTGTGCTACCTTTTCCAGACCTGAGGAAGAGCTCTGTCTGGAAAGCTTGTCTCTCCCACCAACTGAAATTGGTCCATTAAAAATATAACCTCACCCATCTTGTCTCTTTAATATCCTAGGACCGACAAGGCTACAAGTACATGTTTACAGCTAAACTGCATGTAACAGCTAAAAGAAATTAGTGTACTCATTTTTTATTTATACTAAAAATTTCATCTTGCTATAGTAATTCTAGTCTTTGCCGAGTAACTGAGTAATCAGATTGGTTTCCTGAGTTGTCCTTCCTCACCCTTTGCTTCTCTCAGCTGTCTTGTTTTCTTCTAATTGGTATATGTTCATTTGGATTGAGAGCGTCAGAGTAGGAATCTTGTCTAGACTTGTCAGGTGCTTGTGGGCACTGAACAATATCATGAATAACAGTAAGTGCAACTTCGATAGATTAAAAAGTCTTAGACGGATCTATGTTAGATCTATTTTATGTAACTATAAAATTGACGAGCAGTCCTGTGCCATCTTAGAGACTAGCAAATGTATTACGTCATGGGCTTTTGTGGGTAAAACCCACTTATTCAGATGAGTGGAGTGGAAATTACAGAATCCAGGGTATATATAAGAGCAAAAGCAGATACCTGTCAATTGTAGGACCAATGTTAATGAAGCTAAGTCTGGCTGTGTTTCATTCATAGCATGAGAGAAATTGCCTTTGTAGTGCATTAACCAGTTAAGACCTTTTGTAGGAGAGAGGCTATTTTTAAATTCATCGTCTAATGTCCAGGGAGTTTTTCTGTTGTTATCCTTGTTGGGCCTGTCTTGCAGTAGGTGATTTCTCGGTACTCATCTGGTCTGTCAATCTGTTTTCTTATTTCTCCAGGTGGATATTTAAGTTTTAAGAATGTTTGATAAAGAACTTATGGATGTTTTATTTCTGGGTGGGTTTGGAGGAAATCCGTTTGTATCGTAGGGCTTGGCTGTGGACACTGGGTCGTGTAATGTGTCCTGGATCGAAGCTAGAGGCATGTAGGTAAGAACAGCAATGAGTAGGTTTCTGATATAGGGGGGTGTTTGTTATCATCATTTATTTATACTGACGTGTCCAGGAAGTGGATCTCTTGTGTGTACTGGTCTAGATTGAGATTGATAGTGGAGTAGAAATGGTGAAGTCCCCCTTTCCATGGGTCCATATGATGAAGATCTTATCAGTGTAGTGTAAGTAGAAGAAGCCATGGAATGGGCACTGAGGAAACGTTCTAGGTCATCCATAAAAATGTTGGCATATTGTGGGGCCAGAAGTCACATATTTCAAGACATGCCCAACAAGGAAAATAACAGAACACCACTGTTATCACCTAGAGCCTCATCTTAAACCCCATCATTGACAGTCTGCTACCTGTCCTGGAAAACAATCCCTCGCTCTCACAGACGAGGTCTCGCCTACCTGAAGCAAATACTTACTAACAGACACACACCACACCATAGATACATTTTCCCAGGAAATTACCCCTGCAACAAACCCCGTTGCCAACTCTGTCCACATATGCATACAAGTGACACCATCAGAGGACCTAATCACATAAGCCACAACATCAGAGGCTCATCCACCTGCACATCCACTAATGTGATATGCCATCAAGTGCCAGCAATGCCCCTCTGCCATGTATATTGGCCAGACTGGACAGTCTCTGGGCCAAAGAATAAATGGACACAAATCAGACATTGGGTTTGTAACACACACAAACCTGTAGGGGAACATTTTAACCTCCCTGAACATTCAATGATGGATTTAAAAGTAACCAGCCTTCTACAAAAGAATTTTATCGCCCGATTATAGAGGGAGACATCTGAACTAGAGTTCATTTACAAGTTCAAAATGATCAACTTAGGCTTGAATAATGATCTTAACTAGTTAATGCACTACAAAGGCAATTTCCTGCCTTTGATATTCGCATTTCCTCATCACGTGCTATGAATGAGACACATCCAGCCTGACTTAATTAGCTCCATTAACACTGGTTTTAAAATTGACTGGTAACTTATTTTGTTGTTATATAAATCCTGGATTCTGTAATTTCCACTCCAACTCATCTGATGAAGTAGATTTTACCCACATAAGCTCATGACCTAATAAATGTATTAGTCTCTAAGGTGAGACATAACTGCTCATAGTTTTTTGATAGATAAAGCAATAATAGCTCACGGATACTAGACAATCTTATTTTGATGTTCATTCGTGCCTTACTCTAAAGGGTTTTGAATTCTGTCCCCCTTCCAGGTATCGATATAAACTAGATGATCTCTATCCAATGATGAATGCATTGAAGTTTCGTGCAGAATCCTATAATGAATGGGCTTCTAAAGTAAACGAAGCTTTGGAGGCAAAAATTAACAATAAAAGAAGTACGTATTTTCCTTATTGTCTATTTGCTGCAGATGCAAAATATTGTCAGATTTCCAGTATATTTTGTGTCCCTCTAACATCTGAAACTCAACAACTTTGTCTTTGAAGCTTGTTCATGAATCATAGAGACATATTTGTATATTTATAAATTTTTCCATGACTCCCATGTCACAACTGAGTCCTCAAAGAGAAGCTAGCTTGTCAGAGGTTGTATTATATCCGTTTGGCAGGTAGGGAACGTTGTATGTCTGAGAGCAATTTTTAAAAAATTCTGTACCAACTTCATGGGCTTTTTATTAGAAATCGTTCCATGTAATTATTGCATTGCAATATTCTTTACTACATAAAATCAATCATAAAAAAACTAATTAAAGAACACTTTCTCTTGTAAAAGGCCTCATCAGTTTTAAGGCTTTGATAGAAGAATCAGAAATGAAAAAATTTCCAGATAACGATCTACTGCGACACCTCCGATTAGTTACTCAAGATGCAGACAAATGTGCGTCAGTTGCACAGCAACTTCTTAATGGCAAAAGGCAAACAAGGTATGTGTTGCACTTATTTCAAATTATTGAGGGGAAAATTTGGAAAAGGCACTTGTTTTCTTTTGGATTTCCGAATTATAGCAATTCCTTTGGTTTCCTAAGAAGATGATCTATTTTTGGGGTCTGTTATTTCCATGCTTGTGATCTATCAAATACCCTGCACTTTTTAGTTTCTAAAGGCCACCTGTTCCAATTTGAGACATCATTAAGTAAGATGTTATATAAAATAGTACTCTCCTTTCTGTTTTGGGTAATCCATTGGACTTAAAGTGTTTTTTATTTTCCTGAGAAGAAAGTTGTTTAATCTTTGTGTAGTTTCCCTATGAGTGCTGTATGATAGGTGTGCCTACATCCCTGCACTGCTGATCTGATACCTTTGGTATCTTTGTCTGTTGGGTCTGCAAATACAGGGATTCTTTATGCTGTGCCTTGAAATTTGTGCTTGCACGTGAGCTAACTGTTGTTTTCTTCTCAACCACCATTGGTTACAGACTTTAGCTGACCTTTAGTGGATCATTAATTCTTTTTCATTTCTTAAATTGTAGCTTCTTTGGAAACTTTTTAGCTTTCTTCTGTTTATTTGGCCACTGCCTAAGAGAGAATGAAAATGGAAAAACATTGATTTTTCTCGTGTTGACCCCAAGTGGGGGAGCCCTCTGGACAAGGGTATGCCTAGCTCTCTAAGCTTCCAGAAGTGTCGCACTTGCAATGAGGCGACCCCACTTACGGAAAAGTACTCTGAGTGCATCTGCTGCTTTGATGCAAGTTTCCTCTGCAAACAGCACTGACTAAGATTCTGCAAGGTCAGAGAGCTCTGTCAGAAAGTAATCTCTCCGGACACAGCTATCTGACTCCAGTCCACTAGTGGGCCTTAATTTTGCTCTCAACCTTGAACTTTGAAAGACTATGGTCAGAGAAACAGTCTGGAGACTCCTCTGATAAATTGAAGAATAGAGCAGGAGGTCTCTTCAGTGAGTCCAGGGATAATTGAAAGCAATCACCATCTTGCTTGGGATCCCTGGCACCACGAACACTGAGGTCTATATCTGGTACTACTGTTAGTAGTACCAGACACTTTGGGCACAGGCACTAAATCTTCGTTACTGAGAGATCAGGGCAAATGTTCTAAGCTACTCCCAGTATGAGAGTCGACATCAGTACCACCAGCAATTGGCATATCTAACACTGGAGAGACTGGAACGGGCGAAGTCCATGTGTTGGCCAGTACCACCTCCAGTGCTTGGATTCTTGGTACTGGAGCAATTCCATCCAAACTGTGACCTAGATGTGTTATGGGTACCTGATTCTCTGTCTCTTGGCACTGACAGTGCTAAGCAAGAACCAACCATGAGGTATTTCCCAACAATTGTACCATTCCCTTCCACTGTCAAGTGAACCAGCACAAGTTTCACAATGTTCCTCCCAAGCTCCATATGGACCCACTACCTAATTTTCCTTTAAGCTGCGTGGCCACACAGGTGCCTTTTAAGTGTTGCACAGGCACTCAGAGCTGTGGCAGGAAGAGATGCCTCTTTCCCAGTGTTCGACTGGCTGAGGCCATTGGAGAGGCACCCCTCCCCCAGCCCAGCCAGAGGAGAGGCACCTATTTCGTAGCCCCAGACTTGCTGTGGCAGGAAAAGATGCCTTCTCTCCATCCCATCCCCCAAGTTCTGGTGCTGATGTAGGAAGAGAGAGCTGTGGGGGAGTCCTCTCTCCCTGGTATAGCCCTGGAACAACCTGCACCCCAAACACCCGTTGCACTTCAAACCCCTGCCCCATCCTTGACCTCCACTCCTCACTCTGAACCCAAGCCCCACATGCCACATGAATTGTGATATGTGCACTAATACAGAGGTGATATGTCACACATCCCCTCCATATTGGCGCACATAACAAAATGCATTCTACAGATGCGTGGCAAAAATTAGAGGGAACAGTGCCCATTACCACCATCTTGATACAACCAATTTTGGATACCTCCATGAGGTCCTATATCATCACAGTGCATTTACAGCCTACCTCAAGGAAACTATGCATCTTCCAGGAAGACTGTAGGTGTCTAGGTGCCCCTGCACTTACAAATGGAACATTTTAGCAGCAGTACCCTCCCTCCCCCCGGAGTGCGGGTGCACACACATGGCAATGCCTGTGACGCAGCAAGTGTGCTGATGCATGAGCGCCATCAACCGTCCCCTCAGTTCCTATTCCTCCGCTCCCAGCTTGGTTAGAACACAGCAGTGCTCCATGTTTGAATTAGAGAAGTGTTAGTTCTTAGCAGTAGAATTTAAGTAATCTATTCACGTTTTTCCCCCCACCCCCATTAGTGTTAGCTTAAAAATGAAAAAGAGGTTCTTTCTCTCTAGTTATTCTAGTGTTAGAAACATAGAATCACAAAGCTAGGAGACCGTAGGAGGTCATCAAGTTCAGCCCCCTACCCAAAGCAAGACCGATCCCAACTAAATCAATTGAGCCAGGGCTTTGTCAAGCCAAGACTTAAAAACCTCTAGGGATGGAGATTCCACCACCTCCCTAGGGAATCCATCCCAGTGCTTCATCACCCTCCCAGTAAAATAGTTTTTCCTAATATCCAACCTAGACCTCCCCCACTGTAACTTGAGACCATTGCTCCTTTTTCTGCTATCTGTCACTACTGAGAACAGCCTCTCTCCATCCTCTTTGGAATCTCCCTTCAGGAAGTTGAACGCTGCTATCAAATTCCCTGAAAGCACTTCAAACTGTGCACCAATTGAGGAAAAGTGCCTCTCTGTGCCAGCCTCAGTAAACCCGGTAATGCTGACCCTAATGACAGCTACACCGGTACCTGAGCCACTCACGATGGCACCCAGTGAAGGGATAGAGCACTCTCTGAACGCTGGCCCCTGTCCTCAACAGTTAGGGGCTACAGCTTTCCCTCTCACCTCTGAGGTAAATATGGGTTCTTCTCAGTTAGCGCAGAACTCCATGTCACAAACTCCTCTTGTCATCTACGAGGAGAGTAAAGGCTTGTGCATCAATTCAACCCTTTACTCTCCTATGTTGAGTGAACATAGATACATTCAGTCACTTCTCTCTGATGACTCAGATCCTCAATCCACCCTCTCACAAGAAGAGAAGGAGGAATGTGAAGTGTTCTCACCGGAGCGCCCCTTCCCCCAACCTCAAGGGGCACTGGGGACGCACAGTTACATGCCATCAGACCTCCTCAGAGCGCATATGGCCCTGTGGGCTCATATGTTTGGATGGCCCCTCCAGTGGCATACCCCCCACAGTGGCAAATGTGGAACTATCATCCACATCAGTGCAAAAAGAGATTGTGTAAAACTAAACACATACAGAAGCCACTCCTGCGCTTCATTGAATCTCCTCACAGAGACATGAGGAGTGATAATGACAGCCAATACTCTCCCAGATGGGCCACAGGGTCTCTGGCTCACAGGTCATCATTAGCAGACATGGGAGAAGTGATGCTACCTCCCACTGGGAGTACTTCAGAAGACGTAACCTCTTTCCAAGATTTATTTAAACTTGTAGCGCAAGACCTCGACATACCAGTGGAAGAGGTATAAGATGCTCCTCACAACCTCACTAACATCCTACAGTCCAGCTCATTTTCAAAAATTGCTCTCCTATCAATCCAGCCATTCTCCAACCTGCAAAAAATTTATGGCAAACACCTGCCTCAATTCCCCCTACTAGTAGAAAGGTGGATCGAAAATACTTTGTGCCACCCAAAGACTCAGAGTTTCTCTTCACACATCCCGCCCCTAACTCTCTGGTGGTGGACGCTGCACAACAGAGAAACAAGCAACAAAATCGCTCAACCCCATCCGCTAAGGAGAACAAAAGGCTTAGATGCCTTTGGCAAGAGAGTGTATGCGTCTGCTACAATCCAACTGAGGGTGGTAAACTATTCAGCCCTTCTCAGTAAATGTGACTACAACAATTATATACAAATGAATTCATTTATTGATGATTTGCCAGACAGTAAAAAAGGGCACTTTTAGGCCATTGTCTCTGAGGGCCAGGCAATTTCGTGGACAGCGTTCCAGGCGGCTCTTGATGCAGCATACACAGCCAGTAGAGCATTGGCTACAGCGGTTACTATGCACAGAGCTGCTTGGTACAACTCCTCGGCCTTCCTGAGGCCAATTCAGACAGCTGTAGAAGATCTGCCTTTTGAGGATAACAGTCTCTTCTCCTCAAAGACCAATGAGCTTCTTCAGGCCATGAAAGACTCCAGGGCCATCCATCGATCTTTGGGTATTCAGGCCCCTACAACGAGATCCAGACAATATAGGTATCAGCCGTACCACAGGCCAAGATACCAGCAGCCCCCCTTCCAGTACCACAGACAGGAACAACACCCTTAACAACAGCGGGGTTGGAACAGGCAGGAGAGGAGATGGTCTCAATCCAATATCCCCAACCTCCAGGGACAATCCAATAAGCATATTTGAGAATATAGTTAAGAGATCGAAAACCAGATCGCCATTTCTAGCAAATCAAAACCCTCTTCTAGTTTCATTTACTCCCCTTCCTCCACTAATTGTAATTTATTACCTCAGATAAATGGATACTTCAAACTATCTCCCAGGGATACACCATCCCCTTTCTTCCCCCTCACCCTCCAGCCCCGTCCCTCTTTAGGGACCCATCTCATGAGATCATCATACGACAAGAGATAGGTCACCTGTTACATATAGGAGCCATAGAACCTGTCCTATCTCAATTCCACAGAACAGGGTTCTATTCTCACTATTTTCTAATCCTAAAGAGGTCTGGTGGGTGGAGACCTATCCTGGACCTCAGATACCAAAATAGCTTCATAAAGAAACAACGGTTTAAGATGGTTACTCTAAATACAATCATCCCAGCTCTGGAGCTGGGTGATTGGTTTTCCTCTCTTGACTCGTAAGATGCCTCTTTTCATGTTTGTCACACCTTCTCATAGATGTTTTCTCCGTTTTACTTTAGGTGCACACCATTTTCAGTACACAATCCTGCCCTTTGAACTCTCTATAGCTCTGAGAGTTTTCTCCAAGATCCTAGTGGCAGTCACTGCCCACCTAAGGAGACAAAGGATTACTATATATCCCTACCTGGACGACTGCCTAGTAAAAGCAAGGTCCAGACGGGAGTGCCACCAGCATACTCACATGGTGCTAGACTGCTTCCACTCTTTAGAGCTCATAGTGAACCACCCCAAATCGATGTTTTCTCCCTCACAGACCATCCAGTTTATTGGGGCACACTTCAATTCTGTTACAGCCAGAGCTTCCCTCCCTCCCGACAGCGCTTCGCACATTGGGCACTTGGCATTATCCCTCCAGGACGTGCCTATAGTCACCGCTTTTGACTGCCTCCGATTGTTAGGCCATATGGCTTCCTGCAACCCTGTGGTTCCCAATGCGAGGCTATTTATGAGGTGTCTCCAAGGCTGGCTCCTAATGCAGCACAGACCAAACATTCATTCACTGACAAAGAGGCTAACTATGCCCTCATCAGTCAAAGCATCACTGAAATGGTGGACAGAGGTATCCAATCTAACTACAGGCACACCCTTCCAATCCATGGAGCCCTCAGTGATCATCACCACGGTCACCTCGCTCACAGGCTGGGGCGCTCACATAGAAGGGAGAACAGTTCAAGGACTGTGGTCCCCTACAGAACGTGCCCTGCACATAAATATCTTGGAGCTCAAGGCTGTTCGACTAGCGTGTCAAAAGCTGCTCCCTCAGGCGACAGGTATACATGTCCATGTCTTCACGGACAACACGGCGTGCATGTTTTATGTAAACCGTCAAGGCGGAGCACGGTCACAGCCCCTGTGCAGAGAAGCCATAGCACTTTGGAACTGGGCAATAGCACGGGATATCCAGTTATCCGCATGCCATATACCTGGGGCTCTCAACACAAGAGCAGACGTGCTAAGCAGCGCCCTTCTCCAGGAGCACAAATGGTGGATGGACCATACAATCTTGCGAGAAATATTCAGCCAATGGGGCCACCCTTGCATAGGCCACCAGATCCAACAGAAAATGCAAGATGTATTGCTCCAGAGCGGGCATGGGCAAACACACCCTAGGAGATGTTCTGACTCTCATGGAATGCACACCTACTATACGCATTCCCTCTATTTCCCCTCCTGAACAGAGTCATCATAAAGATAAGGAGGGACAAAGCGAAGATCATCCTCATAGCCCCGTTCTGGCCTCGAGAGCCTTGGTTCGCTCACTACTGGTCTATCCAGCTATGTAGACACTCTTCTCAAACCCTTCGTAACCAATACCCCCAGCTATCTCCGAGACACTACTGACTTCCTAAGGAAACTACAAAACATCGATAACCTCCCCAATAATACCATCCTTGCCACCATGGATGTAGAAGCTCTATATACCAACATCCCACATGAAGACGGATTACAAGCAATTAGAAACACTATCCCAGAGGACACTACTGCCAACCTGATAGCAGACCTATGTAACTTTGTTCTCACCCACAATTATTTCCAGTTTGAGAACAACTTATACCTCCAGATCAGCGGCACAGCCATGGGTACACGCATGGCCCCACAGTATGCTAACATCTTTATGGCTGACCTAGAACAACGTTTCCTCAACTCCCGTCCCCTTTCGCCCCTCCTCTACCTACGGTACATCGATGACATCTTTATGATCTGGATGCATGGCCAAGAAACACTGGAGATATTCCACAGAGATTTCAACAACCTACACCCCACCATCAACCTCAGCCTGGACCATTCTACACGAGAGATCCACTTCCTGGACACCACCGTACAAATCAACAATGGAAAATTAGACACCACTCTCTACAGAAAACCCACCGACTCATACAGTTACCTACATGCATCCAGCTCCCATCCAGAACACACCACACGATCCATCGTCTATAGCCAAGCCCTTCGATACAACCGCATCTGCTCTAATCCCACTGACAGAGACCAGAAGCTTCAGGATCTCTACCAAGCATTTATAAATCTCAACTACCCACCCAGAGAAATAAAAAAGCAAATTGAAAGAGCCAGACGAATACCTAGAAACCATCTACTTCAAGACAGACCCAAGAAAACCAACAATAGAACACCACTTGTCATCACCTACAACCCCCAACTTAAACCTGTCCAACACATTATCAATAAACTACAGCCTATATTGGAACAGGATACCATACTCAAAGAGGCTCTGGGAGACAGACCCATAGTCTCCTATAGACAACCACCTAACCTCAAGATGATTCTTACCAACCACCACAGGACATACCACACTAATACCAACCCTGGTACCTTCCCTTGCAACAAACCCCGTTGCCAGCTTTGTCCACATATTCATTCTGCTGATACCATTATTGGACCTAACCAAGTGAGTTATAAGATCAAGAACACATATTCCTGCGCATCCAGAAATATAATCTATGCTATCATGTGCTGAAAGTGTCCGTCTGCTATGTACATTGGACAAACATCTCAGACACTTCGCCAAAGGATTAATGCCCACAAAACAGATATCAGACAAGATCACAAAGAGAAAACAGTTTCTTGCCACTTTAACCAGAAAGGACACTCTCTAAATGACTTAGCCACCTGCATTCTGCTACAAAGACCTTTTACATCTGCACTTGAAAGGGAATCCTCTGAACTGTCATTCATGTTAAAATTCGACACTTGCCAACAAGGACTTAACAAGAATTTGAACTATCTCACCCATTACCAAGACAGTTTCCCCAATTATCACCTGTAATACCATTAACTCACAAACATCCCACTCTCCCTACCTTTAATATCATCAATTCACAGACACTTACCTTCCTTCCTCCCTCTCCCCCCCCCCCCCCCCCCCCGCATCCCCCTTCTGTTCTTTGTCCTTTTCATATTTGTTCATTTTTTTTAATTGTATCCTTTGGTATATATGGTTGTGACTACTTTCTTCCACTATTTGATCTGAGGAAGTGGGTCTGGCCCACGAAAGCTCATCATCTAATAAACCATCTTGTTAGTCTTTAAAGTGCTACATTGTCCTGCATTTTGCTTGGTTCCCTCTGTTACTCTGGATGACACAATGCCATCCAATCACATTACCACAAGTTCCTTACCTTCTCTATCACCCGCAAATCAGCACGCCTCACCCTCAACTCGCAATACTCCATTTAAAAGCATGGCACCTCAATGGTTCACTGGCATAAAGCTCCAGTGCTCCCAACAAGTCCAGGAAGTTCTTCTGCACAGCAGAGCTCCTGCGACAAGAAAAACATATATCACCAAATGGACACGATTTACAGACTGGCTACATCTAGACTACATCCCTTTTTCGTAAAAGGGATGTAAATTAGACGCATTGCAATTGCTAATGAAGCGGGGATTTAAATCTCCCCTGCTTCATTAGCATAAAAATGGCTGCCGCTGTTTTTTGGCACGGAGCTTTGACGGAAAAAGCGCCAGTCTAGACGCTGATCTTGCGGAAAATAAAGCTTTTTCCGAAAGATCCCTTATCCCTCTTTGAAAAAGGGATCTTTCGGAAAAGGCTTTATTTTCTGCAAGATCAGCGTCTAGACTGGTGCTTTTTTCCGTCAAAGCTCCGTGCGGAAAAAAAGCGGCAGCCATTTTTATGCTAATGAAGCGGGGGAGATTTAAATCCCCGCTTCATTAGCAATTGCAATACGTCTGATTTACATCCCTTTTACGAAAAAGGGATGTAGTCTACACGTAGCCACTGGGCCTGCGAGCGCAATATATCGCTGCAAACAGCCCCACTCCCGACAATATTGGAATACTTAATACACCTGAAGCAATCTAATCTCTCAGTAGGCTCAGTCAGAGTGTACTTAGCAGCTATAACAACATTCCACGTACCACTGGATGACACCACTTTGTTTGCACACCCCACGACAAAACGGTTTCTGAAGGGCCTGCAAGCTCTTTACCCTGACGTTTCACCCTCACAAGAACCATGGGACCTCCACCTGGTTCCGGCAACCTTAAGAAAACTGCTCTTTGAACCTGTGGCCACATGCTCCTTACTCTACATAATGCTTAAAACAACATTCCTAGTGGCTATCACATCAGCATGTAGAGTAAGCGAATTGGCCGCTCTCATGTCAGGTCCACCTTTTACTATTTTTCTCAAAGATAGCATGGCCATGCGGCCACACCCAGAATTTTTACCCAAGGCCCGCACGGCCTTTCACATCAATCGTACAATACACCTACCTGTGTTTTCCCCAAAGCCTTTGAAGCACAGATGCACACGCTCGACGTCAAAAGAGCTCTTTTTTTCCTACGTTGACAGAACGAAGTCATTCAGGTCCTCTCCTCACCTGTTTCCATCACTATCCATAACATGGGAGAGAAAATATCATCTCAAAAACTATCCTATTGGATATCGGAGTGTATTAATACCTGCTACTCAATAACTTACCTCTCCCGCTCCAATCCAAGCACACTGTACCAGGGCAGTTGCAACATCAATCGCATACCTCAGGCAAGTTCCACTGGAGGACATCTGTGCAGCAGCAACGTGGTCCACGGATCACACTTTTGCAAAACACTACTCACTTGCCTCGGGTCTTCTACGCCACACTAAGTTAGCTAAGGTTGTCCGGCAGACGGCATGCTTACCGGATCCGAAGTCCCTACCTCCATAAGATATACTGCTTGTAGTCAATATGATGTGGAGCACCCCCAGGGATGTTCATCTCAAAGAACATCAGTTACAGGAGGTGAGTAATCTCCTCTTCTCTAGATCTGCTGGCAATGCTCCTCGTAATGCAACCTAATGTGCCATTAGCCTTCATGGCTACGTGGCCACACTGTTGACTCATATCCAGCTTCTCGTCCACTGTAATCCCCAGGTCCTTTTCTGCAGAACTGCTACTTAGCCAGTCGGTCCCCATCCTGTAACAATGCTTGGGATTCTTCTGTCCCAAGTGCAGGACTCTGCACTTGTCCTTGTTGAACCTCATCAGATTTCTTTTGGCCCAATTCTCTAATCTTTCTAGGTCACTCTGGACCCTGTCCCTGCCCTCCAGCTTCTCTACCTCTCCTTCTAGCTTAGTGTCATCTGCAGACTTGCTGAGGGTTCAATCCATCCCCTCATCCAGGTCATTAACAAAGATGTTGAACAAAACTGCTCCTAAAACCGATCCTTGGGGTACTCCACTAGAAACCGTCTGCCAACCTGATATCGAGCCGCTGGGCCCGACCCTCTAGCCATCTTTCTATCCATCTTACTGTCCATTTATCCAATCCACATTCCCTTAACTTGCTGGCAAGAATATTGTGGGAGACCATATCAAAAGCTTTGCTAACGTCAAGGTATATCACATCCACGGACATTCCCATATCCACAGAGCTAGTAATATCATCATAGAAGCTAATCAGATTGGTCAGGCATGACTTGCCCTTGTTGAATGCATGTTGACTGTTCCTGATCACTTTCCCCTCTTCCAAGTGCTTCAAAATGGATTCCTTGAGGATCCTTTCCATGATTTTTCCGGGCACTGAGGTAAGGCTGATTGGTCTGTAGTTCCCTGGATGATCCTTCTTCCCCTTTTAAAAGATGGGAACTACATTTGCCTTTTTCCAATCATCTGGGATCTCTTCTGATGTCCACGAGTTTTCAAAGATAATGGCCAAAGGCTCTGTAATCACATTTGCGAACTCCCTCAGTACTCTCTGATGCATTAAATCCAGACCCATGAATTTGTGTATGTTTAGCTTTTCAAAATAGTTCCTAACCTGCTCTGTCTCCACCCAGGGCTGTCCACCTCCTTCCCGTACTGCGTTGCCAAGTGCAGTAGTCTGGGAGCTGACCTTGTCTGTGAAGACAGAGGCAAAGAAAGCATTGAGTACTTCAGCTTTTCCCACATCATCTGTCACTAGGTTATTTCCCTCATCCACTAAGGGCCCCACACCCTCTCCGATCACCCTCTTATTGCTAACATGCCTGTAGAAACCTTTCTTGTTACCCTTCACATCCGTTGCTAGCTGTAATTTCAATTGTGCTTTCACCTTCCTGATAACTCCTCTGCATTCTCGAGATATATATATATATATATATATATATATATATATACACTCCTCCCTTGTCATCTGTCCAAGTTTCCACTTCTTGTAAGCTTCCTTTTTGTGTTTAAGCTCACCAAGGATTTCCTCAGTAAGACAATCTGGTCGCCTACCATATTTGCTTTTCTTAATGCGCATCGGGATAAAATCTTCCTATGTCTTTAATATGTCTTCTTTAAAATGCTGCCAGCTCTCCTGGACTCTTTTCCCCTTCATGTTAGCATCCCAGGGCTTGTTACTATTAAGTTCATCAATTAGTTCCAAAAGATCCTCTTATGACACCTCAATCTGGGACAATTTCTCAGTTTGCCACCTAAAAAGAATGGCACAGGTTTGGGAATCTCCATAATATCCTCAGCTGTGAAGACCAAAGCAAAGGATTTATTTAGTCTCTCCACAACAACCTTATCATCTTTGAGTGCTCCTTCAGCATCTAGATCAGTCATGTCAAGCATGCAGCCCGATCAGATATTTTT
Organism: Pelodiscus sinensis; assembly: GCF_052426305.1. Taxonomy (NCBI): domain Eukaryota; kingdom Metazoa; phylum Chordata; order Testudines; family Trionychidae; genus Pelodiscus; species Pelodiscus sinensis. Next base: position 17,135,567 of record NC_143078.1, on the reverse strand, counting down.
GCGGCCCACGACTACATCTTTATAAATTATCTAAGTGCGGCCTGCCTGGTTACATTGTTTATAACAGGGGTGGTCAACCTGCGGCTCTTGAGCCGCATGCGGCTCTTTGATTAAAGAAATGCGGCTCCTGCTGATTCTGAGCTGCACTCCTGAACTGCTCAGAGCCAGCTGCTCTGTGCACACGCCCAAGGTCCTGGAGAGAGAAGGGCGTGGCGGCAGCTCCAGGACCTAGGCATTAGGTTAGAGCAGGGGGTGGGAGTGGGGGCTGGAAGTGCCTGGCTCGGAGAAGAGAGGAGGTAGATTGGATTTAAGCAGGGGGAGGGGAGGGTTAAAGCACCTTAAACTCAAACTTAAAAGCCACTTAAAAGCCACTTACATTGTCAAGTTTTAAACTTACTCCATTTGCTATGCAATTTTTAGGGAATTAGTCTCCCATTTAAACCAATGAATAATTTAATAACAGAGAAATAGGAAATCTCAGCAGGGTATGCTGATGAAAGTGGAACATAAGTAATATTAGCTGGCATGTTCTGAAGTAGCATCAAATTGGCAACATGTAAGCTTTCTTTCATAGTCTCTTAAGCACAATCAGACCTAGTTAATGTCTGCTGGAATGCAGAAATGCTGTCAGAAATGTTGTATAAAGATACCTACAAACGGCTGATTGAATGTCATCTTTTAAAGTGTAAATTAAAATGTGGAGATTTCAAAACAGGAGTCTTGAAAGTTTCAAAAGTGACTAAGTGATTTAGGAGTATAGGGTCTATTAAGGATTTATGGTCCTCCTCGTGGAAATTGATGTAGGCAAGACCAGAGGACCACAAACCAGAGTAGCCATTGTGGGGTGAGTTGTTTCTCTATGGCTAGTCTGTAGTACTTCCTTGTGTGAACATTGTATTGAAGAATAGAAGTCACTTTATTTCTGAATAATTTGCATGCTTCCAAAACAGAGAAAACATCATATTTATTCTGAAATAATATAGCCACATGAAGAGTAGAATACTAGATCCACGTGCTGGATTGTTTTTTCTGCAATAGCTATTCTGGTCAGTTTTACACATAGATGCTTTAAATATTAGGATCTATTTTAATGACATGACAATCTGGAAATGCCTATATGTAATTGCAGATATCGTTCTGGTGGAGGAAAATCCCCAAATCAGCTGAGTGTGAATGAGCTTCGGTTGTTTGTAAGACAACTGCATGCTCTACCCTGTGTCCTCAGTCAGACTCCATTGCTGAAGGTAATTTGAGACCTCTGAAGAGAAGGAGAAGGAACTTAAAACACTGTAGATAATAAAAACAAAGCAATAACGTTTTCTTAAGATTGAATACAGTCAAACAGCTAGCCTAGAATAGGAATTCACAGGTGGGATGACTATGCAGATGGTTCTGTTTAGTGTTGCTGATGCTATTTATGAAAGCATTCTAAATCTCAAGCTATTAAGAACAGGTTTTGTGTTTTAAGGTAAACTTGTCTCATGTATTCCTATGCCTAGACTACAGTTTGTCAGCATAATTTATGTTTTCAGGGGTATAAATATACTACCCCCTGAAATTAATTACATTGGCACAAGCACCTGTATGCACAGCACTATGTTGCCAATATAGCTTCTGCTCATGGGGGTAGATTTTTTTTTTATGTTGATTGGAGAGTGCCTGTTGGTATAGTGTCTTTACTACAGGTGCTGCAATTCTGCAGCTTCCTAAGTATAGTTGGTTTTTAAGAGATGTTTGCCAGTACGTTCTACTAGCAATCCTTTAACTAACAGAACAGCCAGTATTGCAATGCTGTTTGGTATAGGAGCTTTGACAGTAGTTTTCTCTTTCTGTTTTAATAGTTGTTGTTGTGTGTTTCAGGATCTTCTTAATCGTGTGGAAGCTTTCCAACAGCATAGCCAAACACTTCTCTCTGAAGAAATGCCCAGTGCTGCAGATCTTCAGGAGCTACTGAATGTCAGCTTTGAGTTTGACGTTGATCTTCCACAGCTAGTAGAACTGCGGATCCGTCTGGAGCAGGCACGCTGGCTGGAAGATGTACAGCAGGCTTGTCTGGATCAAAGTTCCCTTACTCTGGATGATATGAGAAGACTCATAGACTCAGGCGTTGGACTGACTCCTCATTCAGCAGTTGAGAAGGCAATGGCTAAACTTCAAGAACTTCTTACTGTGTCTGAACACTGGGATGACAAGGCCAGAAATCTGTTAAAGGCCAGGTAGATGCTGAATCTTAGATTTTGGGAATAGGTGCAATTAGTGTTGCATAGTTCACTTGGTAAATCAAAAATCAGGCAGTTCACATGTGGTTCTGACATTCTTGCCTTAGTTTTGCTCTGCATTTTTATGGGTGCCTGAATATACCAATGTATCACTACTTAGTTTGTATTGGGTATTGCATGAAACTTTGTAATATTGGATCATCTGTGGACAGACAGTTCCATGCTCTTACATTTTGCTTACTTGAACAGATGAAGCAGGGAAGGATAGAAAGGACCAGTAAAAAGAGTTGAAAGTTTAGATCAATTCAATTGTTTACTCCTCCAACAGTGTTTCAAACCTTAGTGGTATAGCTTTATTGTGCAAAGATATAAATGTAAATCAGTGCAGTTCTACTGATTTCAGCCCTCATGTAGCCCTTCTATCATAATGAGGCTTTTTTGATTTAGCTTATGTAACTTAAGAAAAGAGCCAAAACCATGCGCACATACTTTTATCAAGCATATCCAAGTATATTATAATTGTAATTATATCTATATACACCAGCATTTCTTAAACTGTGTTCCGCGGCACACTGGTATGCCATGAGGCAGTCAGACGTGTGCCATGGAGATATGGTGACCATACGTCCCTTTTTTTCCTGGACATTCCTGGATTTAAAGACACCCAGTGCTAGCGGGCCGCAGCAGCAACTCCCCGCCTCCACCCAGCACGTAAGCGGCTCTCTTGGTGCTTTGTGCGGGCAGCCAGGGCCACTGCCAGTGGCGTGCAGCGTCCAGCACTCTGAGCTCCCATTCAGCATGTGCCACTGTCCAGCAAGCCCCTCCCCCCACCACGTGGCCCTTTCCCCGCTCTGCAGCAGGAGGGATGTTCGGACTCTGCCCATGCGCTCTGTGCATGGTCCTTTCTCCCTCCACTCCTTCCCACTCTGCTGGTGGAGTGGTATTGCATGGACCCACTTGCTCTGCCACGCTCCGTAAGCCAGATCTGGGAGGGTGGGGGCTCCTCCCCCCTGCGCTCCTCCTAATGGGAGCCAAAGCTGGTGCGGGGACTGGAATGCGGCACTAACATTAGCACCACGGGCGGCCCAGCTCCAGGCCCGGCAAGTGGTCCTGTCTTGGAAGCAGCTGGGGTCAAGGCTGTGGGGACTTCTAAGTCCCAACCACAAGACTCCAGCTCTGCAACCTGGAAGGCAAAAGGTGGGGGAAGGGCTCGGAGAGAACTTGGGGGAAGGAAGGTGGGAGAGGAAGGGGCTTGTGCAGAGGGGAGGGGGCAGGGCAGAAGAAGAAAGGGGAAGGCACCAAGGGACAGGGTGGAGGAGAGACAAATGCCAGACGGCCAAGTGGAGATAATGAGGAAAAGGTCAGAAGGTGGAAGGGGAGGTGTCAGTGGTGGAGGGCAGAGGGTGGAGGGGACAGGGTGATGCTGGGAAAGGAGAGGAGAAGGGCATTGGGGGCAAGAGGAAGCAAGAGGAGGGAGGTGCTGGGAGAAGAGTTGAAAGGAGGGATAGGCATGAGAAGGGCTGGGATGGAGTAAGTCGTGTGAGGGCACAGAGGGGCATAAGAGGAACTGGGACAGTGGGTGGTGAGGGGATGGGCATCAAGGAGAAAGAGAGAAAGGGGGCAGGGCAGTGAGGGAAGGAGGAAGCACCAGGAGGGTTACAGGAGTAAGGGAAAGTGCAGGTGTCGGGGGATTCTGGGGCTGAAGCAGAAGGGCAGACACCAGAGGAGAGAGGGTTCGGTGGGGACCAAACTCATCCCCTATGGATACGAGGATGATGGGAAAAGTTCTTAGAGGGGGGTTACTTTTACTTCTGGTCATGTGTCCATCTTGACCCCAAGAGTCAGGGGCATAGTAAATAGAGATTTGTGGTGTAGATAATGTGTCCCTAATTTTGGTGGTTCTTCGAGTGGTCCCCGTGGGTGCTCCGCTCATGGTGTCAGGCTCATCCCGCCGCCATGGATCGGAGACTTGCACAGCCGTGCTCTGCCGGACCGCGCATGTGCGAGCAGCAGCTCACGCCAGTTGTCTTTGATCTGTCTTTGGGTCTGGCCCCGCTCAGTTCCTTCCAGCCGCCCTCGGTCACGGATGGAGCTTCAGTCTCTCCCTCAGAGTTCTCCTTTCCTCAGATCTGTATATTAGTTTACCAAACCAAGTTTCTTTTACCCTTCACAGCTTCTGTTCTGGTTCAGTGTTCTTTCAAACAAAAAAAACCCTGTTTTTCTCACAGCGGGGGAACTCTCCCTGTGAGAGATGCCTGGGTCTCTGGGCTTTAAGAAATGTGCAGTCTGCAGAGAGCCCATGCCGGTGTCAGATGGGCATGAGGACTGCATCGGCTGTTTGGGAGAGGTACATATACCTCGGAGCTGTCAGCATTGCTGTAAACTGACAGCCAGAGCCCGCAAGGATCGAGACAGGCGCTTGAAGATGCTGTCTATAGATAAGGTGTTGCAGCCTGCTGAGCCATCTACCTCTGTGAGGCACAAGTGCCCCATTGTGGGTAGTGAGACGTCTGCCTGAAAAAATCCTCAGCCTGGTCTCTGCCTACGACGTTTAGTACCGGACGGGGCTTAAAATGGGGCTTGGGCGTGTCAGGAGCAGCCAGAGTGGGATCGCAGCAGCTGCTGGACACAAACGGAAAAATACCGCCACAGCTGGCACCGAGAGCACAATCTGCACCGGCTCCCTCAGAGCCATGTAAACTGACAGCCGCACCGCTGGCACCAGGGCCTTCAGCACCGGCAGCGGGAACAGCTGTGAAACCTGCGGTGCCGGCAGCGGGAACAGCTGTGAAGCCGGCGGTGCCGGCAGCGGCATCAAGAGCAGCTGCGATGCCTCCGGCACCGGCAGCTTTGATTCAACAAGGGAGCTTGTCAGCACCGGAGCAAGCTCCTTTAGCATCACATAACCCGGCACCACTTCAGGCTAGTAACACAGCAGCACGGGGGGAAGCCTACGAACAGACAATGGAGCATCCAGGGCTTAATTCCCTGGCTTTCTCACCTGTGCCATCCCCTTCCCTGCCAGCACATCATCAGCATTACAATAGGGCAGGCAGCCCAGCTTCTTCTAATAGCTATTCCTGCTACAGAGAGCCAAGATATAGGGAGAGGAGGCTCTCTTTCAGGGTCCTCATCTCCAAGACACTCACTACATTATACACGGTCGCCCATCTGGTCACTGAAACGGCACTACTATACAAGATATAGCAGTGTGTTCTCTTCCAGGCATTCTTTACCAGCACACTCAGAGCGGTACTACAGTCATTACCACAGGGGATACTATGACCCTATTCATCATTACCGGATCTCCCAATGCTACAAGAGAGAGACATGCTGCTGTTCATCTACCGATTCTCACTTACCTCCAGTGCCTCAACGCAATCAGTCATCACCTCCTCCTCTGAAGAGTCCAACAATTCAGTTGGAACATTCTGAGCCCCAAGAGGGTCAGCTGTCGGACCCAGAGGATCCTCAGCAGGGTCCTTCACCAATTGACCACTCATCATCATCTCTGGATGAGGCGGTGATCCCAGCTGATGTCTCCTCAGCAGATAACCTGAAACAATTTCAGGATTTGTTCAAACACGTTGCAGAGAGTCAAGAGGTGAGGTTAGAGGATGTTGCTACGAAACAACACCGTCTCTTAGAAAATCTACGCCTGAAGCAATTCAATAGAATTGCACTTCCCATTGATGAGGCGATCATGGAGGTTGCGGAGGAAATTTGGCAGACTCCAGTATCCGCTCCCCCAACGAGTTAAAAAAAAAAAAAAAAAGCGGATAGGAAGTATTTTGTCCCTTCCAAGGGTTTGTACTTTCTGTTTAACCACCCTCAACCTAATTCATTGGTGGTCGATGCAATGCAACATAGATCAAAGGTGCCACAGTATTGAAATGCCATTCCAGAAAAACGGTACTCATACCCAAGATTATAGAGAAAATCACCATGGATGCGGCTCATGTGATCCTCATAGCACCAGTGTGGGCTCGCCAACCATGGTATTCGATACTTCATCAGCTGTTGATCAAAACCCCATACCGTCTTCCCATTTTCCCAAACCTGCTAACGCAATGGAATGTCTCCCTTTGGCACCCAAGACCCGAAATCTTACATTTGACAGCTTGGATGCTAAGTGGTTCATGACATTTGAGAACTCCTGCTCCGACCCAGTTAAGCATGCACTAATGTCTAGCAGAAAGAGCTCCACACAGGCTGCATACTCTGCGAAGTGGACTAGGTTTGAGGCCTGGTGTGTCAAAAATGATATTGATCACAATTTTTCACCGTTGCATAAAATACTCGACTATATATTACACCTGCAACAAGGGGATTTATCTATAGCCTCCTTATGAGTACACCGGGCAGTGATTACAGCCTTTCGTCACATGATAGATGGAGTTTCCCTGTTCTCGCACCCCATAACAAAATGGTTCCTGAGGGGTCTTACGAATCTCCACCCACCATGAAGGCCTCCACCACCTTCCTGGAATCTCGATATGGTGCTAGAGACATTGACGCACCCACCATTCGAACCGATGGCTACAGCTTCTCTGCACCTGCTTACAATTAAATCTCTCTTTTTACTAGCGTTGACTTCGGCACATAGAGTGAGCGAGCTTGCAGCCCTCATGTCATCACTGCCTTATACCATATTTACAAAAGATTTGGTCACCTTAAGATCTCACCCGGCGTTCTTTCCTAAAATATGCTCGGACTTTCATATCAATGAGCCCATTGTGCTTCCCTGTTTCTGCCCCAAACCGCATACTTCATCAAGTGAGGCCATACTGCATACTCTGGATGTCTGTAGGGCACTAGCCTTTTATATTGACAGAACACAGGATTTCTGCAGGATGGACTGTCTCATTGTGTCACTGGCGGCCGAGTCCAAGGGGCAACCACTCTCATCCCAACGCATTGCAAATTTAATAGTGACTTGCTATTCTTTATGTAATAAACCACTCTTGGCTCAACCTAAAGCCCACTCCACGAGAGCAGTAGTCTACAGCTTTTTTAAGAGGTGTACCGTTTTGGGATATTTGCCGTGCAGCAACGTGGTCCTCCAATGAAACTTTCATGAGACATTATACAATTCTGCATCACTGGGCTTCAGACTCATCGGTGGCAACATCAGTACTTCCCTCTGTTAAGAAACCATAATTCCGAACTGCATTTCTTGCTGGGGTACTGCTCCTAAGTCACCACAAGTGGAGCACCCACGGGGACCACTCGAAGAAGAAGTTGTTCACTTTCGTGCAGTAACGATTGTTCTTCGACATGTGTCCCCGTGAGTACTCCACGACCCGCCCTGCTCCCCACTTAGGAATTGACTTTTTATCGTTTCAGAAACTCGGGCGGATGGAGGAACTGAGCGGGGCCGGACCGCGCGCAACAGATCAAAGGCAATAGGTGCGAGCTGCTGCTCGCACATATGCGGTCTGGCAGAGCATGGCTATGCAAGTCTCTGATCCATGGCGCTGGGACGGGTCCAACACCATGAGTGGAGCACCCATGGGGACACATCTCAAAGAAAAATAGTTACTGCACAAAGGTGAGTAACTTCTTCTTCAGAAAATATGGTCACCATACGCGGAGAGAACAGAGTTCAAATGGCCGTCCTTAAACAACAAAAATTTGCTCAACAAAAATTCTTGGTGTTCCCCATAAAAAAAATGGTTTGGTGTGTAAGAAACACTGATATATACAATTAAACTCTTCCATGCAGTAATGCCTAAAAATGGAGAGGAGGAATTGAGATGAAATACCTCTTAGCAGTCTCAAAAAGATGCTGCTGGGCATGTCACCTTCAGTATAGGAGAATTAATATGAAGAAAGACATAGCAGCTACGTCTACATTACAAGGTTTTTGCTCAAAAATGGGTGTTTTTGCGCAAAAACCTGATGCATCTCTCAAGTTTAGTGGGTGTACTGAACTACTATCTCTGCTCAGTTCTTTAAAAAAAATAAAAAATAAAAAAATAAGAGCCAACTCTGGGACAGAAATTAATTTACAGTACTCTGAGTAATTTTGAGTCTTTCATCTCTTACTTGCATTTGACTCTCTGGCTAGTGGTCTTTTACCGCTTTCACTAGACTGAGATCCATATTGCTTGTTTCAGGCATGAAAAAGCTTTATTTTTTAAATGAGAAGAATAAGTGCAATTGCCTGTTTTTACTTATTAGTATGTAATATTTGGGTGGGGAACATGGATTTAGGGGGAGGATTGAGAAATAGTCCTTTTCTTACATTGTGTTTTGTATTAGCTATTTTGTTAACTATTACAAAAATACCAGCAAAATGTTAGCACTCCCAAATGTCATTGCAATAATGTCTTGCTTGATAGCCAATAGTAAGGTATTGTGCCATATATTATCATTATTAAAATCCTAGTCAGATTACTGACACATATATTGAACTGTAGTGTTGGAACAGCATAATTTATTAGTAATAAGAATGTACTGTAGTCTTATTCTTAGAATTGTGTGTGTCGGATTCTTTCCTAATTCAGTTCAGTATTTGTTTTGTGGTTTGAAATTTCTCACCAGCCTTTGACTATCGTAGCTAAAATGCACTACTTTGTATCACTATTTGAGTAGGCTTGTATGTATCATTTACATAGACCACGACAGTCATTAAGCAGTCTTGTGGCAGCAGTCAAGGAAATAGAGGAGATTCCTGCCTATCTCCCAAATGGCATTGCTCTGAAAGATGCTGTACAGAAGGCCAAAGATTGGTTACAGGAAGTGGAGGCTCTGCAGGTAGGTAAAATGTTTTTTAATTGAGGTTATTCATAGACTTATGTCAATGTGTCACTTCACTGACTTTTGCATATGCTAGAAGTATGTATTTCAGTCTTTCAAATTAAGTATGCTGGCTTTGTAACAGTTATTGCCTTAAAATAGAGCTGGTGGAATTATGGATTGATGAATGCTTTAGTTTTTACTCATCTCAGACAGTTTTGTGGACCTTATGTACAGGGCTCGACAAATAATACAATCTACTGTCCTGTGGCGAGTAGATTTCAGCCGCGTGCCCCATTAATTTGCAGTGCACGCATGCGCAATGCGGCTCTTGCACATGCACTGTATGGGGCTGGCGAGCGGTTCTCGCTGCTGTTCGTCAAGCCCTGTTTATGTATATTACTTGAATCTGGAATTGACTTACTGCAATGCATTTATGGGATGATCTGTTGGTAGATAAATAGTGCAAAACATTCCTTAATGCCACCAGTTAACAGTTATGACGCTATATTTTAACACTGCTTTACCACTGCTAGAACACTCTTGTATCACAAAAAAGCCTTGCTGGTAAAAGCTACCTTGCTAAGACTATTTTATTTCTACTCTAGGCATTATTTTAATGTTAGGGTTTGCCTATTATTTTCAGAGATTGCCTGATGACTATTTAATACAGCATATTTATATGGTATCTGTCGGGTTTTTTTCTAAGTAGCTCTGTCACTTTTAAGATAACATCCTAGTTCTAATTATATAATGTGTTGTATGACAAGTGACATCAGAATTCTAACATGAACTAACTTTGGAATTACTGTGAACAGCTGATCATGTTAGATAAAAAATGAGGTTAGAAAAACTCCATTTGTGTTAAATGTTACCGTCCTTTGCCTGTTTCTAACACACTCAGTATTCCTATTTGTATAGAGAAGGCTTCTGTGACTGGACATTTATTAAGCATTGTCACAGGGCCAACTCATCTATAGGGTGCCTCCAACTGGCTGCTTTGGAAATTCGCTAGTTGTTTTGCTGGACACCGCCTTCAAGGGGGTGTCTCCCCTGTTCCCTTTGACTCTGGCATCCTCTTCTAGGCACTGCCCTCCTGGGTCCTCCTCTCCCCAGGGGCCCCCACTTCCCCCAGGGAACACCCAGTGCGCCTGTACCCACTGTGCATCAGTGACCCCCTGCCAGTCTTCATCTAGCCCCTGCTTCAGGGGCAAATTGCAGACTGTAATGGACACTAATCACTGGCAAAGTGGTGTGGACCTGCTGTCCCTACCTACCAGGGCTGCCTCTCTACCACCTTAGTAGCCTCGGGCCTTGCTCCAGACCCTGCAACCTGGGAGCTTGCTTAGCCAGAGCTTCTTCCAGCCCTGCCTTTCTTCCCCCACCATTGCTCTACCTCTTAGAAAGCCTCCTGCTTTCCTGGCAATCCGGTCCCTACTGCCCTCTCTCCCCCCAGTAGCAGTCAGTTCCTCTTTATATAGTCCCCAGCAGGGCTCTCATTGGTAGAGCTGCCTCAGCTGGGACTTCACTCTCAGCCCTTACTCTGGGCTGGGGTTTTGCTCTTAAAGGGCCATTGCAGGGCAGCCGCCCTGTCACAAGCATTCTGAAAGCAAGTCTGATGGATCCAATTGTAGAAATGTGTTTGGCTTTCAAGAGTCTTGCCTGCACTGGAGCATTTTTTGTAAATGTCTCTAGTGTAGAAATGGTGGATGAATGGCTTTCCTCTTGTACATTTTACTTTGATTAACTGTTGGAGTCATGACAGAAATTGGCCGAAGCTTCTGTTCTACAAGAAGTAATGTTTTACATCGGTGGGTTTTTTGTGAATACTTGTTGGCTTTCATTTCTTTATATGTTGTCTTGTATTTAAAGGAATTGATTATGAGTTGAATTGCAGAATACTAGATAATGAGATTTCCAAAACAATTTAAAGTATTCAGTGTTCTGATAGACCACCATCTTGGGCTTTTTGCCTTAGCTGGTAGCCTACTGTATCATAATTTATCATAATAGGCAAAAATTGCTTCATACAAGAGAAACATTTGTTCTGAACCACAGTGTTGCAGTACACAATATTGCCATGACTTCAACTGCCAACTTTTGCTCCAGAATATCTACTCTCATTTAAAATCAACTGAGATTAGAGAAAATAGTCTCTTTACATTTTCAAATCTGCCTGGCATTGGAACAATTAAAGTCCATAAGGGACCTTTATGACCTCCTACATAACTGAAATCACAGAACCTCACCACATTTTGCTGCACGAGACCCACAATTCTGGTGGATTTAGAGCAAATCTTAGAAGAACATCCACTCTAGCTCTAAAGACTTAAAGTGATGGGGAACTTACCACAATGCTCCAGTGGTTACGTAGCATCACTGTTAAAAATCTATGCCTTATTTTTAGTCTGAATTTGTCTAGTTTTGATTCCAACCATTGGATCTTACTAGGTCTTTTACTAAATTAAAGAGTCCTCTGTTATCGTAAATCTTTAACCTTTTCAGGTACTTACTGATCAAGATCAATTACAGTCTCTGATTACAAGTTCGGTTAATAAGGTAGTAGTATTGATGTAATGGACTTGGACTTCTTAAGGCATTTGACTTCATACTGCATGACGATTTGATTATAAAATTTACCTGACTTATTAAATGGATTAAAAGGAGGAGCTGTTCCCTATTAGCAGTAGCAAGGAAAACATCTTAAAAGACCAGTCATGATTTCTCCTGGTCTCGCCTTCCCTAGGAAAAGCAGACTGACATGAAACTGATTTAGTCTTCCACCTTGCACCCTCCCATCCCTAAGCAGCAATTTTGATGGGCTGCTCAAGGGCCTAAAATACCATCTTCATCGTTATAAGCTACACCGGTTCACCTGCCTTCCTTCAGTGACTACCTTTACTACTTCAGGCAGGCTTGGGAGTCTATCACAACAGACAGGTGGGCTTTGGAAATCAACTCCATAGGGTATGCCATCCAGTTTACTATATTTCCATCAAGAAACTCTTCTTTCCTGTGGAGAATTTGCTTCATCAAGAAATAGACTCTCTTATACATGGGAACTATAGAACCAAATCTCAGTGCATCCAGAGGAAACTGGTTTTATTTTATACCTTTCCTGGTACCAAAACAGAGTGGAGATTAGAGATCCATCTTAGATTAGAGGCTATTCAACAACTACATAAAGGCACAAAAATTCAAAATGGTGACACTTTAGTGATAATTCTGTTGCTACACGAAGGGGGGAATGATTTTCAGCCCTCGACCTTCAGGATACATGTTGTCATATACTCATTTCGCCAATAATTTCTACATTTCATTGTTGGCAAGGACTACTTTCTGTACGGAGTGCTTCCCTTTGCCCTTTCATCTGCCCTGAGTGTTTGTTTTGATAGTCATGTCTCAGCTTCTCAGGAAAAGCTTTTGAGTGTTTCCTTACCTGGACAAATGCTTGCTGAAAACTCATTCCTTGGAACTGATGTCATGGGAAACTTGAAGCTATGCATATCTTCATTAAATTGGACCTGCAGCTAAACATTAAAAAATCCAATTTGATGTCTTTGGAAAATGTATACTTCGTTGGTGTTCATCTCGATCTAGTAACAGAAAAAGTCTACCTTTCTTAGCACAAGCTTATGGCCCCTCCAACATAGTGAATACACCCAATCTCTGCCCAAAGATTCTGGTCCAGAACTGTGTTCAGTTGGTGGGGCACATGGCATCCAGAATCTGTAGTCACAGACCATGTAAGACTCGGAATGCATTGTTACATGGGTTTGTCACAACTGTTTATTCACTTAACAGACACAGTTTAAACATGCTTTTTTCTATACCCATCTGCATTAAACATTCCCTCAATTGGTGGAAAGACCACCACAGTGTGTACACAGGAATATTGTTTTCACATCCTTCCCCGACATCATGTTGGCCTGATGAAATCCATCCTTTAATATTCAATCTGAGGATATATCTGAGTTATTAGCAATTATCTTTGAAAAGTCATAGAAGGCAGGAGACATTCAAGAATGTGGGAAAAGGAGCAAATATAGTACCCCACTATAAAAAGGGAACTTCTGTATACAGAAAGATAATGGAGCAAATAATTAAGCAATCAGTTTGCAAACAGCTAGATGATACGTTGCTGTCAGCATGAATTTGCTTAAATTGCACCATGGGAGGTTTAGGTTGGACGTTAGGAAAAACTTCCTGTCAGGGTGGTTAAACACAGGAATAAATTGCCTTGGGAGGATGGATTCTCCATCATTGGAGATTTTTAAGAGTGATTCAGACAAATACCTGTCAGGAATCCTCTAAATGTTGCTTGGCTCTGCGATGAGAGCATGGGATCAATCTGTTCACCTGGCAGTCTACCACCATACACTTCATCTAGATAGAAGAGGCACTGCTGCACACCTTTATTGTCAGGAGAGCCCTGGAAGATAGATCAAAAGAGGCTGTAGTCTCCAATGAAGGACTTTTAAAGTGGATATTCAGCTGCATTCATTCTTGGTATGAATCTTGTTGGAAAAGAGAGGGGGAATCCTATATCTGCACAGTTTGTATTGAGTGGTCCCTCATTTTGGTGTCAAACAGCTGGCATACACCTAGATTGCGTGGTCTAAAAGGACCATTCTGATAATCTCATCTAACCTTCTACATGACACAAGCCATAGAACGTCCCTGAATTATTTCTTGTTTGAATTAGAGCATATCCTGTAGGGAAAAAAAAATCCAATTTTGATTTAAAAATTGCCAGTGATGGATAATCCTCCACAACCCTTGCTAAATTGTTCTAATGCTTTTGGAGATAATACTGAGCAGGAATGTTCCACATCCAACCAACCAATTAGAGCCCAGAAGGACATATAGGCCTTACCGTCGGTGCACCAAACAGAGTTGGATTTCCCCACTATGGCCTCTGATTGCAAGCATGAAGAGTCACGCAGAATCAATGATTAAGACTGTTTTAGTCAAGAGTATTTTTAGTAAAAGTTACGGACAGGTCAGGGGCTGCCCATGACCTGTTTATGATATGTACTATATACCCCTGACTCAGTCTTGAGTGCTGTGGTGCAGGAGGCAGCCGGAGCACTGTGGGTAGATTCTCTGTGGCAGGGTGCACTCTGGGTGCTTGGAAGGATGCAGCACAGGATCCCTGCCAGTGCTACGGAGGTGTGTCTTTAGGAGGGCTGGCAGGATCATTATGTGATTCTGCCCAGCGAACTTTCCTTCATCTCCTAGGCAGAGCTGTGGCTAGGGGGGCCCTGTGTACAGCACCCCAAGTGCTTGCTCGGTAGCTCCCATTAGCCATGATCCTGGATGGTGACATCTGCAGGGGCAGTGCCTATGAGCAGTATACAAAGCTACTTCTGGGGAAAGCCCCTTGAGATAAGTGTTTCCAAGAGCCTTCACCTCCTCCCATGCCCCAATTTCCTCCTAGTGCTGGGGGAGGGGGTACAGTGGCCAGAGACTTCCCCAACAGTGGTTGATGTGGCTGACCCAGGGGTGCCTGAGTTGCTCAGGTGAGCCCTAGGTGAGGTGCACCAGCCTGTGCAGAAGTCATGGAGGTGACCTCTGAGACTTGCAGCCTTACCCATGACAAAGCCCTGCCAAGTAGGAGTAAAGGTCTACAAGCAGTGGAATGCAGACAGCAGGAATGCTAGCCCATTAAATTATAGGTTTGAGATCGCCTTCTGGTTTCTAAGGCAACTTTTTGTAAGGGCATAAGAGATCTAGATGCCCAAATCCTCTTGACTTCCTGTGGGAGTTGATGAGCCTCTTTCTTAGCTCCCTTTGAATATTTCAGCCTTAGTTTCTTAGGCTGTCTCCAGACTACATCCCTCTGTTGAAAGAGGGATGCAAATGAGCCTAATCAAAAGGGAAAATGAAGTGCGTATTTAAATATCCTGCACTTCATTTGCATATTCGCGTCTGATCACTGTTTCAAAAAAGGGTATTTCGAAAGTGAAACCACAGTCTAGATGCAGTTCTTTTGGGAAAAAAACAACCTCAAAAGGTGTTGTGTGGGTTGGGAGGGCCAGGATAATTATATTAACAATTGTGAGAAGCTCTATTTACAGTAATGACGGCTTGATATATACCCAGTAGCTAGATTTCATAATTAAAATTATGGCAAAACTTCTAAGTGCCAAATTTTGCATTGTCCATATAATTTTACATCTAAAGTCACATTAGCTTGAAACTTGGAAGGAGAGCTTGAGTTGGGGGAAAATTTGATCAAATCTGATCAAGTAGTAATCCAGGATGCAGGAAACCAAAAAAATATTTCTAATATTCTTTTGCATATAGGATAAAAACAGATATTGGAAGCACATGAAACTTACAGCACTGAATACCCCTTGCTGATCTTAGTACATGATACTGAAAACATCTTATGAGTGAAATAAAATGTGATTAAAACTCGTGTTTTAGAATTACAGACTGGAATAACAGACTGTTGACTACTTCAGATTCCTGACCAAATACACCTTTGAATTTTGTGGTATTTTGTTAGCAAAATAAGAATGATGCTTCATTCCACTTTTAATGATTATAAATTATGGACCACTTTCTTGGCACCATATGCTAGAACTTGGTGGTAGGATGGTGCAAGTGGTATGCATGTGCAAAAAAAGTCATAGAGGCCTTTAGCAATTGTTCAAAATAACTAAATTTTTAGTATGTTTTGTGTTAGGAACTTCTTTTTCTGATGACTTCAGATTTTCTTAACCCTGACCTCACCACTCATTTTCAGTACAGTATAGGTTTCTTAGGGATTTTAACAAGGCTGCAAAATGTACTTAGCAGAAACTTGGTTGCAACCTTATCTATGAAGAAATTCTGTTTTTCCTGGGTTTTGTAAGTCTGTGGTTTGTCTATTCTTATAACATAAAACTTTTGGAGCTCTCATGTGGGGAGACCTTAACTGACCATTTCCTGTTAGGGAAAGTTAGGCATTTTGATGTCCCTTCATATTCTTAAATGTGTGGAAAGTCCTGTTGTGTGGCAGCACTCAACTTGCCCATTTTTAAAAATGTATTTGATTGAATTCACTTACAGGTTGAACCTCTCTAGTCCAGCACACTTTGGTCCAGCAACATATGTGGTCTGGAATTATTTTAGTTAGCCAGATGTCCACTTATCATGGGTATAGCCAAGTTTCCCGCAATCCCATAAAATTTGTTTACAGCCACCAGTATCCTGGTTCTCAGCATGAGTTCTGGTTTTCAGAGTTCTGTGCTCTTATTTAGCTCTAACTTACCCCTAAACATCTTCTAAGGGCCCAGGAAGCAATGGAAGTGTTGGCAATGCTTCTAGACAATACTGACCTTCTCTGGTTTGGCACCGGTCTGGACCCGAGGGTGCTGGACTAGAGAAGTTCAACCTGTACAACA
This sequence comes from Pelodiscus sinensis, assembly GCF_052426305.1. NCBI lineage: Eukaryota > Metazoa > Chordata > Testudines > Trionychidae > Pelodiscus > Pelodiscus sinensis. The sequence goes on along the minus strand of NC_143078.1, from coordinate 17,119,213 downwards.
AATATTGTGCTCTTATATAGAGAACATAGTGTCTTTACTATGCAATCTTTCGTCAATTGACGTCTGCTTGAAATTTAACGTGCTTGTAACCTGTAGATCCTAAGTGGTCAGATTTCTGCGTATTCTTCGAGTGCTTTTTCATATCAATTCCATTTAGATATGTGTACACCACCTGCATGATAATCAGAAAGCTTTTTACCTTAGCTGCTACCCATTGGGTCAGCTATGGTGCTCCCTGGAGAGATGACTCTGCTGACTCCTCAGTTCCTTCTTACTACTAGTGATGTTTCCAATGTGGGACCTCAACTTGATCCTGTCAGTCCTGATGTGACCACTCTTTAAGCTGTTGGCCAACTGCTCCCTCCTGTATCTCTCCTGGAAGATGGCCTTTCTGCTGCATATCCTGGCTTGTTTCAGAGCTCCAGGCCCTGATGTCTGAACCTCCATACATTGTATTTCAAAAAGACAAGATCCAGCTCAGATCCCACCTTGCCTTTCTCCCAAAGATAGCATCCAGCTTCCATACCAATGAGGATATTTTCCTACCGGTCTTCCATCCAGAACCTCATAAGAGTTTTCAGGAGCAAGACTCACACTCCCTTGAAGTCAGAAGGCCCCTCACTTTCTACAGTGATTTGCACCAAGCCCTTTTGGAAGTCTTCACAGTTCTTCGGGGCAGTGATGGAGTCAATGAAAGGGCTTATCTGTGTCATCACAGCACGTTTCTTCTTGGTATGACATGGCCAAGCGTCCTCTGCTGCCTCTCACAGCGAACTCAGTGTAGGTTCAAGTCTCCTCGACTGCTCTTTTGGCAGATTTCCCTCTCCAGGAGATCTGCAGGGCAGCAACATGGTTTTCTGTCCATACCCTCTCCTGAAACTATGCTGTCAGGCACCAGTCAAGACAGGATGCAACATTTGGCACGGCAGCACCCCAGTTGGCAACTTGTTGATGCCAAGCATTCCATCTGGGTAAGGCTTGTAAATAATTTGAATGGAATTGATATGAGTAAGCATTCAAAGTAATAAAAATGGTCACTTACCTTTTGTAACTCTTTGTCCATACCCACCTTCCTCTTCCTGTTGGAATAGCTGGCAAGAAGGAATAGAGGGGTGGTCGGGTCATAGAGTGCTACATCAGTGCTGCTCCGGGGGGGCTCCACAGCTAACCCTAGTGTAAAAAGATTTTGAACAATCATGCATGTGGCAGGGGCACAGCTAAATGGAATAGATGTGAGCAACACATCGTGAACAACGATTAAAAAAGTGAGTAACCTTTTGTTTTCAAATAAATAAAAGGTGCAATGCCTCTAATTAATGAAGCCACTTGATCTATAGATGTCTTATTAAAGCAGAGTAACAGGTGAAAGCTGTGTTTCCCTTCTAAGCAGCATTCATTTACTGTTCTATTTGACTGGATTTGAGTCACCTTCAGGGCACCCTATACAATTAATTTGCTTTCCACCAGAGATGGGCGCTGGGAGGTTTTAGCTGGGGCAACATTTTTGGCCTGGAGTCATTTTGTTATTCTCCTTTTTTAATGCTTTCAGTTTGCACATGTACTTAATTATCAGGGCATTTAAAGAACCCAGATAACTAACTGCTGCCAAAATCATAAATAGAACTAGACACAGTTTTCAGTAGCTGAATAAAGTGTCTAGAAGATAGATTCTGTTTTACAGAATCTTACTCCAGTTTATTCATAGGTCTTTTATTTTTCTTGTACAAATCAAGCATCTCTTATTTTCTAATCATTAGGTTGGAGGACGTGTGCCCATTCTAGACACACTTATGGAATTTGTGACAAGAGGTCGATCTATCCCAGTACATTTGGACTACCTGCCACGGCTAGAGTCTTTAGTGGCAGATGTTCAAGCTTGGAAAAAGTGTGCAGCCAATACGTTTCTGACAGAGAACTCCCCTTACTCTCTTCTAGAGGTGAGAACATACTGAAATTATCATTTATATTTTGTTATGTGTTGTTGCAAAAGGCATTAGAAGCATTGTGCATGTTGTTAGTTTATTACATGCTGCATTTCAGCCTGGAGGTGTCTTGTTTTATATTTTCATTAACTGTTTAAGCAAACTGAAAACAAAGACTAAGACAAACTTCCCACATCAAATTCTTTGGTACAGTTGAACAGAGAGGAGCTTGTGATACTGCTCGTTAGCCTGGACATGCATCTAAATTGTGATAGCAACTGGAACCATTCCAAACTTGGGCTAAATATTTCTCCAGAACCTAGTTTATAACCTGGAGGTGTCTCGAGAGAAGGCTTAGTCTCATAGTGTGGTCAGGAGCTGCCTGCAGTGTCCATTAGAGATGCGAACTTGTATCTAAGTACATGGTTAACAGATGAGCCTGGGGTCATCGATTAACCCTCTTGGTGACATCCGCCTACAGCTGCCTCTGTATCAAAGGCAGTAGCGGTGGGGGAGAGGCGAGCTGGTGGTGCCAGCTATGCTGGTGCATGTGGAGAGTTGGTTCCTGCTGCGTGCAGACTCCTGCCTCTCTCCCTTCCCCCTCCATTGCTGCCTAACACAGAGGCAGCAGCATGGAGGAGGGGGGCAAGTGGGAGCCAGTACATGTCCAGAGTTGGGTTTCAAGCCAGCTCCCTGTGCAAACCACCTCCTGCCAAGCCAACTTTCCCCTGCCCCCACATGCTGCTGCCTCTGATACAGAGGCAGGAACACGGGGGCAAGGGGCAGAAACTGGTACATGCAGGAAGCTGGGTTTCAAGCCAGCTCCACATTTGTACCAGCTCCTGCCAAGATGGATGCCTGCCTCCCTCCCCATACAGGTAGGAACTAGTACATGCGGGAAGCTGGCTTGCCAAGTCATTTGCCCCCTGCACTGCTGTTTCTGATACTGCCTTTCCCCACGCATGTAAATGTGTAACTGCTGAAAAATTCAGTGGTTACATGTTTCCACAAATAACCACATTTTAACATCCCTAGTATCCCATTGGTCTTGGCTTCATATTAGAGATGAATTTGGATGCAGTCTCTCCATTTCGTTTGTGATTCAGTCTGCTGGTTCTCATTCTCTCCTCCTTCCCAAAATAACCTAATTAATAAAGGTTTAGTTACCTCTGTTCTAAATGGTCTAGTTAGTATATGACAGTGCATTATGCTAGGATAAATGGATTGAAAAATGCTGCAGACAGTTGTGCTTCGGTTGTTTCATAGATATTGTCTCCCCGATGTGATATTGGAACAGTGGGTCTTAAAAGGAAACAGAAGAAATTAAAAGAGCCTGTGCCCAATGGAAAGAAGAGAGGGACCAGGCTAGAGAGCCTTTGTGATCTGGAAAGAGCTTTGTGTGAGAGTAAGGAGACTGCCTCTGCGGTATGTATTGAGTTTTGAAATGTCGGCTCCTTTCAGGCTTATCACACTTCAATCCCTTGTGTCTCTCTGCTGTCCAGCTTCTCTCCCAACTGTCCAGAGGAAGAATTCTGAAGAGTCCTTTGGTGTTGCTAAGTCTTGCCTCTCTCTTCAGTTCTGCCTGTGGCAATGAAAGTTCTTAGTTTGGCTATTTTTCACCAGTTTGTTTTTATGTGTTTTTAGATTGCTATTGCCAAGATAAAGGAATACAATCTCACCTGTGTGTCCTCTTTTGAGCCTGGGACTGGTGATTTGAGAGTACTTAGACTCCAGCCTACTGGGGCAACATTTCTCTACTGAGCCTTGTCTTCCCTCTCTTCCCTCACCCAGCACATACTTATGCAGAGTTGCTTTGCATATTCCTAGCAAAGTCCAAGAGGTGCTAGTTTTGGGAGGTTACCTTTCAGAAGCTTGTGAGGGCAATTTCTGCTCTAGCTACTTCTAGCCAGGTGACCTTCCCTTTGCCAGGGTATGAAGGTCTGAGACAGAGCAACATGACTTATGATACCTCCTTCCACCATGGAAAAGCTCAGTCAAGTTTCGTCCAGAAAGGATTCCCATATTATTTCACATCTACAGAGGTGCTCTCTGAACTCAAGGATGTGTCTTTTGTGAAGCTTTGTTTCAGGTTTGGAAGAGGAATTGGTGTGTATTCCACCTGACCGTATTACTGGAAGGTATAATCGGCATCATTGGCACATCTCAAGAGTGACTATTCAGAAGTCACTCCAAGAACTCCAGTGACTAGCCTACAGTTAGAGACAGAATTCTCTTTCTGCTGATCCTGGAATTAAATGCATTTGTTTTAACTTCCTTGCAGATGGCCACACTCGGAGAAGCCCGTTTAAAGGAGATGGAGGCTCTGCGTTCTTTGAGAGCAGCAAATGAAGGGAAGGTGCTGTCTAATGAAGATGATGTAGAGATGAAAGTTTGCCTTTGCCAGAAAGAGCCAGCAGCACCAATGATACAATGTGAACTCTGCAGAGAGGTCTTTCATACCAGCTGTGTTTCAATGCCCAGTGTTTTGCAGAGACCTCGTGTTTGGCTCTGTCCTCACTGCTATAGATCAGAAAAGCCACCCTTAGAAAAAATCCTCCCTTTACTGGCTTCCCTGCAGCGTATCCGTGTGAGGCTTCCTGAGGGAGATGCGTTACGGTACATGATAGAGAGAACTGTGAACTGGCAACACAGAGCACAACAAATATTATATTCAGGGAATCTAAAACTTATACAAGACAAAATTGGCTCAGGATTATTGTACAATAGATGGCAAGCCACATCACGCCAGTCGTCAGAGACGAACAAGGTGAGATTGAATTTTCTTCTAAAAGTAGAGGGGGTGATGTGAGTTAAATTCCTCTGCATTTTATGGATTCTGCTTGTGATGGGTTAATTATATATTCATCCAGCGTCTTCAAACAAGGATTACCATGTCAGATTATTATTGAATTGCTGGCTAGTTCTCAAATCTTGATTCCTTTACAACTTTGAGCAAGTGCAAGTTTACCTTTTTAGTTGGAAAGTTTGAGTGCATTATTCACCATGTTGTCTAGCAACCTGGAATGCTTCATTCCTCCCCTGGAAGTGAGAAAGCTGTATCCTTCTCCATGACTGTCCTTTTGGAATAAGTCTCTGTTGAAGAGTCAGTACTCCTGCCTAACCTGAAGAACCATTTCATATATGTGTGAATGCATGGGGGAGGGTGGATGACGAGTTGAAGGGGTGTAGGAAATGCACATGCTAAGATGCATATGGCTTTTGAGAATACTGCGTGGAGCTGGCAAGGCCTGTGTTGGGTTTCATTTTCCCAAAGGAGGGGTAGTCAGTTTTCAGAAGTGCAGAATTGCTGTATTTGGGTGTCAGCAATCACAGTACAGGAAGTCCCTGGGTTACGTACAAGATAGGGACTGTAGGTTTGTTCTTAAGTTGAATTTGTATGTAAGTTGGAACTGGTACATATTGTAGGGGAAGCTTTAGCCAAACATTTCTCCAGAGCTCAGTTTTATTTTCCCACACCTCACTTCCCTCAGTCCTGCAGACCAGGGAGACGCGGAGCGGCTTTTCTCGCCGCGGAGGACGCAGGCGGCGGGACCGCGGTGCGTCTCGGCGGTCTGCTGGGGGGGGGGGGGGGCGCAGCTAGTGCCGGGTTGCCTCACCCCGTTTGTAAGTAGGGATCCGATGTAAGTCGGATCCATGTAACCCGGGGACTGCCTGTAACATGTTCTGGGACCCCTAGCAGTAAGAATTCCTTTGGCAAAACTAGATTTGATTTTTCTAATTTTTCTAAGACAACAAAACAAACCCCCCAAATTCTTTAAAAGATAAGTATCAGGTCTTTGTGCATCAAGAAACAGACAAACCAAAAACTTCCTTTGTAGATCACTTTTAAGGTACCTATAACTTAAAATAAATCTCTCTACTGGCTGAAACTTGTTACTCCTGTTTGCCTAACCTTGTCTATTTGGTTTCTCTTGACCTCCCTGATCATGATTAAAAAAATATTCCAACTCTTTTGATTAATTGTGTAACTCAGATTGCCATACTTGGTAAATCTAGATTAAAATTTAAAAATAGGGAACCTAAAATTAAGCACCCAAGTCCTGATTTAGGTGCATAAATTAAATTGACTAAATTGTTTACTCTCATTGAACAACCACATCTCCCATTGAAGTTAATCAGATAACATATGCAGGGCTCGACAAACTATAGAATCTACTTGCCCATGGCAAGTAGATTTCAGCTGCGCGCCCCGTTCCCTGGCAGTGCATATTCACAGTGAGGGTCTTGCGCATGCGCAGTATGGGATTGGCGAGCAGTTTTTGCCGTGGTTTGTCAAGCCCATAACAAAAGTATTTAAATATGTAACTTTAACTGCCCAAGTATGAATGTTTTAGGTACTGCCTTTCATGAAAAAGATGGCCAGCATGGGTTTGTAAAGAACAAATCGTGTCAAACCAATCTGACAGCTTTCTTTGATAGGATAACGAGTCTTGTGGATAAGGGAGAAGCCATGGATGTGGTATACTTAGACTTTAGTAAGGCATTTGATATGGTCTCGCATGATATTCTTATCAATAAACTATGGAAATACAACTTAGATTGGGCTACTATAAGGTGGGTGCATAACCGGTTGGATAATCATACTCAGTAGTTATTAATGGTTCACAATCCTGCTGGACAGGTATAACAAGTGGGGTTCCGCAGGGGTCTGGTTTGGGACCGGCTCGCTTCAATACCTTCATCAATGATTTAGATATTGGCATAGAAAGTACACTTATTACATTTGCAGATGATACCAAGCTGGGAGGGGTTACGACTAATCTGGAGAAGGGGTTTAGATTTATTAGGAACTGGGGAAACTTTACAGGAAGAATGGGCTCCACCTAAATCAAATGGAACCAATCAGCTGTCACTTAAAGTTAAAAAGGTTGTAGAGCAATTTTTAAACTAGGGGCTAGTGGAAAGCCAACAGGTGCAGAGGAGCACATGAATCGGACAGAGACATCTCTTAGGGGAGCCACTGTACCACTTAAACCTGCACCCCACCAGAAAAAAACCTCCAAGCCGGCACTGGCTACAGCCATCCACCCAAATGCGGCACTGACACCAGCAGCAGGCACGGATAAACAGCCAAACGAGGCTGCAATAGAGCAGCCCCAGGAACCATCTCATACACAGCAGGCAGCAGCTCCCATGCCTGTCTTCTGCTGATTACTCACCAGGGAGGTCTCCATCAAGGCAGTCCCCTCCCAGGTCTATTTCACCAATGTCTCTTCAGGATGCTCCCCTGCCCGATGGTGACCGGCACATGATATACTCCTCGCGGCACTCATCACCCAGGAGGTCCCACACTTACCACTACAGAGCTGGACCACAGCCAAGTCCATGGCACCCGTACTGGCCTTATCCACCACAGTGTGGGCCCTGGGATCACTGGGACCCATACAGATGACAGTTCTCAGTCCACTCCACGCCATCACAAAGAAGCTTGTCTCAGCCACAGCCCCCACCTCCTGCAAGACATCCAGAGGAGGAGAAGGAACGAATTTTGGACAATGAATCTGATATCCACTCAATTGACATCAAACACTCTGATAACCTCAGTGTGCAACCAGATGACACAGTTGTACCATCAGACACGGTAGCGATTGATGACCTTAAACAGTTTCAAGAATTATTTAAAAGAGTAGTGACCAGCCAACACGCCTCCCTGCAAGAAGTGCAAAAGAAACAATACCAACTGCTAAAGAACCTACACCCTACATTACACAGCAAGATTGCCCTACCAATAGACGAGGCAATCATGGAAACTTGGGAGGAGTTGTGGAAGACACCTGCATCCATTCAACCAACTAACAAAAAAAATGACAGGAAGTACTTTGTTTCTGGCTCTGTGGACGTGGGAAAGTCAGTGGATGTATATACCTTGACTTTAGCAAGGCTTTTGATACGGTCTCCCACAATATTCTTGCCAGCAAGTTAAGGGAATGTGGATTGGATAAATGGACGGTAAGGTGGATAGAAAGATGGCTAGAGGGCCGGGTCCAACGGGTAGTGATCAACAGCTCGATATCAGGATGGCGGTAGTTTTCGAGCAGAGTGCCCCAAGGTTCGGTTCTAGGACCGGTTTTGTTCAATATCTTTATTAATGACCTGGATGAGGGGATGGATTGCACCCTCAGCAAGTTTGCGGATGACACTAAGCTAGGGGGAGAGGTAGATAAGCTGGAGGGCAGGGATATGGTCCAGAGTGACTTAGACAAATTGGAGGATTGGGCCACAAGAAATCTGATGAGGTTCAACAAGGACAAGTGCAGAGTCGTGCACTTGGGACGGAAGAATCCCAAGTATAGTTACAAGCTGGGGGCCAACCAGTTAAGTAGTAGTTCTGCAGAAAAGGACCTGGGGGTTACAGTGGATGAAAAGCTGGATATAAGTCAATAGTGTGCCATTGTAGCCAAGAAGGCTAATGGTATATAGGTTGCATTAAGAGGAACATTGCCAGCAGATCCAGAGATGTCATTATTCCCCTTTATTCGGCTTTGGTGAGGCCACATCTGGAGTATTGTGTCTAGTTCTGAGCCCCCCACTACAAAAAGGATGTGGACGCATTGGAGAGGGTCCAGCGGAAGGCAACCAAAATGATTAGGGGGCTGGAGCATATGACCTATGAGGAGAGGCTGAGGGAGTTGGGTCTGTTTAATCTGAAGAAGCAAAGAGTGAGGGGAGATTTTGTAGCAGCCTGCAACTTCCTGAAGGAAGGGAGGTTCCAAAGAGAATGGAGACAGGCTGTTCTCAGTAGTGACAGATGGCAGAACAAGGAGCAATGGTCTCAAGTTGTGGTGGGAGAGGTCCAGGTTGGATATTAGGAAAAACTATTTCACTAGGAGGGTGGTGAAGCACAGGAATGGGTTACCTAGGGAAGTAGTCAAGTCTCCATCCCTAGAGGTGTTTAAGTCTCGGCTTGACAAAGCCCTGGCCGGGTTGATTTAGTTGGGATTGGTCCTGCCTAGAGCAGGGGGCTGGACTTGATGACCTTCTGAGGTCTCTTCCAGCTCTATGATTCTATGATTCATCAAAAGATAACGATTTTCTGTTTACACATCCACAACCAAACTCATTAGTTGTGGACTCAGCATAACAACGAGCGAAGCTGCTGCAATACAGGGTGGGCAGCGTGGACAAAGAGCACAAAAAACTAGACTTGTTTGGCAAGAGAATTTACTCTTCGTCCACCCAACAACTCAGAGTATCAAACTATTCCACTCTACTAGCAAATCATGATTTCGACAATTATTCAAAATTAAGAGAACTGATACCACACCTCCCTAACTCCAAAATATCTGTCTTAAAAGCAATAGTCCATGAAGGACATATGATCGCTCACACCTCTCTTCAGACTGCAATGGATGTTGCTGAAACCGCAGCCAGAGTGACAGCATGGTGGTAGTGATGCGAAGAACTTTTTGGCTACAGTTGCCTGGGGATACTCAGGAACTCCATTCCAAGGTAGAAGACTTGCCATTCAACAAACAAAAATGATTTGCAGCTACTACAGAGGAAATGCTCTATAACAGAAAAAATTCAAAAACCACACTTCGCATATTGGGCATTTACACGCCGCCTTACAAATGAAGACGGTACACTCCATGTAACACATACAACTGATACTGATACAGGCAATACAATCGGCCACAGAGACCCTACGAGGATACCAGGCCAAGACAATGATCTCAGAGAAGACGCCCCAACTAGGGCCACCCACCAACTACTCAATCCTCCAAGCAGCAGATTTGAAGATGTGGTCGAGGGTCTGCAAGACCTCCCCTACGATCTGCCACCAGCACAACATGGCCATCTTTTTACCCACCGTTTACGGCCTTTCCTCCCACAATGGGAATCTATAACATTGGACCGTTGGGTTCTAGAGATAATTCGAGTAGGCTAATACCATCCCTTTTACTTGTATCCCACCTACCCTTTCCCTTACCCCGTCCCTCTTCAGGGACCACTCTCACGAAACCCTACTAAAACAAGAGATCGATCGACTCCTCGCAATTGGAGTCATAGAAAGGGTTTTACTCCAAATATTTCTTAACCGAGAAAAAAACGGGATTGGAGGCCTATATCAGACCTCCGCAAACTGAACAAGTTTCTCAAGAGACAACGTTTTAAGATGGTCACGCTCAAAACGATCATTCCTGCGCTAGATCAAGGGAACTGGTTCGCAGCCCTTGACCTGCAAGATGCCTACTTTCATGTAACCATCCACCTCAGCCCACACTATCTACTCTTTACGCTCGGCTCAGAACACTTTCAGTACAAAGTTCTCCCTTTCGGTCTTTCATCAGCTCCAAGGGTATTTTCGAAGGTACTAGCAGTTGTAGCCGCATACCTCAGACGACAGAATGTCATCATATTTCCCTACCTAGACGACTGCCTGATAAAGGGGTCATCATGGGACGAAACCACCGCTATGATAAATACGACCACAGTCCTCCTCAATCGTCTAAGCCTTCTAATCAACAAACACAAATCAATGTTGCACCTAGTTCAAGATATAGAGTTTATTGGCGCACGCCTGGACTCAAATTACAGCTCGAGCATACCTGCCTCAACAACATTTCATAACTATACAAGAAAGTATAGTGTGATGCTCACAACTCCCACCACTACAGGTACTTACCTGTCTCCAACTAAGAGGACACATGGCTTCCACCACATATGTAGTTCATCATGCTCACCTACACTTTCAGTGCTTTCAACTCTGGTTAGCAACCGTTTATATCCCGTCACGACATCTTTGAAACAAGAGGGTTACCATTCCACCAAACGTTCTGACATCCTATGATGGTAGACAATACCGAACAATCTCCTGGTGGGTGCTCCATTCCAACAAACCGAACCCACTATTCAGATTACCACGGACGCTTCCCTGCTCAGCTGGGGGGCATGTATGGACGGTCACGAAGTGCAGGGCAGGTGGTCCCCAAGATAGACGCTACTACACATCAACCTCCTTGAGTTAAGGGCAGTAAGGAATGCCTGTGCACTCCGACATCGCCAATCATACAGTCTGCATCCTAACGGACAACATCTGCACAATGTTCTACATAAACAGACAGGGCAGAGCCCACTCCCACTCCTTCTGCGCGGAAGCTATCTGCCTGTGGAACTCATGCATTCGCAACCAAGTCCTACCTGCCCGGGGTGAACAACACCAGAGCGGATTCCCTCAGTCGCAACTTCACTTTGGACCATGAGTGGGAACTACACACAGAGGTCACGAATTCAATTTTCCACCAATGGGGATGGCCATCTATAGATCTCTTTGCTTCTACCCACAATACCAAGTGCCCCCAATTCTGCTCACGGGCGCGCCTTGGCAAACATTCTCTGGGGGATGCCTTCCTAATCAAATGGACAGCCCCCCTATACTACGCCTTCCCCCCATACCCCTCATCCCAAGAGTCCTACGCAGAATCTGCAAGAACGAAGCCTTAAGTCATCCTGATTGCTCCATCATGGTCCTGCCAGACTTGGTACCCATACCTCTACAGACTAGCGGTTCAGCCTACCCACCTGCTACCACACAGAGCAGAACTGCTATCTCAGGAAAACGGCAGAATACTGCACCCACAGCTCCACACCCTGCATCTTCAAGCATGGCTTCTCCATAGTAGAAGACAATCCACTCGCAAAACTTACTTGCAGAAATGGACGCGATTCTCTCACTGGTGCCAACGGGCTGAAGTAGAACCCTGTGCGTCCCCGCTCAATACCATCCTGGACTACATTCTAGACCTTAAAACATCAGAATTGTCAGCATCTTCTTTAAGAGTCTACTCTCTGCCATTGCAGCATTCCACAGCTCTGTGGATGGCTTCTCCATATTCAACCACCTATCACGAAGAGATTCCTTAAGGGACTCCACAATGTGTACCCACCATACAAAGTCCCACCTTCCTTATGGGACCTAAATCTTGTTTTGGACCACCTCACCAGACCTCCTTTCGAACCACTGGCTACCGTACCACTCCCCTTTCTTTTTATGAAAGTCTGTTTTCTGTTAGCTATCACCTCGGTCAGGAGGGTGAGTGAGCTTGGGGCATTAATGGCAGAACCCCCTTACATAGTTTTCATGAAGGACAGGGTCATACTTAGATCCCACCCGACATTCTTGCCGAAGGTCTGTACAGAATTTCATGTCAATGAACTGCCTACCTTTTTCCCAAGACCACACACTTCACAGAAGGATGCCAGCTTTGCATACTCTGGACATTTCGTAAATCCGTAAATCTTTTTATCTCCATTGCCGAACAATCCAAAGGACCACCCATATCATCACAACGAATCTCGAAGTGGATATCGACATGCATAATCCAGTGTCACATTTTGGGCAATAAACTACTACAATGCCCACCACAAGCACATTCCACTCGAGCTACAGTGCTTGTACAGCCTTCTTGAACAATGTGCCCTTAAGAGACATTTACCGGGCAGCAACATGATCTTCAGACCATACATTTGCCAAACACTATGCTATCCTGCCACAACTTAAAGATGACTCAGCAGTTGCTACAGTGGTGCTCTCCACCACTGCTAAACACTGACTCCAGCCATATATTGAATACTGCTTTGTAGTTACCTAGAGTGGAGCACCCACGGGGACACTAGTCGAAGAAGAAAAGGGAGTTACTCACCTCGTGCAGTAACGAGTGTTCTTCGAGATGTGTGTCCCCGTGGGTGCTCCACTACCCTCCCTTCCTCCCTCTGCTCAAAGTCTTAGTTACTTGGGCGGAGACGAGGAACTGAAAGGGAGGGGGTAGAGCCTCGCACTGGAGGAGGCGGGAAAGGCTCGAGATGCCTCCTGTGCATGCTCGGCTCAACGGGGGAAACTGTTTTGCAAGGCTCCGATTTGTGGCTCAGGGTGACCCTTCACCTAGAGTGGAGCACCCACGGGGACACACATCTCGAAGAACACTCGTTACTGCATGAGGTGAGTAACTCCCTTTTACTTCCCTAATCTGTGCACTTGGTGCATGGTAACGTAACACTTTCAACTGTCCTTGCTTGCCATTAATCCCATGACTAGTACAGAATCTCAGCGCAAGAATTCCCTTCTAATTTTTAAGAAGCAAAAGAAATTAGCTACATCGTCACTCAGATTTTTATAGACACCAAAGTCAAGGAAGTCTTTTATTCCCAGGTAACCATAACTTGGCTCCAGTGTACCTGCTTTCATTGTTTCATTACAGATTATATATAAAGTGATAGAAAAAGCTAATTCAATGCAGTGAGGCCACATTATATGGTCTCTTGAGAATCCATAATTCATACTGTTCATATAAATCTACGGCCGTAACATTGCTTTTGATAAAGTTCCACATTTAAGGTGCAGGAGGATGCAAGAAATTTGATTCAAATTAATGAGTTGCAATATTAAAATGCCAAAATGCTTGTTCAAATAGAAACTTTTGTTGCAATGTCTGACATTTAACTAACAATTTATCATCCAAAAAGGTGTGTTTATGAAATGTTTTCCCTTCCCTTAGGTATCTCAGACAGTTGGTGCAAAGTCTTTTTCTCTGCCTCATGACTGGGATAACAGAATCATGTATTTACATTCTCCATTTTCTTCAGGACAGAACTGCATTCCCTTTCATGGTTTGTATGCGTCACTTGAATTTTTCAGTGTGTGACTGAGATATCTGAAGTGTAGAAATCAAAATCCTGCCTTATTCTCCAGTTTTTGCTTTTAAGTCACGGAGAGCAGAGGGATTTGTTCATAAAGTCCAGTTTGGACTGGAAGCCAGATCAATGAGCTTCATCTTTCCAAGGCAGACTTTATAAGCTAGGAGCATGAGTAATTCTAGGGATGTTAGTGTATAGTCATTTAAACGATTAACCGATAAGCCTGGCTTACTAGTTAATCCAGATGATTACATGTACACACACATACCCCAACTGCCTCTGTATCAGAGGCAGCAAGGGAGGCAGGGAGGTGTGAGCTGGTGTCCTTGGAGAGCTGGCTTTTAAGTCGGGTCCCCATGCATGCCAGTTCCCACAGAGCAGCCTGCTCCTCTCTTGTTGCCTCCCAGAAGGCTTAAAAGCTGGCTCCCCACAAGCACCAGTTCACAGAACTGCCTACCCCCAACCTAGAGGCAGCAGCATGGGAGGTGGGGTGGGCAGGAACAGGTGGGAAGCTAGAGCAACCTCTGTCCACTAGGAGCTCAGGCCTCTGGAGCAGTCTCTGACCCAGAAACCTGTAGGTCCCCCCAGACAGGGGCTGCTGCCTCTATATCAGAGCCAGCAGCACAGGGTAGCAGGTGCCTGCCTGGGATGAGGGGCAGGAGCATTTTAGTAACCATGTAACCACTAAAGATTCTTGCAGCAACACAATTACTAAAATAACTGATATCATCCCTAGTAATTCCATGGGCAAGTTAATAATAGAAAGGTAAGGGATGTGTCATTTTATTGGTAAATATCTACAGAATCATAATTTCAGTGGTGCCATCTTCTGTGGCATGGTGGGGGGAAGTGGGATAAGGGATGTCTCAGTGTTGTCCCCTCGCTCTAACAGCCACATCCTTCTGTTGACTGAAATTTTGATTGTGCAAAGTTTTCAGAAATGGCTGGAGTTGGAGAGCACTTTCTCGCATGAATTCAATGGTACCAGATATGACAAACCTAGATGAATTGAAGGAGATATATATTCATTACAATTTTAAAAATCCATTTTTTTCATTCTGTTTTAACACAGGGTCCTCACAAACTTAAGTTGTGGCTCTCTACTGACAGCACTGTGCTGCTAGTTAATGTCCAGAACATACCTGCCCAATATTTAAAAACGACAAATAGTCTGGTAGCACTTAAGACTAACAAAATATGTAAATGGTATCATGAGCTCTCGTGGGCACAGCCCACTTCTTCAGACGTGTCATCTTTTGCCATAGTCAGCAGAACAGAAGATTGAGTGGTATTCATTATCAACTTTTAAATAAAAAGAATCATAGTTGGGCACTAGTTAAAACATCAGCATCCCTCCAAATGCTACTGGAATCCATATGCAAATGTTACGCACATCATTACATTACATTACATAATTAGTTGCAATCCCAATATAATTTATTATAAAATCCTTGTTTTTAGTTTGGTCTTGATAGTTTTAGACATCAAAGGGAAGATGAAGCATACCAACTAGTAGCTGAATCTTTGGAGAATACCACAATGGAGGATCTGGTTAAAACAATATTTGGTGGCATCTTACCTGTGATAAGGTTAGAGTTGAAGTTGAAGATATTGGGACAAAGCACTGTCTCTGGCCAAGGTTCACCTTATACCAGGCCCCAAGGCATGTGTTTCAAAAACATTTAGGGTATGTCTACACTACCCCACTAGTTCGAACTAGGAGGGTAATGTAGGCATACCGCACTTGCAAATGAAGCCAGAGATTTGAATTTCCCGGGCTTCATTTGCATAAGCGGGGCGCCGCCATTTTTAAAACCCCGCTGGTTCGAACCCCGTGCAGCGCGGCTACACGGGGCACGAAGTAGGTAGTTCGAAGTAGTCTTCCTAGTTCGAACTAGGAAGCCTAGTTCAAACTACCTAGTTCGTGCCCCGTGTAGCCGCGCTGCACGGGGTTCGAACCAGCGGTGTTTTAAAAATGGCGGTGCCCCGCTTATGCAAATGAAGCCCGGGAAATTCAAATCCCGGGCTTCATTTGCAAGTGCGGTATGCCTACATTACCCCGCTAGTTCGAACTAGCGGGGTAGTGTAGACATACCCTTACTTCTGTGGGAATCTGGAAGGCATCCATTAAGCATAGTTTCAACACATGAGATGAGTGAGAAACTGAAAGTCACTTTTGCATGGAAAATAACTGGGCAAATTTACACAAGACAGCCCCTTCATATGACATTGCTTTTCACATGGAATGTTACACCAAGAATGTGTGTAATATGGTATGTTTAAAAAATAGAAAGTAATACTTATTTTTTACAGCAAACTGTGGGAGTCAACTGGAATTGATAAATTGATATGTGCTTTAAATAGGATTGAAGAAAAATGCTTAGTAGAAAGGCTTTTAAAGCATTTATTGAAGATGAATTATGGGATGTGGACAGGATTTTAGTAATCCTATCTGTAAAAATGAAGCACATGGCTTATCCTTAAAAGCTCCAAAAGGTGGCAGTATCAAAAGTAGAAGCAAATGCATTTCTTACATGGTCTTTCTAAGCCAGCACTTCCTGACAATGTAACTTGTACCTTATAGCAGCAGAGGCCTCTCAGCATAGCAATCAGATGGCATGGCTGAGGTACAAGCTCTCAGGAAATCAGAAACTGTTAATACCTGCCAAGAGTTGACTGAATGCTTTATTATGAGGATAAAGAGAAAATTCTAAACTTATGACAAAATTAATTAAAAATATGACCAGAAAGAAAAGGCTTCATGATATTGCCCTTGTCCAATGCAAAATCATATCCTCCACTAACATCTTCAGTGTCACAATGAAGAAGCTATTGTCACATTCTCTTGTGAAGGACAAGTTAACAAGTTCCTGTATACTTTACAGGAAAAATGCATCATTGCATAATGTTACTAAGCATGTTTCTCTCACTATTCAGTGACGTTTCTTCAGAGCTTCTATCAGGAGGCTGACATTAAAATGATGTTGCATGGCATCAGTATTGCAGAGAGAGGTCCTCTTTAACTCCATCCTTTTGCCCAAGACACACGTGTTCTAGTGCTCTTTGCAAGGCATTATTCAAGACTTCCACAAGATTCTGTTCTTGTGCTTGTTGATGGGGAACAGAATTGCTGTATGTCTCTTAGATGTGTTCCTATTACTTGGACTATTAAAAGTTGCTGCTGTGCCAGGTTTCCGTGACCTCTCAGGGTGTGACATTACTGGAAGGTTGATTGGATAGATCAAATTATCCTGGACAGCATTTGATTCAGCTGCCAGAGATATTCTCCTTTCTCTGAAAGTTCTTGGAATGCTGAGAGCCACTTGTGAGGAAATAAATGCATTCGAGCTATTCATATGCCTGGTATACCATTTGAAGACCATCATTATGCCACCTGCAGAAATATGTGGGGGAATGTTTTCCAAAAATTGCCACTAACACAGGGTGCTGTTGTACGTATTATCAAGAGGGACAATTATCAAGCATTGGAATGGCTCTGCGATGATTTAGTGCATCCAAAACTACCTTTCCAACAGGGTCTTGGAGATGAACTAATCATATATGTTACATGTGAATATAATGTGCTTCTGAATCTGTCCTTCAGCTAATCAGAATCTTGTGTAAAGACCAGATGATAACTACACTGCAAATGTTAGGCCAGCAACCTGCCTTGTATGGAGATATGCAAGAGAAGCATGGATGAATGTGATTACATGATTAGCAGTGATTCCTTAGTCACAGGCAATAGTGATGATGACTTTAAGTAAATGTTTTTAGTCTTGTATGACCAGGTTGACTTCCCTAGGTTTACCAAAAATATCTGTTTTCTCTCATTGTGTAAAGCAATGCATCCCCGTTTTAAAGTATACTTTTAAAAAGTTGATTTCTAAACATTTTCTCAAATATGTATCTACATAATTGTTCTGGGCTTTTCATGTTTGATACCAGTGATCCATGGAAGAAGCCTAGAACAATTGAAGGAAGAAAGGTCTTTCAAATGATACCCTATTAAACCCATTTCCAACCACAGTGGTATATTATCAAAAATTCCCCCAATTGGAGGGCTGGACAGTGAGTGCTCCATGCCATTCTGCAGAGAGTGGTATAATTGAAGTTAAGATTCTGTAGATTTTTACATACTGGATGATACTTCCCCATTATTTTACAGATTTGTTTCCTAGCATAGATGGCCTAATGTAGACCAGTCAGCATAGGGCCTAGTAGCAATGGCATCTTTCTACCTTCCTCAAAAGCCACTTTTCTTGCTTTTTGCCTTTCTCTCCAGACATCTACTGCCTTGGATGCCAAGGTCTGGTCTTACAGTTGGTCTTTACTTTTTAGTGCTGTTAATATGGAACTTGACTGTAGTGATGATTGTAAGTGTATTTCTCAAGTCCAAGGCAGACCAGTATCTTGAGAATGTTATGGTATAAATTTAAACAAGGTAACTCTCTAAAACTCCAGTGGGGTATGGATAGTATGGGTATGCACGGACTCTCTGTACAAAAATGTTAATATGTTTAAACATTTTGAGTTATGCTCCAATACTGCCTTAAAAGCTCAATGCAAAAGACTGGTGTTAAAGTTTAACCACAACTGTTCAGTGAGAAACAGTTTCAGGTATCAGCCTTTAGTTTCATTTATAGATTTACAAAAGTATTACTAACTTCCCTCTCCTATCCTTGGCTTTACTGAGGATGTGCTCCGTGTTTTTTTTTTTTTTTTTTTTTTAAATCTGATTCACCTTTTCCCTTTGTCAGTCTGAAAAATCTTTCTCCCTTAATTCAAGGGACCATTATTTAACTCTCTCCCTCAGTTGCTTCAAATTGGTGAGGAGATGCTTGTGTCTAAGCCTGTCATCTGATAAAAACGTACAGATAGAATCACAACCCAGACACTCCGTCGTTTTTATGATGGTGACCCAGGCGCTATTCCAATACAAGACTCTGCCACCATATAGCTGCCCACAAATTACTGCACAGGCCTTCATCTCCTTTAGTCATATTCTAATTAGAGATGAAATGTGGAATATCTGACCAGATTTTCTCAGAGATAATGAAGTAGAAAAAAATCCATTTTATTGATTTGTATGTATTACTGGGAAAGAATGTTGTAAATCTCTGAATCAAAAGTCTTGATGATAGAAAATTACAATCTTTGTTTTGTTGTTGTAGTCATTAGCACAGAGCTGGATGAGCTGATGATGGAAGCCCATTTGCTACAGGTTTCACTGCCTGAAATACAAGAGCTCTACCAGATCTTATTCACAAAGCAGAGCCCTGTTCTGCATTCAGAACAGAGGTCAGCAATAGGACCAACAAGTGAAAAGGCAGGTATCTGGCAACAACACAGATCCCTCTGTTTGGGCTGCTTTCCAAGCAGAGAGGTTCCGGTTGGACTCCGTAAACTTCACAAGGGTGCATGTATCCTCAAGAGGATTTGGGAACTTTGTGCAACTCTCTGCAGGAGTTTGTCAGTATTATTTGAGATGCACTTCTGTATCCTGAAACTGCATTTGCTGGTCATTTGGCCTAATTATGACCATTTTGATTCTAATATTAACAAGATACTAATGAGTCCAGTGGGGAAGAGGAGGCTTTTCCTTGGAAAGTGGAAACTTATAAAGATGCTTTAGAGGAGAGAGAGAATGGAGAGAGTCACTGGTTCATCCCAATTCTTGATTTGACCCATTTTAAACCCTCAAGAATAGCTGCAGGTTGAGTGTGTTTTGTGTGCCATAGGCGGTGCACATCCTTTTAGTGTTGAAAGGGATGGGTGATACATTGGAGGGGAAGACAGGTCAATGAATAATGGATTAGCATCCTTAAGATTTTGCTTTATGTCCTTTCCATTAGAACGAGTCCTGCCGGGGGAAGAGAGATGGAGTTAGTTATGTGGAAAGAAAATTAAAAAGGCGCTTTGAAAGAGAGGGTTTCTGTGGTGAGAAGAGAGCAAGAGTAAAAAAACTGAGAACACCCAAAAAGAAGAAATTGAAACTGAATTCCTCCAAAGATCTCACCAATAGCAAACTGGAGAGAGAGCGAGAGCGGCTCTTTGAGACACAGCGCTCCAGTGAAAGCTACTTGCTTCCTTTGGATATGTCATTCTCTGAGCAGGAGGATTCAGACGATGAAGATGCAATCTGTCCTGCTGTGAACTGTCTTCAGCCTGAAGGAGATGAGGTCAGTGAATGGGAAGCCTGCTGTGGGGCACTGAATGCAGGGATCAGGTGACTTTACAACTGCTCCTTACTGCTTATATTAGACCAACATTACTGACAAAGACAACAAGAGCTGTTTCAGACACGGAGCAGCTGGAAAACCTGAGGAAGTCATTCAGAGAGATGCCTTGCTTTAGTCTTTTCCTTACAAG
The DNA here is from genome assembly GCF_052426305.1 of Pelodiscus sinensis. Classification (NCBI taxonomy): domain Eukaryota; kingdom Metazoa; phylum Chordata; order Testudines; family Trionychidae; genus Pelodiscus; species Pelodiscus sinensis. The sequence goes on along the minus strand of NC_143078.1, from coordinate 17,099,264 downwards.
CATTTTTTTTAAGTATCTGGCAACTATTGGAACTCTTTAGATCTTCTCCCAGTGTCTCCAACAGCTCTTCTTTCAGCTAGACAAGAGCAGATCTAAAGCAGGCCATTTGATACCTGATTGTTGCTGCATCTCTTTCCCATTAGCTGGTGAGTTCTCTCCTCTCTGAGCTGGCATATTCTGCCTCTAGGAATAATTAGTTTAAAAATATTTGCCAATTTAATACAGTTTGGCTTGTAAATCGATATTAATCATATTATGAGTGTAGCTGGCCTGCCCATTGTCAAGTCGGGCCCATGACTCACTTTCCCCACTGGGTGGATGGTTCAGGCATAGCGAAAAAAATCCCTTTTCCAAGGTACAGAGTCCAAAAACGCAAGTCATACCAATTTCTTGGGTACTGCCCCCTCAGAGCCTTGGATCACTTTATTTTCTAGGGATTCTGCTATTTTCATGAAGGGATTTGAAATGGGCATCAGTTTCTAACCCAATTTAGTTACATTGGTATGATTCTATGAGCAGCCATGTAAACATCCGGGTCAGTGGGAAGCCACATTGATTTACTACACTAGGCCCCTAACTGTTCAGAGGCTCAGGTGGCAGGTTGAGCCACAGTCTGAGATGCTAAGCTCTTGACCAGGGCAGAGCAGCAAGTAGTCTAGAAATGGTTTCACTTCTAAGGCCCAGGCCTGTTTGCAGTATAAGTGCTGTCTATAGGCCCAGACCCTTATTCAGGGCATGTGGCTGGTGTCAGGTGCCCAGTAGCACCAATCGAGCTCAGACCTGACTGCAGCTGGAGCAGCACTTTACAAAGGCCACACCTTTGGGGTTTCCTGTGGGTGGGGCTGGGTGGCTCTGGCCCCGCTCACCAAGGAGTCTTATGGAGCGATTCCCTCTCTGAGTCAGCAGGAGGCCACACTGACTAGCTACAACCTAAGACATCATCAGCTTCTGATACTAACCGTGATAGAGAACTCCTCCTTCTGGTAATTTAGGCCAGATTTTTAAAAGTGTTCAAGGGCATAAAGATGCAGAAGCTACTGCCTAACTCCCTGAATGACATCATCCCTGTCTCTTGCTTTTCTGGAGTATGCACCCATTCTCAGTCACTCTCGGGGCATTACCAGTACAGCTTCCCCACAGTGCCTTTGGAACCAAGATGTTCCCTCTTCCCACAGTCAGAGCAGAGAGTTAAGCAGTCACTGGAATCATATCTTCCTGTTTTTTCAAACTCCTGCACAGAACTTGGCAGGAGAGTGGAGGAGATTCCAGGAGAGTCTCCACTGAGCCAGATAGAAGTATCAGTGGTGGCATGGGGGAGCAGGTGGGAGCCATTGCTTGCAGGAAGCTGGCTTTTAAACTGACTCCCTGCTAACACGGGCTCCCAAGGAGCTGCCTTCCTCCAGCCCCTTCCCCCCCCCCCCCCCACCCTGATACAAAGGCAGCAGCACAGGGAAGGGGAACAGGCAGGAGCTGGCATACATGGGGAGCTGCCTCCCCCCATGTGTAAATGTGTAATCACTGAATTCTTCAGTTACACATTTACCTAAATAAATGCATTTTAACATCCATAGTAGTGACTGCATTAGCCAGACATGGATCAAAAAAAGGGTTTTAAAAAGTGCATCTTAACAGACATTCCGCAGCTATACCCGGGAACTTTGGGGTTTCCCTCTTTGTCCCGTTCTATAACCCTTCCCTGCCTGCATTTGTGAAACATCATTGACTCTGAGAGAGGCCAGTACAATCCTGATCATCAGCATATGTCCCTCTCATTCATATTGTGTCTCATGGTGGCCCTACATGATCAACCAGTAAAAATGAGCCCAAACTAGTGAGTGGACAACCACCCTGGCTCCAGTTACCAAATTTCCTACCAAACCCTCGTTCCAATGCCAGTACCCAACAGAACCATTTTCTGCTACTAACTGTTGGACAGTGTGGGGGCTTGCGGCCTGTTCCTGCCCCTTTCTTTATCCTCCTCACGTGTTCCTTCTGGATTTGTAATGGCTCCGAGCAGAGCAGGTTACTCTTTGCTGTCCGCAATAAAGGTCAAACCAGAGAATGTACCCATGCCTGCGTGGCAGATTTGTTGAGAAGGAATCCTACCAGCAGTAGGCAGGTTCCATTAAGAGTTTAACTTTTATGTTAGACATAGTAATACATGAAAAACTGGACCTTTCCTTTAATGAGCCTCTTTTTTACAAACATACACAGGCAGTTCTTGTGCTGGCCCCACACAATGCCTGTTTGCCAGCAGGGAAAGTGGTTACCAACCTCTAGACAGCTCCTTTTTTCATTTGTTCCCTTCTCACCTGGGTTTCTGTTCCTCTGAAGCAAGGCCTTGGTTGCCTTGAAAATCCCATAATTCTCACAGCAGAGCAACTTTTTTAGGGGCTCAAATTAATGGAACTGCAACTTTCAGTAATTTAGATGCCTTGATTTTTATACTTTTTCCCCAAAGGAGTCACATGTTTTAAAACCCTGCCCAGTGGTCGTATTATTACTAATTTTTACCTTATTAGTATATTAGGTAGGGACTATGAGGTGTGGTACCCAAACTCACCCTACTTTTATATAATTACCAGCTATTTACTTTGACTTATGTGTGGCCTTTTGCTGTTAGGTTATGATGACCAAGTTAGCTTGTGCTCCACGCTGGAACTTTACTCATATGATATTTACTTTTGCATCTGCCCAGATTTACTGATCAGTTATTCCAGTATTGATGGTACACGCAGTTTAGTTTGCAATCCTTGCTAATTGGACTCAAGTTTACTTCAGTTTACTTCTGCTTAAAGAAGATCTGCTCCCAAATATTTGGCCATATTTAAGTTAAGGCCACATTTGCTTTATTTGGTATGGTTACACCAATTTGGCACTATTCCAACACTGGGCATGGGCTGCAATCCCTGAATTTAACGGTAAATAGTATTCCACCCCCACTGCCTTCTCACTGTCTGGGAGAGTACCAGGAACCCAAGGGAAAATGAATTTTGCTATCACATTCATTGAGCACAGACACACCATATGGTAACAGGCAAATTACATGCGCTGTCCCGGGATTGTAGATGCACAGTAGGGACTTGAGTTGTATATTCATGCCCCCTGGTGCATGTGTGTTAGCTCCCCTGCTGTTTGTGAGGGTTGTGCACAGTAACAGGAGAAAAACTTCAAAAAACACCCCCTTCCCCAAATTCAAGCCCTCTCCTAAAAGTGTTAACTTGTGTCTGAGTGGTAGGGTAGGAGGACACTGCTTGTTACCAAACATCTTCAATTAGGTGTACTTGTGAAACTGATCCCAGTGCAAGCTGACTGAGCCCCTAGCAGTCACAAAGCCAGTCCTTTGGAGTAGCGTATTAGCTGGTGCAAATAGATTGCTAAGAGCTTGAAAATAACTTAGCAGAGGAGGTTTGCACTTTCTGCTGCCTTTCTTTGAACATTAATCTCTCTGCTCTTTGCAATTAGGTGGATTGGGTCCAGTGTGATGGCAGCTGCAACCAGTGGTTCCATCAGGTGTGTGTGGGCATCTCTCCAGAGATGGCAGAGAAGGAAGATTACATCTGCATCAGCTGTACTGGAAAGGACTCTCAATATTGAAAGGACAACTTGCCAGAAATCAGTCAGGACTCCTTTAAGGAAGGTTATCAGAGTTTTTCCATAAAGTCACAGGGGCTGGTTTAACAGCCAGACTCCAAATGGTGCTAATTCTATCCTCATGGGATCATTTTTCAGAACTCAAACAATTTTTGACACTTTTTTGTATTTTTCCCTTGAGCTGTTCTTGGTTGTTGAGGTTTGAAATGCTGACTGTTTAGTAGGGGTTTCCTCCAATTTGGAAAGCATTTGAAACATGCACCTTTTATTGTACAGCATTAAATTACCTCTCTCTAGGATATACCAGCATATGTAATTCAACTTGGTTTAGGTGCAAAAAACCTGCACCATGAATTCTAATAAATCCTCTTTTGAGGATATAGCTGTTTACTCTGTTTAACTCTTTTGAAACTTTATAGTTTTTTTCACTTTGTATTTTTTTTTGTAGACTAGGTTTATTTATCTGAGCAATAAATTCTGATTGCAGTGACTGGAATTACAATTCTGAACAACGTGTTGGTGCTTTTAGCATTGGTTGATGTACAGAAAGCAAATGTTTAGGTCCTAGTGTCACTGATGGACTAGCCATGTAGAAGACCAAACGAGCTCTGTAAAGCAATTGCCACTGCTGTATTTTGGCTCTCTCCTTTTTTTGGGTAGCGTGTATCAAATGTTGCTGTTTCTATTGTGGAATAAACCCCTGGTTATGTTATAAAATTAAATGGTGGTGTTTTTAGAGAGCTCGTGTCCATTTGACTGTCACTTAGGTATTTTGTGTAGCTATCTTGTACTATTTTCATCATGATATTAATGAGCACTGGTCCACAGTGTGCATAAGTTCATCCTGTAGCTTTAAAATCCTCCCTTCTTGTCATTTTATAGCACCTAATATCTAGATGTGCTTGGTTGCTCTTGGAGAAGTTATCCCAACCATACTTAATGTTTAATTCAGAATTTGATGGCATTCTGGGAAAGAGCATTCGGATGCTGTCCCTTCAATGACGTTCATTGCTGTGTTTTCATGTGGTAGGCCTTCAGCTGTATGTACCTTGTCTGCAGAGGGAAACTGGCAGCATTTTTAACAGCCCAATTTTCTTTTCAAAATTTCTCCCATGTTAGGGTCAGAGTATTCTACTCCACTTATTTGAGCAAGGTACCAGTAAGTCATCACAGAATTGGGTTAATGTAAAGTAAAAAATATGATCTTCCAGTGCTGCAAGCTGTACATTGCAGACCTGACAGACATAATAAAGACCAGCAAAGACTCTCAACCATCATATATCACTGCAGCAGTGTGAAAGTTGATTTTGTTGCAGATTCAGCCTTGTCAAATTGCTTGATCTGTTCTATGAACTCTCCATCATGTGCAATAGGTCATTGAGAACAGAACGTATGTTGTGTAAAACTGGTTTGATGAGTCCTGTACTCATTGGCAAATGATTCCAGACACATCGGTATACTTTTCAAAGAAGGCATCTATGTAGCATTTTAGAATGGCAGTGAGTGTTCAGCTGTGTGGTTCTATAGCACATGGCAGCTTTTTTCGCTGCAATAATGTGGTTTGCAGTACTTACACTATACAAAATTCTCCTGCTGCCAGGAATACTCATACTGTACTGTATTAACAACGAAGCCAATTACATATATAGCTATGAAGGATTATTATTAGCTACATTATTAGCTATAGAACAGGCCTTCTGAGGCCCACATCTAGCGTGTCAACACATTTTGTATCAGCTGCACACATGATTTTGTTCATATATTCCATCTGCATAAGGAATATTAACTGAACTGAGCGATCAGTGGTGCTAGCTAGCATGCAGGATACATTCACATGTCATTCACTCATGGCACTTTCTGTTGTGCCAGTTTAAAGGCTGGCCAACTATGTCCTTCTTTGAATGCTTGCTCATGTCTATTCCCAACAGTAGGCTCACCACATGCACCAATGCCAAAAGATTTCCTTTAGCAGTATCCAGAGAGAAGTGCCTCTAGTGACCTTGAGTATCCCCTCCACGGCACAGTATAAGGGGAGCTGCACACTCCAGTCCCCACCCAGCGTCAGTTCCTTCTTGCCATCAGTGATGCTGCTGAAATGCTATATGCGGTTCCTTCAGAACTTTTCATTTTCAGATAGTTTCCCCATTAGGGGTGTGTCTAAACTACATGGCTCCATCGATGGAGCCATGTAAATTAGGCTGATGGGCAGAGGGAAATGAAGCCGCGATTTAAATAATCGCAGCTTCATTTAAACGAGGTTTACCTGTGCCAGTCGACAACGGCTTCCTTGTCGACAGCGGCGCGTCCAGACTGCCCCGATCTGCTGACAAACAGCTGATCATCAGCTGGTCGGCAGAGCGCGACAGCCATTTAAGTTTAAATGAAGCCGCGATTATTTAAATCACGGCTTCATTTCCCTCTGCCGATCAGCCTAATCTACATGGCTCCATCGACGGAACCAAGTAGTTTAGACACACCCTAGAAGTAATAACATTGAAGAACAGACAATCTGTTTCCCTCCAGAAATTCTGTCCTGGATAAGAGCATGTTTCATTCCTTGTGCTTCAAGAATTGAGAGTTCCAGACAGCCTAAGCAACCCTCTGAGGAGCTGTTTACATTGTCTGGGCGATGACCACATCAGTGAAAAGTGCAAAATTTGCAAATTTTTTAAACCGCGGATCAAAGGAGCAAGATGTTAATCTGCGAGCTATCCTTATGGAGTTGGCTCTTGCCCCAACACTGGAGCTCTGTTATGACTCCATTGAACACCGGAATGTTGATGTGTAGTGTAGTATGCCACCAGTACCTCGATGAGCTGACACCCCTCGCTGTCCACAGTCCCGGCTATAAAAGCCAAAAAGACACCATCGAACCAATTTGTCCTGCAAATAGTGGGACAAATCTGGGGATGATCAAGGTCCCATATTTGGCAGCTCCCTATCCCCGTTGGGTTCTCAGGCCCTAATTCAGATGGAGTGCAGTAGTCCAGCCCACATGGACACTGGCCTCCTTGTAGGATGCAGTAGTCTGTAGCCTCCTTCAGGTGCTATCTATGCTGGAGGCCGTGCAGGTGGAGCAGGACATCAGCAGTTGGAGTACAGGCAGTCCCCGACTTACGTGGATCCGACTTACATTGGATCCGCAGTTACAAACGGGGCTACCCCAGAGTACACGGACTGCAGGCCCTCGCGGTCCTGCCGCCCGTGTACTCTGGGGCTTTCTCTGCGTCTCCCTGGTCTGCAGACCAAGAAGACGCAGAGCAAAGCCGCGGAGGGGCTCGGGCAGCGGGGCAGCCCCGCTGCCCAAGCCCTCCCCCCCCCTCCCGTGCGGCTTTGCAAAGCTGCGGGGGGGGGGGGCTCGGGCAGCGAGGCAGCCCAGGCGCGCCTGGGCTGCTCCGCTGCCGGCTTCCCCGAGGCTTTGCAAAGCCATGGGGGAAGCCGGCAGCGGGACAGCCCAGACGCCCCGCGGCTGTCCCGCTGCCGGCGTCCTCAGAGGCTTTGCTCCTCGTCTCCCTGGTCTGCTGGTCTCCAGCAGACCAGGGAGACTGGGAGCAAAGCCGCGGAGGACCCAGGCGGTGGGACCGCGGTGCGTCTCGGTCCGCTGCCCGTGTCTTCCTGGTCTGCTGGGGGTGGGGGGGCGCAGCTAGTACGCCCCCCCCCCCCCCCCCCCCCCCCAGCAGACTAGGCTTTTCTCCGGACACCTGTGGCAGAGCAGCTGGGGTGCTGCCGGTTGGTCCCGCAGCGCCGCTCTGGGCGCTACTGGTCCAACCCAGCAGCACCCCAGCTGCTCTGGTCCTGATTCAGCCACTGCTGGTCAGTTTCAGCCGCGGCTGAATCAGGACGCCTGGGGCAGAGCAGATGGGGTGCTGCTGGGTTGGTCCAGTAGTGCCGAGGAGCGGCGCTACTGGAGCAACCCAGCAGCACCCCAGCTGCTCTGTCCCAGGCGTCCTGATTTAGCCGCTGCTGAAACTGACCAGCGCTGACTACAGGAAGCCCAAGGGAGAGTTGCTCTGCCCCGGGCTTCCTGGAATCAGCTGCTGATCAGTTTCAGCAGCAGCTGACTTGGGGACGCTTGGGGTTCTTAAGTTGATTCTGTATGTAAGTCAGAACTGGCGGTCATTTTCAGCAGTGTCTGAATCTGGACGCCAGTTCCGACTTACATACAGATTCAACTTAAGAACAAACCTACAGTCCCTATCTTGTACGTAACCCGGGGACTGCCTGTATTGTGTTCAGTTCTGAGCACCACATTTCAAGAAAGATGTGGAGAAATTGGAGAAGGTTCAGAGCAGAGCAACAAGAATGATTAAAGGTCTAGAGAACGTGACCTATGAAGGAAGACTGAAAGAATTGGGATTGTTTAGTTTGGAAAAGAGAAGTTTGAGAGGGGACATAATAACAGTTTTCAGGTATCTAAAAGGATGTCACAAGGAGGAGGGAGAAAACTTGTTCATCTTGGCCTCTGGGGATAGGACAAGAAGCAATGAGCTTAAACTGCAGCAAGGGAGGTTTAGGTTGGACATTAGGATAGAGTTCCTACCTGGCAGGGTGGTCAAACACTGGAATAAATTGCCCAGGGAGGTTGTGGAATGTCCATCTCTGGAGATAAATTTAAGAGGTTAGATAAATGTCTACGAGGGATGGTCTAGACAGTACTGGGTCCTACCATGAGGGCAGGGGACTGGACTTGATAACCTCTCGAGGTCCCTTCCAGTCCTAGTATTCTATGACCATGTCAGCCTCAAAACTATCCCCTTAGACCCAAGCAGGGCCCCGCTCACAGAGTAAGCCTCCTGCTGGACTACTGCAGTCCTCACCTCACCAGCACCAGACTCGACAGAGGAAGGCATTGCGATAACTCTCTCCAAGCAGTTGTCATTTGAGCTGTGACAGGTAAGCTCTGCTGACCCCCTTGTAGCTACCGGATGAGAGCCCAGATAGAGGGCTCTAGGCACAGTTCCCCAACATAGCACCACCAGCTTTCAGAGATCGTTGTGCCCGTCTTACCGCATTCAGGACTGCTCCAGGAAATGACACCCCATCTTTGCACGCAGTGTCTTCCTGCACAGTCACCTCCCAGCATGAGGCCTCCCCTGCCCCCCTAGGCTCACTTGACTTCATGGCACTGCTCGTGAAGTGTGTGATACAGATCACAGGCCATTGCCAGTCATAGCAGGTGCTGCAGTAATCACCCTGAATGACAATTAAGATCTCTGATGCTAAGCTCCAGAAATCAAGGCAGTCAGGAGAAAAGTACTCCTGGCCATGGTCAGCAGGCAATGGCAGGTTAGCCCGTCTTGGCATCGATCCAGGCCTCCTACACATCAGCAGGTTTACCACCTTCAGTGGAGCCATGCATACTAGCAGTTCCTCAACCAGTGCAATAGCCCCAGCTGCAGTGGCTGGCATAGTAGTACCCATGGCACTCCTGAGGGTTCAGCCTCATAAGATGGCCCTACTACTCTGTAACCAGAGCCTCAGACTGACTGCCTCTCTTCCAACTATCTAGGATTGCTTTGGCAGTAGAGACCCCGGAAACCCCTCAGGACGAAGCCAAGTATGTCTTGGGACTCTTGGACTTAGTGGTGGCACCAACGGCTGGGGCATCTTCCTCATCCTCTCCCAACAAGGCTATCATGGGTTCTTTTTTGAGTAGAAGAATTGTAGGTGTCAGGTTGTCCCAGCACAGCTGGTCAAAGATTTCTCCAGCAGTGGTCAGTTAGGCAGCGCACACACTGTAGACATGTTCTAGTCATCAGAGCTTGATATACATCCTAAAATGTTTAAGGAGCTGATTGAGAAGATATCTGAGGCACTAGTAATTCTCTGAAAAGTAATGGAAGATGGACTAGATTTCAGGGGACCTGAAAAGTGTAAATGTAGTGCCAATCTATAAAAAGGTAAATTACAGACCAGACAGCTTACCCAAAAAGGTAAGGGAGCAAATAATGAAGCAATCAATTTGCAAAGACATTGAAAAGAATAAAGCGATAAGTAACAGCATGCATTTGTCAAGAACAAATTGTGTTGAATCAACTTAATAGCTTTCTTTGAAAGGGTAACAACAACTTTTATAGACAGCAGGGTGCAACTCTGCTTTCATTGGGTACAAGTGAGAACACCAAATTCAGAGCATGCTCCTGAGAAATGTGGCAAATAAACCCTAGAATGCCGTGGGTTATTCTTCCGTAAGGTATACCAAAATAGCCAGAAAAATACAGTGGTTAACAAGAAGTTTAAATATGATCTGTTCTTTACAATGAGTCTCACCAAAGGCCTAGTAAGGATGTTAGTGTACAGTTGTGTAATCAATTAACCAATGAGCCTGGGTTTATTGTTAATCCAAAGGACTAGGTGCACTCCCCCCGCCTCCACTGCTGCCTCTGAATGGGGTAGCAAGAGGGCATGAGAGGCTGGGGAGCTTTTAAACTGGTTCCCCGGGAGCACTGGATCCCACAGAGCTGCCTGCTCCCCCACTCCCATGCTGCTGCCTCAGAAAAGAATTAGCGCATAGGGTGAGCGGGTTAGGCGGGAGCTGGTACATGTAGGAAGTGGCCTTCAAGGAAGCTTCTCTGTGTGTATCGGCTTCCATAGAGCCTCCTGTTCTCTCCCCACCCTCCCATGCTGCTGCTTCTGTATCAGAGGCAGCAGTCTGGAGAACGGCTGGAGCCAATACACCTGGAGAACCAGGTTTTAAGCCGTGGAGCTGCCTGTCCCCCCCCCCCCCCCCCCCCCCCCCTTGCTACTTCCCACAGTGGCAGCAGGGGTGGGGGGCCCGGTGGGAGCCAGTGCTTAAGGGGAATCAGCTTTGCAGAGCCATCTCTCACCTCCCCGCTCTGCTACCTCTGCATCAGGCAAGTGGGATGTCGAAGCAAGCAGCCTTTGTCTGTGGTGGGTCCGGGCTTGCTGCGCACAGAGGCTGCTTTGTTAAATGGCACAGCAGCCTTTGTCCATGGGGAGCTCAGGCTCCCTTCAGCCAGACTGTATCAGAGGCAGCAGCACAGGGTGGCAAGAGACTCCCTGGGAGTAGGACTGGGAGCACACTGGCTGCTGGCCCTGCCCCCAGGGACTGTCAAATAATCATGTGATAAGAGCTGGCAGTATTGTAAAGAAGCGTTATCAAAGGCACAGGAAGAAACAATCCTGATGCGCAGTAAGAAGAGCAAATATGGTAGGCAACCAGACTGGCTTACCGGGGAAATCCTTGGCAAGCTTAAACACAAAAAGGATGCTTATAAGCAGGGTTTGCTGAACCGCGGCGAGCCCTGCTCACCAGCCGCGCTGTCCGGTTCTGCGCATGCGCAGATCGCCCGAACCCGGCTCTTCCGGGTTGTAATCTACTTGCCAAGGGTGAGGAGATTGCATAGTTTGTCGAGCCCTGCTTATAAGAAGTGGGAACTTGGACAAATGACTAGGGAGAAGTATAAATATATTGCTCGAGAATGCAGGGGAGTAATCAGAAAAGTGAAAGCGCAATTGGAATTTCTGCTAGCAAGGAATGTGGGGAGTAACAAAGGTTTCTACAGGCATGTTAGCAATGAGAGGCCCTTCCTGGATGAGGGAAGTAACCTAGTGACCGATGGGAGAAAAGCTGAAGTACTCAATGGTTTTTTTTGTCTCTGTCTTCAGACAAGGTCAGCTCCCAGACTACTGCACTAGGCAACGCAGTATGGGAAGGAGGTGGACAGCCCTGGGTAGAGACAGAGCAGGTTAAGAACTATTTAGAAAAGCTAAACATACACAAATCCATGGGTCTGGATTTCATGCATCCGAGTGTATTAAGGAAGTTGGAAAATGTCATTGCAGAGCCTTTGGCCATTATCTTTGAAAACTCATGGAGCTCAGGAGAGATCTTGGATGATTGGAAAAAGGCAAACATAGTGCCCATCTTTAAAAAAAAAAGAGAAGGAAAATCCAGGGAACTACAGTCAGCGTTACCTCAGTGCCTGGAAAAATCATGGAGAGGATCCTCAAGGAATCCATTTTGAAGCACTTAGAAGAGGGGAAAGTGATCAGGCATAGTCAACCATGGATTCACGAAGGGCAAGTCCTACCTGACCAATCTGATTAGCTCCTATGATGAGGTAACTGGCTCTGTGGACATAGGAAAGTCAGTAGATGTGATATACCTTGACATTAGCAAAGCTTTTGATACGGTCTCCCACAATATTTTTGCCAGCAAGATAAGGAAGAATGGATTGGATAAATGGAATTTAAGGTAGACAGAAAGATGGCTAGATTGTCGGGCCCAAAGCATAGTAATCAATGGCTCAATGTCAGTTTGGCAGTTGGTTTCAAGCGAAGTGCCCCAAAGATCAGTTCTAGGGCTGGTTTTGTTCAATATATTAACGAGCTGGATGAGGGGATGGATTGCACCCTCAGCAAATTTGCAGATGACACTAAGCTAGTGGGAGACGTAGATATGTTGGAGGGCAGAAATAGGGTCCAGAGTGACTTAGACAGATTAGAGGATTGGGCCAAAAGAAATCTGATGAGGTTCAACAACGACAAGTGCAGAGTCCTGCCCTTGGGGCGGAAGAATCCCAAGCATAGTTACATGATGGGGACCGACTGGCTAAATAGCAGTTCTGCAGAAAAGGACCTGGGGGTTACAGTGGATGAGAAGCTGGATATGAGTCGTCAGTGTGCCTGTGTAGCCAAGAAGGCTAATGGCATATTAGGGTGCATTAGGAGGAGCACTGCCAGCAGATCTTGAGAAGTGATTATTCCCCTTAATTCTGCACTGGTGAGGCCACATCTGGAGTATTGCATCCAGTTCTGGGCCCCCCATTACAGAAAGGATGTAGATATATTGGAGAGGGTCCAGCAGAGGGCAACCAAAATGATTAGAGGCCTGGAGCAGATGACCTACAAGGAGAGGCTGAGGGATTTGGGCTTATTTAGTCTGCAGAAGAGAAGAGTGAGGGGGGATTTAATAGCAAGCAGCCTTCAACTTCCAAAGTTGGATGAACAGCCTTCCAAAGAGTATGGAGAGAGGCTGTTCTCAGTAGTGACAGGTGGCAGAACACAGAGCAATGGGCTCAAGTTACAGTGGAGGAGGTCTAGGTTGGATATTAGGAAAAACTATTTTACTAGGAGGGTGGTGAAGTCCTGGAATGGGATACTTAAGGAGGTGGTGGAATCTCCATCCCTAGAGGTTTTTTTATTCTCAGCTTGACAAAGCCCTGGCTGGGATGACTAAGTTAGTACTGGTCCTGCTTTGGGCAGGGGGCTGGACTCAATGACCTCCTGAAGTCTCTTCCAGACCTGTGATTCTAAGATTTGGTGCAGTTACTCGATTATTCAATTAAACAATATCTAACATTTATCCAGGAGAAATATGTAATGTAGATATTACTCAAAAGTCTTGCTGTTGCAAATCCTTTAGAATTAGCAATCTAAAAGTTTGGTTATAAATAGCAGACTTACCCAGCATTGTTTGAGTCCTTCAGGCCAGGGTGTTGTGGGTGCTGGAATCAATGCAGGGCTTTGCAAATGTGGGGGTGTGAGTGTGAGGATTGGGAGGGTGAGGAAGGAGTCCGGGGAGGAGAGGGTCTCATCTTCTACACAAATGCTAGGAGTCTGACTAATAAGATGGGTGAACTAGAGTACCTCGTATTAAAGGAGGAGATTGACATAATAGGCATCACTGAAACCTGGTGGAATGAGGAAAATCTGTGGGACACAATCATACCGGGATATAAAATATATAGAAAGGATAGAGCAGGCCGGGTGGGTGGCGGAGTGGCACTGTATGTGAAAGATAATGTAGAATCAAACGAAATAAAAATATTAAGTGAATCAACATGTTCAATACAATCGCAATGGATAGTAATTCCATGCTCCAATAATAAGAAATTAGCAGTAGGGATATATTACCGACCACCTGACCGGGACAGGGATACTGACATTGAAATGCTGAGGGAGATTAGAGAGGCTACCAAAATAAAGAACTCTATAATAATGGGGGATTTTAATTATCCCCATATTGATTGGATACATGTCACCTCAGGAAGAGAAGCAGAGATAAAATTTCTCAATAGCTTAAATGACTGCTTCTTGGAGCAGCTGGTATAGGAACCCACAAGGGGAGAGGCAATTCTTGATTTAGTCCTGAGTGGAGCGCAGGATCAGGTCCAGGAGATAACCGTTACAGGACAGCTTGCGACTAGTGACCATAATATAATAACATTCAACATTCCTGTGGTGGGAAGAACACCTCAGCAGTCCAGCACCTGGCATTTAATTTCAAAAAGGGGAATTACGCAAAAATGAGGAGGATAGTTAAACAGAAATTAAAAGGCACAGTGACTAGAGCCAAATCCCTGCAAGCTGCATGGAAACTTTTTAAAGACACCATAATAGAGACCCAACTTAAATGTATACCCCAAATTAAAAAACATAGCAAGAGACCTAAAAAAGAGTCATCGTGGCTTAACCACCATGTAAAAGAAGCAGTGAGGGACAAAAAGGTATCTTTCAAGAAGTGGAAGTCCAATCCTAATGAGATAAATAGAAAGGAACATAAACACTGTCAAATCAAGTGTAAACATGTAATAAGAAAAGCAAAAAAAGATTTTGAGGAACAGCTAGCCAAAAACTCTCAAAGAAATAACAAAATGCTTTTAAGTACATTAGAAGCGGGAAGCCTAATAAAAAACCTGTGGGTCCCATAGACAATCAAGATATAAAAGGAGCAATCAAGGCCGATAAAGCCATTGAGGAGAAACTAAATGATTTCTTTGCTTCAGTCTTCATGGCTGAGGACATTAGGGAGATTCCCAAATCTGCACCGTCCTTTGTGGGTGATGAATCTGAGGAACTGTCCCGGATTGAAGTGTCATTAGAGGAGGTTTTGGAACAATAGAAAAATTTAATGTTAACAAATCTCCGGGACCGGATGGCATTCATCCAAGGGTTCTAAAAGAACTCAAATGGGAAATTGCTAAACTATTATCCGCGGTTTGTAACCTATCCTTTAAATCAGCTTCCATACCTAATGACTTGAAGGTAGCCAACATGACACCAATATTTAAAAAGGGCTCTCGAGGCGATCCTGGCAATTACAGACCGGTAAGTCTAACTTCAGTACCAGGCAAATTAGTCGAAACAATAGTAAAGAATAAAATTGTGAGGCATGTAGAAGAACATAATTTGTTGGACAAAAGTCAACATGCTTTCTGTAAAGGGAAATCATGTCTTACTAATTTATTAGAGTTCTTTGAAGGGGTTAACAAACATGCAGACAAGGGGGATCCAGTAGATATAGTATACTTAGATTTTCAGAAAGCCTTTGACAAGGTTCCTCACCAAAGGCTCTTGTGTAAATTACATGGCCATGGGATAAGAGGGAAGGTCCTTTCTTGGACTGGTTAAAAGACAGGAAACAAAGGGTAGGAATAAAAGGTAAATTTTCAGAATGGAGAGGGGTAACTAGTGGTGTCCCCCAAGGGTCAGTCCTGGGACCAATCCTTTTCAACTTATTCATAAATGATCTGGAGAAAGGGGTAAGCAATGAGGTGGTAAAGTTTGCGGATGATACCAAACTGTTCAGGATAGTCAAGAAAGAAGCAGACTGTGAGGGACTCCAAAAAGATCTCACCAAACTGAGTGATTGGGCAACAAAATGGCAAATGAAATTTAATGTGGATAAGTGTAAAGTAATGCACATCGGGAAAAATAAGCCCAACTATACTTACAGTATGATGGGGGCTAATTTGGCTACGACAAATCGGGAAAGAGATCTTGGAGTTATCGTGTATAGTTCTCTGAAAACTTGCACACAGTGTGCAGCGACGGTCAAAAAGGCAAATAGGATACTAGGAATTATTAAGAAAGGGATAGAAAATAAGACAGAATATCTTAGGGTACATCTAGACTACAGGCTTTTGTCAACAGAAGTTTTGTCGACACAGCTTTTGTCGACACAGCTTCTGTCGACAAAGAGCGTCTAGACTACATTCATTTCTGTCGACAAAGCAAGCTGCTTTGTCGACATGGCAGTGTAGACGCAAAGGACAGTTTAGATGCAATAATGCCTTCTGTCGACAGAACTCCATCGACAAAAGGCGTTATTCCTCGTAAAATGAGGTTTACCAGCGTCGACAAAACTGCTGAGTTCTGTCAACGTTATGTCGACAGAACTCAGCGGTAGTGTAGACGCAGGTTTAGTTTTGTCAACAAAAGTCCACTTTTGTCGACAAAACCCTGTAAGTCTAGACACACCCTTACTGCCCCTGTATAAAACTATGGTACGCCCACATCTTGAATACTGTGTACTGTCTCCTCACCTCCAAAAAGATATTTTGGCCTTGGAAAGGGTTCAGAAAAGGGCAACTAAAATGATTAGGGGTTTGGAATGGGTCCCATATGAAGAGAGGTTAAAGTGACTGGGACTTTTCAGTTTAGAAAAGAGGAGACTGAGGGGGGATATGATAGAGGTATATAAAATCTTGAGTGGTGTGGAGAGGGCGGATAAAGAAAAGTTATTTATTTGTTCCCATAATAAAAGAACTAGAGGACACTAAATGAAATTAATGGGTAGCAGGTTTAAAACTAATTTAAGGACGTTCTTCTTCGAGTGGTTGCTCATGTCCATTCGAAATAGGTGCGCACCGCGTGCACCGCGTCTTCTGAAGCGTTTTCCCTAGCGGTACCCATAGCGCCGGCAGGGTGCCCCCTGGAGTGGCGCCTCCATGGCGGGGCATACGTACCTTTGCCGGCGCTGCCCCACCTCAGTTCCTTCTTACCGCCCGTGTCGGTCAGTCTGGAGTGTGTCATCTCTGAGTTAGTTAGTCTCGGTTCCCATTCTTGTTCTGTGTAAATAATTAGCTTAGTACTCCGTCCTATTTTTCTTTTCTTTTCTTCTTACCCCCTCGGCACCGGTCCCACTCCCCGGCACCGAAGAGGTCGAAGCCCACGTGGGGTCGGTCCCCAAGGTGTAAGGCTGAACCGGTCCAGCACCATGCTACTCACTCCGCGGTGACTATGGCCTCTTCTACCTCGGTACAGCGCAAGAAGGCTAAGCGCCCGACCAGTCCTGGGCAGTTGCCCTCCCACTGCCCATCTACGCCAGATACGTTCGAGGCGGTGCAGGACCTGATTTCATTGACTACCTCCCCCCGTCGTCAGCGGAGGCAGAGGGGTCGAGGTCGCTGTCGCCGCAGGCCTTGTTGGCTGTGACGGGGGAACTTACCCCCGCACTCCCAGCCACGGGGACCGCGGCCCCGCGCCCCACGGGGAAGGTCAGCGGGGGACAGGAACCCAGCCCCGCGTGCCGGAGCCGGCGGGGCAAGGGGAACCCGGCGTGACTGGCGCGCATGCGCAAGACGGCGCGGCTGGAACCCGGCCAGCGCTAGGACCCAGGAGCGCAGGGCCGGCGCCCGGAAGGGCGGGGGCCGGCCAGACGCCGAGCGGGGAATTCAAAAGGGGGGAGGAAGGAGCAGCAAGGGAGGCTTGGGGAGAGCAGGGAGGATTCTGCTCTCAGCCTCCTCCGCAGGACCCGAGCAGGACCCCACCGGGAGCGGCGGGGAGCCCAGCAGCAGGAGCGGCGGGGAGCCCAGCAGCAGGAGCCGACTGCGCAGCGGGGACGCCCGGAGCGGAGAGGAGCCGGACGGAGCCAAGCCCCACCAGGGAAGGAACGGCCGGGGAGCGGACCGGAGAGGATCCAGCACCGGAGCCGAGGCGGAGGCAGTGAGGCTGTCGGCCCCGGGAGGACCGACAGGGGGGGCCCGCGTCCAGGGGGACGACAGGATAGAGACCGGGATCGGGAGGTGCCAGGCACACGAAGGCGGGGACCCTCGGACTCAGGGAGGGGCGTGCCCGGTGGCCCCCGAAGAGAGACTCGGTTACACTGGTGGAGAATGTGGGTACTGCCCCAAGGGGAAAAGGGGGTGTAGGAGTAGTATAGTGGGGGTGCGTTAAAAAAAAAAAAAAAAAAAAAAAAAATATATAAAATATATATATATATATATATATATATATAAAAAAGAAAAAAAAGGGGGGGAGACAGGGGTGCACCGTAGCGGATAGGGGTGCACCGTATGTATGGATGTATAGACCCAAAGGACGAGGTAGATTGAGGGCAACTGAGGTTACGGAGATGGATGCAGGGAAGCTGCTGGAGTGGCTGGCTGATAACCAGCGCCAGCAGCAGCAACAACAAACTCAGCTCCTCCAACAAATGGCTGAGCAACAGAAAGAACAACAAAGGCTGGTGAGGGAGTTAATGGAGCAGCAGCAAGGGCAGGTCGAGCGCTGGCTCCAGGCAGGGTCAAGGGGCCCGACAGGGGCCACGACGGAGGGAGCCGGCGTAGGGGCAGCCCTGGCACTACCCTTGAGGCTAGTGAAAATGACCCCGAGTGACGACCCCGAAGCGTTTCTCATAACGTTTGAAAGAGTGGCCACGGCAGCCAGGTGGCCCGAGGAGAACTGGGCGACCCTGCTGGCCCCATACCTTACGGGCGCTGCGCAAGGGGCCTACAGGGGTCTGGCAGCACGAGACGCTTTACACTATCATAAAGTAAAGGAGGCCATCTTAGACCAGGCAGGGATCACGCCGGAGACGCACCGGCAGAGGTTTAGGACGGAGAAATATCGGCCAGGCGAGCGACCGAGAGCGGTGGTACAGAGGCTCAAAGAGGCGGCCATGAGGTGGCTGGAGCCGGAGAGAAAATCCTCCATGCAAGTCGTGGAGATGGTAGTGTTGGACCAGTTCCTGCAGATCCTGCCCCCAGATAGTCGCCTGTGGGTCCGACGCCACCAGCCCACTACCCTGGGAGAGGCTACTTCTATATTGGAGAATTACATGGCAGCGGCAGGGGGAGAAGAGAGGGTGGAAAGGGGTCCTGAAGGCCCTGGGGGTCGTGGGGAGCGCGGGAGAGCACGGCCCTCAAGGGCCCGCGGAGGCTGGGGCGCGCCACCCATACCGTGGAAAAGGTGGGGGGAGCCTTCCACCACACCCCCACCGGGACCCCCAAAGGAGAACCTGCCCCGGGAAAAGCCGGCAGTCGCCCCGAGACCCCCGGAGGCACCGACACCCGGCGCCTGTTTCGAGTGTGGGCAAGAGGGACACTTCCGCAGAGACTGCCCGTTCATGGACTGCTCATACGGGAGGGCCCTGATGGCCGACCAACGGGCTAGGAGCAGGGCCGACGACAAGATCACCGTACAGGTAGGCGTGGCAGGGAAGGAGGTATGGGCCCTCGTGGACACAGGGTGCAACCAGACGATGGTCCGGGAAGCGTTGCTGCCCCGAGGAGGTACAATGGGCCCGACAATAGCGATGCAGTGCATCCACGGGGACGTGAAGCACTACCCGACACAATGGGTCCTGATTACAGAGGGGGGCCAACAGCGGAGGTGCCGGGTGGCCGTGGCCCCGGGCCTGGCTTACCCCGTAGTGCTAGGGCGGGACTGGCCAGGACTAACACGACTCCTCCAAGAGTGGGGAAAGGTCCATCCCACCCAGGCGGAGAGGGCGGAGTCACGACCCCACGCAACAACGCCCCCGCGGGAGGCCCAGGCCGGAGACACGCCAAGCATCGATGATAGGGGAAGAGCGACGGCGGACGACCACGAGTTCGTACGGGAGCAGTGCGAGGACGAATCCCTGAAGCATGCATGGGAGCAGGCGGGAAATACGGCGGAACCAGACAGGACCGGCAAGAGGGGACCTCGTTTCGAGGTAAGAGACGACCGACTGTATCGGGTAGTCTGCCCCCCAGAGCAAAGAGGAGAGGTATGGCAGCTGCTGGTGCCAGCTCGGCGGCGGTGGCGAGTGCTGGAGGCAGCGCACGCCAACCCCTGGGCAGGACATTTAGGGAGCGAAAAAACACTGCAGCGCATACTGCAACGGTTTTATTGGCCGGGGGTTCACAAAGAAACCAGAGACTTCTGCGACTCCTGCCCGGAGTGCCAGCGAGTGGCGGGGAAGAGTGTGGCGAGAGCTCCGCTGGTACCCTTGCCAGTAGTGGATGTGCCTTTTAGGAGAATAGCATTGGACCTAGTGGGGCCCCTCGAGAGGTCAAGAAAGGGCAACCGATACATTTTAGTATTGATAGACTACGCCACCCGCTACCCGGAGGCGGTCCCGCTCCGCAGCACGAAGGCCCCGGTCCTGGCCGAGGAGCTGGTTAAGGTATTCTCCCGGGTCGGGTTACCCCAAGAAATATTAACGGACCAGGGGACAAACTTAACAGGGCGAGTCCTAGCGGAGCTTTGCCGCCTACTCCGGGTGAAGCAGCTCCGCACATCCGTATACCACCCCCAAACGGACGGGTTGGTGGAACGTTTTAATAGGACCCTCAAAACCATGCTACGGAAGTTTATAGAACTAGACCCCCGGGATTGGGACCAGTTCCTCCCGGCCCTACTGTTTGCCGTGCGGGAAGTACCCCAAGCTTCTACCGGGTTTTCCCCGTTTGAGTTACTCTATGGGAGACAGCCTCGGGGCATATTGGATCTTATCAAAGAGGAATGGGAAGAACAGCCCCCCAAGGTACAAGGGATGGTCCCGTACATTTTAGGACTACGAGAGAGATTGAGAGCCGTAGGAGAACTGGCCCAGGGTAACCTCCGCAGGGCCCAAGCGAGACAAGCGCGCTACTACAACCGAGGGGCACAGGTGCGGACCTTTGCCCCGGGAGAGCGGGTTCTGCTGCTGCTGCCGTCGGCAGAATCAAAGCTATTAGCAAAATGGCAGGGCCCCTATGAGGTCATCCGGCAAGTAGGTCCCGTGGATTACGAGATCAAACTCCCGGACCGGCGAAAAGGGGCGCAAATCTACCATGTAAACCTGTTAAAAAGATGGAGGGAACGGGAAGGCCTCATGGTCAGTCTGCAGAAGGCGGAGCCGGAATTGGGACCCTGGGGAGGCGACATCAAGGACGTGGAGGAAGAGGCCCCCCTGGGAGCGGAGCTGACGGAGCCCCAGAGGGAGGGGATGAGAAGCCTGCTGCGGGAATTTGCAGACGTGCTGTCGACTCAGCCAGGCAAGACCACGGCAGGGTATCACCATATCCAGACGCCACCCGGACAAAAGATTCGAGAACCCCTCCGCCCGCTACCTCGGAAGATGGGGGACCCCGTGCAGGAGGAGGTAAGCAAGATGCTGCGGATGGGGGTCATACGAGAATCCCGGAGCGCCTGGCGAAGCCCCATCGTGCTCGTCCCCAAGCGGGACGGGACCCTGCGGTTCTGCATCGATTTCCGAAAGGTGAATGCCATCTCCCGAATGGATGCCTACCCGATGCCGCGGGTAGAAGAGTTACTGGAGAGACTGGGGCGGGCACAATACCTGTCGACATTAGATCTGACCAAGGGATATTGGCAGATCCCACTCACGCCCACGTCACAGGCAAAGACTGCCTTCGCCACGCCATCGGGACTGTATCATTTTATCACAATGCCCTTCGGATTAAACGGAGCGGCGGCCACCTTCCAGAGGGTCATGGACCAGGTGTTGCGAGACCATCAGGCATACGCCGCCGCCTATATTGATGATATCATCATTTTCAGCGCATCATGGGAAGAGCACCTGACACACGTCCGAGCGGTCCTACAGGCGTTAAAGGAAGCGCGACTGACAGCCAACCCGGCCAAGTGCACCTTTGGCCAGGCAGAAGTGGCATACCTGGGGTACGTGGTAGGAAGGGGCCACTTGAGGCCGCAAGTGAACAAGATAGCGGCGGTCCAGAACTACCGGGCCCCGACCACGAAGAAGCAGGTGCGGCAGTTCTTGGGGCTGGCCGGATATTACCGCCGATTCATCCCGCAGTTCGCCACCATCGCGACCCCCCTAACAGACCTAACGAGAAAGGGTTACCCGGAAAAAGTGAAGTGGACGGAGCGGTGCGAAGAGGCATTTCAACAGCTGAAGCAGAGGCTTACCTCCGCACCAGTACTAACACAACCCGACTTCACTAAACCCTTCATCGTGCAAACGGACGCGTCCAATTTAGGGGTGGGGGCGGTCCTGGCTCAGGACCAAGGAAAAGGGGATAGACCCATTGTGTACCTGAGCCGCAAACTACTGCCACGAGAACAACAGTACTCCACCATAGAAAAGGAAGCGCTAGCACTTAGGTGGGCGGTAGAAATGCTGAGGTATTACCTCTGGGGCAACACGTTCCGATTAGTGACGGACCATGCACCCTTAACGTGGATGCACAACATGAAAGAGGTTAACCCCCGGGTAATGAGATGGTACCTGTTTTTGCAGCAATATTCATTTATAATA
Organism: Pelodiscus sinensis; assembly: GCF_052426305.1. Classification (NCBI taxonomy): domain Eukaryota; kingdom Metazoa; phylum Chordata; order Testudines; family Trionychidae; genus Pelodiscus; species Pelodiscus sinensis. The sequence goes on along the minus strand of NC_143078.1, from coordinate 17,077,432 downwards.
GTCCATCGGGCGGGGCGAGAGCACTCAAACGTAGACTTTTTGTCCCGGTGTGTTGAGAGAGAGGAGGTAAAAAGAGAGACAAGAGAGACTAGGGGGGAGGGGTGTGACGGGGGAACTTACCCCCGCACTCCCAGCCACGGGGACCGCGGCCCCGCGCCCCACGGGGAAGGTCAGCGGGGGACAGGAACCCAGCCCCGCGTGCCGGAGCCGGCGGGGCAAGGGGAACCCGGCGTGACTGGCGCGCATGCGCAAGACGGCGCGGCTGGAACCCGGCCAGCGCTAGGACCCAGGAGCGCAGGGCCGGCGCCCGGAAGGGCGGGGGCCGGCCAGACGCCGAGCGGGGAATTCAAAAGGGGGGAGGAAGGAGCAGCAAGGGAGGCTTGGGGAGAGCAGGGAGGATTCTGCTCTCAGCCTCCTCCGCAGGACCCGAGCAGGACCCCACCGGGAGCGGCGGGGAGCCCAGCAGCAGGAGCGGCGGGGAGCCCAGCAGCAGGAGCCGACTGCGCAGCGGGGACGCCCGGAGCGGAGAGGAGCCGGACGGAGCCAAGCCCCACCAGGGAAGGAACGGCCGGGGAGCGGACCGGAGAGGATCCAGCACCGGAGCCGAGGCGGAGGCAGTGAGGCTGTCGGCCCCGGGAGGACCGACAGGGGGGGCCCGCGTCCAGGGGGACGACAGGATAGAGACCGGGATCGGGAGGTGCCAGGCACACGAAGGCGGGGACCCTCGGACTCAGGGAGGGGCGTGCCCGGTGGCCCCCGAAGAGAGACTCGGTTACATTGGCCCAGAGCTCGTCCCCATGCCAGCACGGTCGGGCGGCCCCGGCCTCCTACGCCACGGGACCGTCCTCGCTGGGACCAGTACCGTGCGCGTCCACCTGGGCACCGACCTTGTCACAGGTCGTCGATTCCTTTGGGGTACCGGTGGGGACTTGTCCTCTGCCAGCTTTGGCGCCCATTCCGGGTCCGTCTTTGGCTGTGCCGGTGCCCTACCACCAGACCGCGGCACCGTTTCCCCTTCAGGCACCTGGACCTGCGGTACCACCCTCGTCAGCACCAACATACGTCTCGGCACCGGTGTCAACCCCGTCGGCCACACCGGTGCACCTGCCGCCAGGTTTTGCGGCACCGCAACTGCAGTCATCGGCACCTGGCCCGCCGGTACCGCACCAGACTTCGTCCCAGTCGGAGGGGATTGCTGCCCCGGTGCCGCTACAGCCTTTACTCTAGGTGACGGGACCGACACCAGGCCCGGCGCTCCCGGTACCACAACCAACCCTATTCCAGGCACCGCACCCAACTACTGCGTTGCCCCGGCAGGTTCATTCGTCGAACGCAGGGCCGGCACCAGTGACAGTTTTTCCGGTGCCGATACCTAAAATTCGGCACGCTGGCAAGCCGGAATCCATGGCGGCACTCGCCTCCCGGTCTTCGGCCCCTGCCTGGCCAGAATCCGAGTACTCCTCTGACTCAGACGCCCAATCAGTAAGATTGGCATCCTCGGGTGGGTCCTCGACCCGCAGGTCCCGCTCCCGGCACCGGCGGCACCACTTGGGGCTACAGAAAACTTACTGGAGATGCTGCTCTCAGGCCTCTGGTGGAGGTTACGGAGCGGCTGCGCCTCCCCAGGGCGCTAGGGGTCGCCGCTGCTGCCCTAGAGTGGAGAACCAGTGGGGAGCGTCCCAAGGCTCTTCCCATCAGCCCAAGCAGCAATTTTGATGGGCTGTTAGAGAATTGCGCACCAGTCTCCCACCCTGGCCCCCCGTTTGGGGCCAGGCTATCCTTGTTTGCCCATGCTTGGGCACAAATCACAATGGATGCCTGGGTCTTGAAAATAGTAAATGGTGGCTATACCATCCCCTTTTTGGGCCGGACTCCTTCCAACCCCCCTTTCCCGTCCCTTTTCAGGGACACCCCTCATGAACACACTCTGTGTCAGGAGGTGTCGGTGCTCCTCGCAAAGGGAGCGGTAGAGAAGGTCCCCCCACGTCTGCGGGGACGGGGATTCTATTCCCGATATTTTATTGTCCCCAAACTGAAGGGAGGAGTCCGTCCCATTTTGGACCTCAGAGATCTAAACAAGGCGGTCATGAAACACAAATTCAGAATGGTAATGTTAGACTCAGTTATTCCGGCGCTACAGCTAGGAGTCTGGTACGCAACTCTCGATCTCAAGGACGCGTACTTCCACGTGGTGATAAGACCCAGCCACAGGTTTGCTCGAGGCTCCTGGGTCATATGGCAGCGTGTACATATACAGTGTGCCACGCCCGAGTGAGGATGAGGCCTCTACAGGCCTGGTTGGCGAAGGCCTTCAATCAGTCCCGGAGTCTTTGAGACTCGATCCTTACTGTGCCCCCAGATGTCCTAGCCTCCCTACAGTGGTGGACCCAGGAGGCGGTGGTGTGCAGCGGGGGCCCGTTCAACGTCCTTCCTCCCTCGCTTACACTGGTTACAGATGCCTCCGACCTGGGCTGGGGGGCACACCTGGGGTGACACAGGACCCAGGGTCTATGGTCCTCTGCAGAGCGGACCCTTCATATAAACGTCCGGGAACTGCGAGCGGCGAGAAGAGCCTGCGAAACCTTCCTGTCAAAGCTCTCTCACCGCTCGGTCCTGGTTCGTTTAGACAACACAGCGGCTGTTTTCTACCTCAACAAGCAGGGGGGAGCCTGATCACCTCCCCTCTGCCGAGAGGCCCTGCCCTTGTGGCACCTGTGTGTGGAACACGATATTACCCTGCAGGCGGAGTACCTGCCAGGGTTCAAGAATCTGCTGGTGGACACTCTCAACAGATCCTTTGGAGCCCACGAGTGGTCACTCAAGGACTCGGTCCTTTGTCAGGTTTTCTGCAGGTGGGGTTATCCCCTTCTAGATCTGTTTGCCTTGGCACACAATACCAAGTGTCAGAGCTACTGTTCCCAGCTGGGGCTGGGGAAACACTCCTGGGGGGGATGCCATGATGGCCATGTGGCCGGAGGGCATCCTTTACGCCTTCCCCCCTTTCCACTAATTTCCAGGGTTCTGACCAGGGCAAGGACCTTCCGATCCATGGTCATCCTCATAGCCCCCAGGTGCCCCAGACAGTTTTGGTTCCCCATTCTGGTGGACATGCTCACCAAGGAGCCTATAACGCTCCCACCAGTCCGAGACCTTTTGACCCAACTGTGGGACGGGGGGACCATGGTTCACCCAAATCTCAGGTCTCTTCACCTAACGGCCTGGTTTATCCATGGCTGAACCAACCGGAAAGGAATGTTTCCAGGAGGTTCAGAAGGTGCTCCTCATTAGTAGGAAACCCTCTACCAGACGGTCGTATGCTGCCAAGTGGTGGCGCGTCTCGTCTTGGGCGTCCCGAAGGGGAGTGCATCCGTCCTGTGCCCCAGTCCCGGCAATTTTGGACTATCTTTTCGACCTTCGGTCTACTGGCCTTTCTATCTCTTCTATTAAAGTCCATGTGGCATCTCTCTCTGCCTTCCATGTTGGTATGGCAGGAGAAGCAAAATGCAGGACAATGTAGCACTTTAAAGACTAACAAGATGGTTTATTAGATGATGAGCTTTCGTGGGCCAGACCCACTTCCTCAGATCAAATAGTGGAAGAAAGTAGTCACAACCATATATACCAAAGGATACAATTAAAAAAAATGTGAACAAATATGAAAAGGACAAATCACATTGCAGAACAGGAGGGGGATGCGGGGGGGGGGGGAAGGAAGGAAGGTAAGTGTCTGTGAATTGATGATATTAGAGGTAGGGAGAGTGGGATGTTTGTGAGTTAATGGTATTAGAGGTGATAATTGGGGAAACTGTCTTGGTAATGGGTGAGAGTTCAAATGTTTGTTAAGTCCTTGTTGGAAAGTGTCGAATTTTAACATGAATGACAGTTCAGAGGATTCCCTTTCAAGTGCAGATGTAAAAGGTCTTTGTAGCAGAATGCAGGTGGTTAAGTCATTGAGAGAGTGTCCTTTCTGGTTAAAATGGCAAGAAACTGTTTTCTCTTTGTGATCTTGTCTGATATCTGTTTTGTGGGCATTAATCCTTTGGCGAAGTGTCTTGAGATGTTTGTCCAATGTACATAGCAGACGGACACTTTCGGCACATGATAGCATAATTATATTTCTGGATGCGCCGGAATATGTGTTCTTGATCTTATAACTCACTTGGTTAGGTCCAATAATGGTATCAGCAGAATGAATATGTGGACAAAGCTGGCAACGGGGTTTGTTGCAAGGGAAGGTACCAGGGTTGGTATTAGTGTGGTATGTCCCGTGGTGGTTGGTAAGAATCATCTTGAGGTTAGGTGGTTGTCTATAGGAGACTATGGGTCTGTCTCCCAGAGCCTCCTTGAGTATGGTATCCTGTTCCAATATAGGCTGTAGTTTATTGATAATGTGTTGGACAGGTTTAAGTTGGGGGTTGTAGGTGATGATGAAGTGGGTCTGGCCCACGAAAGCTCATCATCTAATAAACCATCTTGTTAGTCTTTAAAGTGCTACATTGTCCTGCATTTTGCTTCAACTACCCCAGACTAACACGGCTACATTTCTATCACTATTCTACAGGTATGGCAGGAGTTTCTCTCTTCTCGGACCCAGGGGTTAAAAGGTTCCTTACGGGTCTGGAGAAATTGTACCCTTCAGTTAGGCCCCAGCTTCCCACGTGGGACCTCAACCTGGTGTTACACAAACTTATGTCGCCCCCCCCCGTTTGAGCCGCTGGCTACGTGTTCCCTGAAGCACCTCTCCTGGAAGGTTGCTTTCATTGTGGCCATTACGTCAGCTTGTAGGGTCTCCGAATTGAGGGCGCTCACTATAGACTCGCCCTACCTGCTGTTTTCAGATAATAATGTGAGGCTCCGCCCTCACCCGGCCTTTCTCCCCAAGGTGGTGTCACCGTTCCATTTGTCTCGGGAAATTTACCTCCCAATTTTCTTCCCCAAACCCCATGCCTCCCCCAAGGAGCAGGTGCTCCATTCCCTGGATGCTAGACAAGCGCTAGCGTTCTACATCGATAGGACCAAGCCCTTTCGCAGATCCCAACAGCTGTTCATTGCTTTCAGGGACAGGGTAAAAGGGTTACCTATTTCGACCCATAAGCTGTCAAACTGGGTCGTAGAGTGTATCAGGGAGTGTTATGTACTGGCCGGCAAGACTCCGCCCCGAGTTACAGTGCACTCTACCAGGGCACAGGCATCCTCGGTAGCGTTCAGGGCTCAGATACCAATTACTGAGATTTTCAGGGCGGCCATGGTCGTACCTCCATACCTTTACAGCACACTATGCGCTCACACAACAGGCCAGGGAGGATGCAGGGGTGGGCACTGCAGTCCTCAATTCTGTGGTGTAAATATGTTTGGTTATCACTGTCTCTTCGCACTTGCCTTTTCTATGTTTATCTGGTCGAATAAATTTGTTGGGTTTATTCAACATTTGCATGTTTTTTTGTTGTCTGACTGCTCCGACCCCTCCTCCTTGATGTGGGGTTGGCTTGGAAGTCACCTACTTCAAATGGACATGAGCAATCACTCAAAGAAGAAAAGAACGGTTACTTACCTGTAACTGTTGTTCTTCGAGATGTGTTGCTCATGTCCATTCGACTCCCACCCTACCTCCCCTTCGTCGGAGTGTCCGGCAAGAAGGAACTGAGGTGGGGCAGCGCCGGCAGGGGTACTTATGCTCCGCCATGGAGGCGCCACTCCAGGGGGCACCCTGCTGGCGCTATGGGTACCACTAGGGAAAACGCTCCGGAAGAAGCGGTGCACGCGGTGCACACCTACTTCGAATGGACATGAGCAACACATCTCGAAGAACAGTAACAGGTAAGTAACCGTTCTTTTCTTCTTCACACAGCGTGTAGTCAACCTGTGGAACCCCTTGCCAGAAGAGGCTGTGAAGGCTAGTACTGTAACAGAGTTTAAAGAAAAGCTAGATAATTTCATGGAGGTTAGGTCCGTAAAAGGCTATTAGCCAGTGGACAGAAATGGTGTCTCTGGCCTCTGTTCGTCAGAGGCTGGAGAAGGATGGCAGGAGACAAATCGGTTGATCATTGTCTTCGGTCTACCCTCTCTGGGGCACCTGGTACTGGCCACTGTTGGCAGACAGGCTACTGGGCTAGATGGACCTTTGGTCTGACCCAGTACGGCCGTTCTTATGTGATGTTCTTATGGCATGGGTGTTTTTTCTTCCCACGTCTGCCAGTGGTGTTTTTTCTCCCTCCAACAAGCTCCACTTCCAGGGGCCTTTTTTCTCCCTTAATGCTCCCGCTACTTGGGAAGGACCTTTTTTTCCTCTCCCCAGCCACATCCCTGTCTACCAGGGACCTTTTTTTCTCTCCCTCCCAACAGTGCTGTGTCCCAGGATAAGGGTGGGGTAAGTGTTTGGGGTATGGGGGCTACTTACTGGTGTGCTGGCAGGCAAGATGGCAGAGGCCTAGCCCTGCTGACCACTCCCTTTTTATTATGCCTTATATAGTTTCTCTGGGATGTCAACTCTTAATTTGATTAATAGCACACACATAGAACAGTAAAAATAAGTAATATATCAACACAGACAGCAAAGGGACAATTGACAACACTGAAATCATAGTAAAAGAACTAAAACATCAGGTGGTTGGCTATGGGTGTTTTAAATGAATGTTTAAGATCCATGCTATGTAAACGAAATAGAGACCATTTATTATGTTTTTAAAGTTTGCCTGGTTTGAAACTTTCACATTGTGTGTGTCACCAACTCAAAGAGTAGAAGCCACAGAGCCCGTTAACACATGGCTTCGGAGTTTTAAGCAGATCCATGCTTCAAAGCGCTTACAGCTAAGGTCTTCCATCGTACACCTAGCATCATATTTAGTGCTTCCTGAGCAAGCTGTACCCTCTATACCAATATTCCAATCATACGTATTATCCCACCAAATCTCTGTGATACCAACTAGGTCATAGTTGCGTTTATTACCACCTTAAGTTCTTTCTGATTATTTCCCATTCTTCTTGCATACTGATTGACTTTGCCCCCCAGTTCTGCCTTGTCCTTCATCTCTGCCCATGATCCCTCCCATTTGTAACCCATCTCCTATGTCTCCATGTTTTTCACTTACCTGTGGGCTTTGCACTTACCTAGTTTAAAGCCTAGTAGGTTTTTCACTTACCTAGTTTAAAGCCTCCTTGCTAGGTTAGCCAGTCTGTATCCAAATACTCTCTCCCTCTTTTTCGAAAGATGAACCCCATCCCTGCTTAACAGTCTTCCTTTTTGGAATAGCATGCCGTGGTGAAGGAAGACAAAGCCCTCCTGGGCCACCATCATCTTCACAGCCAGGCATTCACCTTCAGAATATACCTGTCTCTGCCTGGACCCCTACGTTTGGCAGGAAGGACTGCAGAGAATACCGCCTGTGCTCCAAACTCTTTCACCTGTACTCACAGAGCCCTGTAGTTAATCTTGATCTGCTCAAGGTCACACCTTGCAGTATCATTTGTGCCCACATGGATGAGGAAATAGCATAGGGTAGTGGTCAGCACGCTAGATAATCCTTGACAATCCCTCCATAACATCTCAGATATGGGCCCTAGCAGGTAAGCATACCTTCCAAGATGTCATGTTAGGGTGACAGATGGGCGCCTCTGTCCCCCTCAAAAGGGAGTCTTCAACCACCACTACCGTACGTTTATAACTGCTTTTATCTTTTGAAGGTTTCTGTACAAAATTTTGACTTTTTAACAGAGTGTCAAAGTTAGGAGAGGCAGGAAGGGATCGGAGGGGAAGAATGGTTCTGTAATATCAGCCCTGTTCTTGCTAACTTCTGTTAGCAAACCCTGCTTTTTGCTCACAGCTTAACTTTGCTTTATATTAGCTAACAAAGTACAGATGTGGACAGGCAGAATCATAGAGCTGGAAGAGACCTCAGGAGGTCATCAAGTCCAGCCCCCTGCCCAAAGCAGGACCAATCCCAACTAAATCAACCCAGCCAGGGCTTTCAGCCGAGACTTAAAAACTCTAGGGATAGAGATTCCACCACGTCCCTAGGAAACCCATCCCAGTATTTCACCACTCTCCTAGTGAATAGTTTTCCCTAATATCCAACCCAAACTTCCCGCACTGTAACTTGAGACCATTGCTCCTTGTTCTGCCATCTGTCACTACTGAGAACAGCCTTTCGCCATCCTCTTTGGAACCTTCCTTCAGGAAGTTGAAGGCTGCTATCAAACTCTGCCCCCAGTCTCTTCTGCAGACTAAAGAAACCCAAATCCCTCAGTCTCCCCTCAGAGGTCATGCGCTCCAGCCCCCTAATCCTTGTGGTTGCTCTCTGCTGGACCCTCTCCAGTGTGTCCACATCCTTTCTATAGTGGTATGTCCAGAACTGGATGCAATACTCCAGATATGGCTTCACCAGAGCCAAATAAAGGGGAATAATCACGTCTCAAAAATCTGCTGGCAATGCTCCTCCTAATGCACCCTAATATGCCATTCACCTTCTTGGCTACAAGGACACACTGTTGACTCATGTCCAGCTTCTCATCCACTCTAATCCCCAGGTCTTTTTCTGTAGAACTACTACTTGCTGGTTGGTCCCCAGCCTGTACCAATGCTTGGGATTCTTCAGCCTCTGGTGCAGGACTCTGCACTTGTCCTTGTTGAACCTCATCAGATTTCTTGTGGCTAAATCTTGCAATCTGTCCAGGTCACTCTGGACCCTGTCCCTGCCCTCCAGCGTATCTACCTCTCCCCCTAGCTTAGTGTCATCTGCAAACTTGCTGCGGGTGCAATCCATCCCTTCATCCAGGTCATTAATGAAGATGTTGAACAAAACCGGTCCAAGAACCGACCCTTGGGGCACTCCGCTAGAAGCCGACCGCCATCCTGACATGGAGCCGTTGATCACTGCCCGCGGGGCCCAACAGCCTCGCCAACCGTGAGCAACCCCAGCACTGGGGCCGAGCCCCATAGTCGGTTATTTAACCGTTCACTGAACAAGATTTTCCATCCCTCAAGCAGAGGCCTCCCTGTTCCTGTGCAGCCTGCAGGAGGGGCTCGCAGGCCTGGCTCTGGCTGGCCCGGCCTTGGCGGGACTCTCCCGTTGCTCCAGCACGCGGCTTGTCCCTGCAGCTGGCCAGGGCGGGGCCGTTGGCAGGTAGGTAACAGCTGCGGGCGCGCTGCATCAGGCACGTGCGCGAGGCGAGCAAAGCGCGGGCTGCACCACGCGCGCGGCCAGTGCACACGGCACCCGCCCCTCTTGCCCTCGCGCGGCCTTGCAGGCGCAGCTCCTCGCCGGGCCGCGGGGGGCGCTGTGCGCGGCTCTTCCCTCGGAGACGCCGCTCTAAGTGTCGGCGCAGGGGCTCGCCTGCCGCGGTTGCGTCACGTGCGTGCGTTTGGCGCGCCGCGGCCGTGCGGTAGCCTGCTGGCGCGAGCGGCGGCGGCATGGCGGGCGCGGGGCCGGTGGCGCAGGGCCTGAAGGAGGCGCTGGTGGAGACGCTGACCGGCATCCTCTGCCCGGTGCAGGGCGTGCGCGCGGCCGCCGAGGAGCAGGTGAAGGTGCTGGAGGTGACGGAGGGTGAGTGCGGGGCCGGGCCCTTCCTGCATCCCCGGCCCGGCCGCTGGCGGCGCCGCACGGGCCCCGTCTCGGGCTCCCTGCGCCGGCTTCCCCGGCCGCCGCCCGTCGCTCTTCGGGCCGCGCCGGGAGCCCCCGTTTCGCCCGGGCGGCTCCTAGTGGCGGGTGCGCCCATCCCCCGGGTGGGCGGGGCCCTAGCGCCGGGCGCCCCCGTCTGTGAGGGGGGGGGTGCCGAGCGCCTCTTTTCTGTGAGAACCGGGGCCAGCTGCTGCTTTTCCCTTCCAAGCTCCGCTGTTGGGAAGAGCTCGTTTATTCCCCGCAATCCCATCTGCAAGAGCGTGTATCCCTTTCAGTAGTGAAGCAAACGGTCAGTTGACTCGAAGTATTAATGTAAGAAGCGATATTAAAATATCTAAGTATAGAATGGTGACTAAACAAAGTCTTTAATATTTAACTGGTCTAATGAAGGACCACTCGGTTCTGCATGCTGAGAGAGGTGGTCAGGAAGAAAACTAAGCAAACAGCGAGGTGAGATAGTGATAGAAATGTGGCCGTGTTAGTCTGGTGTAGCTAAAACAAAATACAGGACAATGTAGCACTTTAAAGACTAACAAGATGGTTTATTAGATGATGAGCTTTCGTGGGCCAGACCCACTTCCTCAGAGGAAGTGGGTCTGGCCCACGAAAGCTCATCATCTAATAAACCATCTTGTTAGTCTTTAAAGTGCTACATAGTCTTGTATTTTGTTTCAGCTAGGTGAGAGAGAGACTCGCAAAGCTAGGTGGCTGGTCGTCAAACTAGCAAATGAATTTTTATTTTAATGTTGATAAATGCAGAGTAATGCGTATTGGAAAACAGTTGTGAGTTATAGTTGGGATTGATGGGGACAAAATCTTGGATAGTTTTGGATTGTGGTTAGTGTTCTGAAAATATCCATTTAATGGGCAGCAGCAAACAGAATGTCAGGAATCACTAAGAAAGGGATAGAGAATATCTTATTGCTGTTATATAAATCGATGGTACTCCCACATTTGGAATGGTTGCCTCATTTCAAAAAATATTGTGGCATTGGAGAAAATTCAGAAAAGGGCAACAAAAAATTAAGAGTTTAGAATGGCTGCCATATGAGGAGAGATTTAAAAGAATGGGAATTTTTTAGCTAAGAAAAGAGGAGATGGGAGTATGATAGAAGTCTATATAATCATAACTGGTGTGGGGAAAGTCACATTTCTTTATGTATTTACTCCTTCCCATAACATGATAACTAGGGAGTCACCAAATGAAATAATAAGTAGCGAGTTTAAAACAAAAAGAAGTATATCTCCACACAACACAAAGTCAACCTATGGAACTCCTTGCCTGTTGTGATGATCAGGACATTAACAGGTTTTTTCCCCAGATCACACTTAGACCCAAGTGGAACACAGCAGGTCACAATTTAACAGCATATATCATCCTTCCTTCCAGCATCAGGGCATTCAGAGTCCAGGCCTCCTCAGTATACCTGAGAACAATTCCTGTGTTTAACCAGTTAACCGATTAATTGGGGAAGGGGAGAATGGTGGACTCTGTGGGGCTGTAGCAGCCTGTGCCCATGGCAGTTGGAGGGGGTGGGAAAGGATGCTCCAGACCCTGCCACTTAATCATTCACTTCCATAGAGCTTAGCCAATACCTCTGCCAAGCTTTGTGCCTTAACTTTGGTGTGTAGATCAGATGCTGAATCTGAGATCTGTTCTTCAATCCTTATTTAGCATGGTGTAGCTAGGTAGAATTCCTCAGACCTTTGTGTTAATCTGTAAATTGCTTAATAGTCATCATAGGGATGTGTTCTGCCAAAGACTCAATGGTGAAAAATGGTTACCTACTTTCCAGTAATATTAGTTCACAGTATTTTGTCTATATGGATCCCAGCGTGCAACCTCTATTGCTACTTTTTCAGAGCTGAGATGGGCTGGGATTTTGAATTGAACCGTATCTGTACTAAGATCAACCTCACTTTGTTGCTTAGGGCTGTGAAAAATTTAATGCCATGCACAATATAGTCAGCTTGATTTAACCCACAACGTAGATGTGGCTAGGGTAACAAGAATTATTTTGTTGACCTACCACCTCTTGGAGAGGTGAGCTATCTTCACTGTTAGAAAAACCCCTGCTGTCAGTGTAGGAATTGTCTATTCCAGGGGTCAGCAACCTACAGCATATGTTCCATAAGGGGCATGCAGGCTGGAGCTCGGCTTTACTGCTCCTTCCCCACACAGCCACTGTAGCATACCCTCTTCCCTGTAGCAGATTAGGTTGCGGTGGAATGAGGCAGCATTGGGGCTCTTCAGCAGCGCCGCTGGGGCTGGCGCAGGATTGCGTGGCTGCAGCAGCATCTCTGGCCTCCGACTGCCCCGGAGGCGCCACTGCCATGGCCATATGGTCCTGAGCCAGTCCCGGAGGCTCTTCTGCTGTGGACATGTGGTCCCGGGCTGGCTCAGCAGGGCTGGGGAGCAGCTATATGCCCCCACCTCCCAGAACTCCAAGCCGGAGTGTGTCTTCACCATGGCACTGAAGCAGATACAGAAAGTGAGTGTGGCTCTGCCAGAGGATCTGGGCCTAGGGCATGCTGTAGGGAGCCCAAGCAGTCAAATTCTGGGGTGGGAGCACAGCCGCGGGGAGGGGAACGATAGCTCAGTGGGGGGAGGGATAGCTCAGTGATTTGAGCATTGACCTGCTAAACCTAGGGTTGTGAGTTCAATCCTTGCAGAGGCCATTTAGGAATTTGGGGCAAAAATTCATCAGGGATGGTACTTGGTCCTGCTGTGAAGGCAGGGGACTGGACTCAATGACCTTGCAAGGTCCCTTCCAGTTCTAGGAGATAGGCAATCTCCATTATTATTATTATTATTATATTAACGATGTGAGGGTTCTTTTGAGGGAAAGAGCTGTATGGGAGGAGAGCTGGGGAGGGGGGAGGAGAGTCCCTTGTAGGGGAAGGGGCTGTATGGCAAGGGGGCTAGTGAAGATCTATTGTAGGAGAAAGGGTTGAGGGGGAGACCAGAACTGCAGGCAAAGGGTTTTATGAGAGGGGAGCTGCGGGGAGAGGGAGGGTTGCACTAGAAGGGAAGCTGATGGCAGGGGTGCGGGAAGATTTAGAGGAAGAAAGGCTGTGTGGGCAGCGAGAACTTTGTGATGCCTGTGTCTGAGGATAGCAGTGGTTGTTAAATCTTGACTGTAGTTCTGCTCCTCAGAATAATGGGGCTCTTGTGTCTCTCCTTATACCCGTGGGGATTGTGATGGTTTATTATTACTTCTGGGAGACTGTTCTTTGTTCCTTTTCCCCCATGGAAATGGAATGTCAGTCTGTGAATTGGAGGAGCATTACCTGTAGCATTGGTGCTTTGCAGCTACATAAATGTCTGGATAAGGTTTTTAACCTTGTGTGAACACTAACTTTCACAAGGCCCAAGTAAGGTGGGCCAGTTCTGAATTTCAGGCCTCCCTGTCCCTTCCCTTCACCCTGTGAGACTGGAGCAACAGAGGAGTGAGGTGTCTCAGTTGGGGGCCACATCAGTGAGGGTTGTGGTTTTTTGGAAGAATTTTTTTGTTTTTGTTTTTGTTTTTTGTGGGTTTTTTTTTTTTTTTTTTTTGCTTCTCACTTTTGTGGTCCCAATCTGATTTTTCTGTGGGTCAGTAACCCCCAAACCCAAAAAGTTTCCCAACCCATGCCATAAATAAAGAAAACATTGAAACCTTTTGTGGTGGACATAGTATTTTACATAGTTTATCAAACTTCATTTTAAATAAACATGACCGAGTTAAAATGCTTAATCTGTTTAATTTAAATTAAACAGTTCTCCCTAGCTGCAGCTGGTTCAGAAAATATGGTCACTGTACCCAGCCTACGCCTGCTCTCTCTCCTCCCTCTACCCTCCGGCACACAGATCCATGAATAATTTAAATCTTGGCATGCCACTTCTGAAAGGGCTTTACAGTGATACAGCTGCATTGCCAGAGCTGTGGTTCTGTAGTGTAGATATACTCTGAATGATGGAACTGATGTGTTTGGTGGTGCTCTGATGTGTTTGGTTGGGAGCAGGGGTTTGGATACAAGAATATTCAGAATGCAGAAGGGGCTCCAAAAGACACTGCTGGTCAAAAGATTCTAGTCTCACGTGTGCTTCCATGCTTTAACAGTATTCACATGGACAACTCAAAGAGCTAATGTTACTTTACACTAATTAACCATTCTTTTCTAAAAGTTCTTTTAAAACATTGTTTCTTTTTGGAATTCTTTGTGTTCTTAGTTTTACAGACACTTCTCCTTAAGAACACTAACAGCTAATCCTCTGAAAATTGATATGGTTCTTGTAAGACTCATATTATATTGCTTCAAAAAGAGCTGTTGTCAGATAAATGAAACTGTTGCAGCTTAAGGATTTTAAGTATCGGGTAACTGACTAATCGAATAGTTGATGCATTTTTGCATTGACTATTTGATTAGTCGATAGGGTGCCTCCGCCTTTGAAGTATAGCAACAGACCTAGAGCTATTACTACATTTCAAAGGCGAAAGCACCAAAGCCTGGGGTCAGCTGGGGACTCTCCCGCTGACCCTGTGCTGTGCTGCTGCTTTGATGCATTTAGAAGGAGGGTTAGCGCCTGGGGCCAGGAGCTGACCCCACTGTGGCTCCCCTGCTTATCAATTTCATTGACTAATTGATTAGTTGATTGAATTAAATTTAATATCCCTAGTACTGGTTAAGTAGTGGGTGCTAGAGTAGCTCCCTGCCTGCCATGGGCTAGGTAGCTTCAGCTAGGGATGTTGAAATGTGTTTATTTAGGTAAACATGTAGCGTCTGAAAATTTCAGTGGTTACATGTTTTTACATGTTTGCATGGAGCCATTTGGGTGCCCCCTGCTGCCTCTGTGTCAGAGGGCTGTGTATAAGTACATGTTAACTGATGAGCCTAGGCTCATTGGTTAACCATGTACACAAGTACATTTTCACATTCCTAGCTCTAGCCCTGAAGAGGGGTCACCACAGTCAGGGACTTCTCTCATCTGGAGCAGCTTCTGTCCATGGAGGGGCTTGGGCACTGGCAGTAGCCCCAAACCGCATGAGGTGGCTGGGAGCGGGCAGCTGACCCCAGGGTGGGACTGAGAGCGGGAGCCCTGTGGACTGGGGGCTTCTCCAGTCACGCTGGAGCCATCCTTTACCTGGATCCCACTTAATCAATTAACCTGTTAAACATTAGGCCAACAGTTAACATCAGGTACATGAGTGTACTTTGAGCAATCTGGGTCTACACCATGCACCACCCATTGTGCAATAGTGTCATAAGATAATTTCCTATATAGAAAACTTTACCTGTATGTACCTAAGGGCTTCAAGAATCTCTTCAGTGCAGTACTACAAGTTGAACCTCTAAGATCTGTAACTCTCTGGTCTGGCAGCATCACCATGGATATTGCTGGACCAGAGAACCCCTGGGCTGGGCTGGTGTGGTGAGTGTAGCCCTTGGCAGTGCTGGAGGCAGCGGGCCAGGAGCTGGGAGTGCAGTCTTGGCCAGGCTGGCATTGCAGGGGGTGCTGCCCTGGCCTGGGCTGGCGCGGTGGGGAGCGCAGCCTTGGTTGGAGCTGACAGCAGGGAACACAGCCTATCCAGGGCTGGAAGCAGCAGGGCCAGCGCCACGCGGGGTGCAGCCCCAGCCAAGGCTGGAGGCAGTGGACCTGGCTCCTGTTCAGGGCTGGCATGGTGAGGGACTGTCAGCAGCACAGCAGGCAGGAGAGGGAGCACAGCCCCAGCCGAGAGCAACACTGACAGCCTGGAGGGGAGCCTCAACCTCCCCTGGTCTGGCAAACTCCATGGTTCAGAACTACTGAGGTCCTGAGGGTGCCAGCCCAGGGAGGTCTGACCTGTACTAGTGGATTGGTGAGTTCCTGTACTATTTTATAATTTATTCATTGTATTGTATTTTAATTCTTTGAAAATTGGTATTCCATTGGCAAGTAAACTTGTAGTTAACTGGAATTTTTGAATAGCCAGCACTCCCCATTCCCTCAGGATGCCAGATAACAAAACTTTTATTTTACTTTAAATCTACTTTTCTGTAGTTAATCTTTTTTATATTTTTATCTAAAACATTGTGGTGTTTCAAGTGCAAAAGGAAATTTGCTCGGGAACAAGGGACTGGTACATTCTTCTCTCCATGTTGAGGGAGTGATGGACTAGACAATATAGAATCATAGAATAATAGGACTGGAAGGGACCTCAAGAGGTCATCGAGTCCAGCCCCCCCGCCCTCAAGGCAGGACCAAGCTCCGTCTACACCATCCCTGACAGATGTCTATCTAACCTGTTCTTAAATATCTGCAGAGAGGGAGATTCCACCACCTCCCTTGGCAATTTTTTCCAATATTTGACCACCCTGACAGTTAGGAATTTTTTCCTAATGTCCAATCTAAACCTCCCCTGCTGCACTTTAAGCCCATTACTCCTTGCCCTGTCCTCAGAAACCAAGAGGAACAATTTTTCTCCTTCCTCCTTGTGACACCCTTTTAGATATTTGAAAACTGCTATCATGTCCCCCCTTAATCTTCTTTTTTCCAAACTAAAAAAGCCCAGTTCATGAAGCCTGGCTTCATAGGTCATGTTCTCTAGACCTTTAATCATTCTTGTCGCTCTTCTCTGTACCCTTTCCAATTTCTCCACATCTTTCTTGAAATGTGGTGCCCAGAACTGGACACAGTACTCCAGCTGAGGCCTAACTAGTGCAGAGTAGAGCGGCAGAATGACTTCACGAGTTTTGCTTACAACACACCTGTTGATACAACCTAGAATCATATTTGCTTTTTTTGCAACAGCATCACACTGTTGACTCATATTCAACTTGTGGTCCACTATGACCCCTAGATCCCTTTCCGCCATGCTCCTTCCTAGACAGTCGCTTCCCATCTTGTATGTATGGAACTGATTGTTCCTTCCTAAGTGGAGCACTTTGCATTTCTCTTTATTAAACCTCATCCTGTTTACCTCTGACCATTTCTCTAACTTGCTAAGGTCATTTTGAATTATGTCCCTATCCTCCAAAGAAGTTGCAACCCCACCCAGTTTGGTATCATCTGCAAACTTAATAAGCGTACTCTCTATCCCAATATCTACATCATTGATGAAGATATTGAACAGTACGGGTCCCAAAACAGACCCTTGAGGAACTCCACTTGTTATCCCTTTCCAGCAGGATTTAGAACCGTTAACAACAACTCTCTGACTACGGTTATCCAACCAATTATGCACCCACCTTATCGTGGCCCTATCTAAGTTATATTTGCCTAGTTTATCAATAAGAATATCATGCGAGACCGTATCAAATGCCTTACTAAAGTCTAGGTATATGACATCCACCGCTTCTCCCTTATCCACAAGGCTCATTATCCTATCAAAGAAAGCTATCAGATTAGTTTGGCATGACTTGTTCTTCACAAACCCATGCTGGCTATTCCCTATCACTTTATTACCTTCCAAGTGTTTGCATATGATTTCCTTAATTACCTGCTCCATTATCTTCCCTGGGACAGACGTTAAACTGACCGGTCTGTAGTTTCCTGGGTTGTTCTTATTCCCCTTTTTATAGATGGGCACAATATTTGCCCTTTTCCAGTCTTCTGGAATCTCCCCTGTCTGCCATGATGTTTCAAAAATCATAGCTAAAGGCTCAGATACCTCCTCTATCAGCTCCTTGAGTATCCTGGGATGCATTTCATCAGGACCTGGTGACTTGCTGAGTCCTACTGGTCAGACTTCTGATGAGTGCAGATGGTACAGCTCTGGGCTTCTCAGCTGGGGACCTAGAGGTATTTTGGCTGAAGACTCTTGTTGGTTTGTGCACTTTTTGGCCAGAGAATTTGTGAACATCGTTGGGTGTCGCCCTTGCCTGTGGATGTTTGTCTGAGGGCAATTATGGAGGTCTTTGCCATTTGTCACAGTGTGAGAGGGAACCCAGTTTGGTAAGTCAGAGGGCTCAGCAGTACCTCAGTTCTAGCTTGCACCCTGGAGGACAGGGGAAAGCCCATCACACTATTTCGAGGGTGGACAATAGGCTTCCTGCGGGCTGGATATGCTTTGTGAAGGCTAGCCTGTGGCAGCCCTGCCAGAAGATTTATTTATCTGAACACCTGCAAGTATGGCCACTTGCAGCTCCTGTTTGCCACCGTTTGTCATTCTTGGACAATGGGAGCTGTGGGAAGTGGTGACCCAGCCCATGCAACTTCCCACAACTCCCATTGGCCAGGAATGACAAACTACAGCCAATGCGAGTTGCAAGCAGCCCTACTTGAAGAAGCTCAGGTAAATAAAGCATCTGGTGGCCTGCCAGGGGCTAACCTTGGTGAACCTTGTCGGTCCTATGGACCACGTATTTGCCCACCCTGCACTATTTATTTATTTTAGAAAACTCATTACTTGTGCCATGACAGCATGTCTTGAACTTCGCTGCAAACTGTGGCCCTGAATAATTTTTATATTTCTTTCCCGTGAGGAGTGTTGGCCTCCTTCACTGGAAGCAGTGGTAACATCTTTACTTGTATGATAAGCTCAGTTCTGGAGAACATGAAGAATTCATTTTTTTTCTCTCTCTCTCTCTCATACTTTTTATATAAAAATTAGCATCAATAGGCTGGGGTTGGGGGTTTGCAGAGTTGAAACAAAAGGAGCCTTGCGGGCAGCATGGTCCACAGCGGCAGGACACGGTGAGCTCCCTGCTTGCCCTGCTGGTGTCTTCCTTGATTCTGCGCCTACACTCAGACCTCTCGCTCACCAGCTCAGCCCCCCGTAAGATTGGAGCTCCCCTGCCTGCTTCCTGTGGGGTGAGAGGAGGGCAAAGCCCCAAGCCTCTCTGCTGGATCCAGCTTTCCAGTTCTGCACGCTCCCATTTCCCTTCCCCTTCCTTCAGCCAAAATTGACCTGCCCCCCCAGCCCTGTGGTCAGCAATGCCCCACACCAAGCCTTGTCCCCAATCCAGCAGACAGCCTGGTTCACAGGAGCTGCCTCCTTCCTGCCTGTGGGCCAGCCAGAGCTCTCTTAGCCGGGAAGCCGCCTGCAGGCTTTCTGTAGCCAGGATGAGAGGCGGGGCCGCCCCAGCCTCTTCCCGGCCCTCCCCAACCTGGCAGGGGGGAAAGGAGGGACTGCCGAGGGTGGGGAGATCCAAGCTGCATTGTCCCAGCCCTCCTGGTGGCCATGGGGAGAGCCAGGGCTACTACCCCCAGAAAGAGGGGGGTTGGCAAGCATAGCAAGCAGGGGGCACAGCCCCCTAGTTTCCTTTGTGCTCTGTCTTATTGTGCCATGAGGTGAGAATTTGATCTGTTTTCTGTTGGGGACACTTATATTGCCAAAGTCCTTCATTTAGTTTCTGTCAAGTGGTTTGGCTCGTTAGTGTTGAGGGCCTTCTGGTACTTGAGAATAATGTTCTTGGCAGTCATTTTCCATAGACAGCAATAATTTGAGCTTCAAATTTGTGTTGATAACTAGTGATTGGTGGGGCTGGTAAATGTATTGGCTTTCTTGAGCATGTCAGTTTTTCCTCCCAATTTTTGTTGCAATTTATACAGTTGTATTAGCATTTTTGGATCTTTGCCTTTCATCCAACTCATCTGGGTCTTGTGTCCTCCACTTGGATAACATTTAGCTTGTTCAGTAATAGGTTTGACTTTTTACGTAGGCTTTGCTGTGTCCGTTTGGATAGTCTGGCATTTTGCCTTCTGAATTCTTCAATAAGTGATCCTTCAGAGGAAGGTGAAATATGTTCTTTAGACATCTAACAAGTTTTCCTACTACTTGGCCCAGGTGAAAATTGTTTTGACCACTATATTATTGATCAGTCCTGCTTCGAAGCGTGACATTTGGTTATATTTCTTAGTTTGCATAAATACAAGTAATTAGCAGTCATGAAACTAGTCCCATTAACTTGGAATCAAGAGCAGAAGTTTCTTTCTGGTTCTTATCTGAGATTTTCTGGATCTCTTCCAGTATAGTGTAAACATTGGCCTTCTGCAAAGGAAAGTCCTCAGAGGATCAAGACTCGCTCCTGGGCACGTGGTGTTCACTGAGCCTAACTGATGGAGCCTGCGCTTGGATAAAGGCCAGTTGTGCAGTTTTTTTCTATTAGCTGTGTTTTTGAATCCACAAATACTTTGTAAATGCAAAATCTTCAGGGGGTAGCTGAGTTAGTCTGTACAGAATAAACTTAAAAAACAACAAATAGTCTGGTAGCACTTTAAAGGCTAACAAAACATGTAGATGGAGGTTTAAGGTGTTTTCCGCTAGCCTGAATGGCTCCATAATTCTGCTAAGAACTCCCAGCTTCCTGTGGGTGGGTAGTCCCAGCCCTGCTGAGGATCTCACATACTAAACAGACGTCCCATCAAAGTAGTACAGTACAGTAACAGATTTCCTAAGAGGCATTGATTATTCATGTCCTTCAGACAACAACATAAAATCTGATTAGGTGAAGTAAGGTTGAGGTTGCATACATTTTACCATATCAATCACAACAATTTTATAATCAAAGATTATTAGGTACAGAAATGCAGAGTTAGGGTTAAATTTAAAAGAAATCCAAATATGTGAAGGCCTGAAGATGGGCAGTTAAGGCACCAAAGAATCTCAACTGTTTTGCAGTGATGCCATAGGAGAGAACCTTTAAATGTCAGTTTAATTTACTCTGGGACTACAAATGCTAAAATGCTCTAAGCATAATCATGTGGTTTTTGCACAGTGTTTCTGCAGGGCAGAATTGTTTAACCTATGGTCAAACTTAAAGTGTATCCAAACTCTGACTCCGTATTACTCAGGGACTGGTAATACTTATTTCTAAGATAATTACATTTTTGGAGTTTTTTCTCTTTAAACTATTCATATATACTCTCGACATTAGCACCAGTTTAATAGATTTTGTCTAGAAGTTTTCCTGGTTATTAAATGTATTAAAAGTATCATACAAACAAAAGTCCTAAAGACGGCTGCCATGTGATAGCTCCAGTGAGTGGAAGATATGAAAAATACTGATTTTTATTTTAAAAGCACTGAGCCAGATTTACTGTTATGCTGTGTCGTTGCACAACTGGAACAGTGCAAAGTAGCTGCAAACTGGCAAGTGTAGTTCTTTAAATCAGCTGCAAATTTTTATCTGGGATATGGAATAGCATAGATCACTAGAACTGGAAGGGGCCTCAAGATGTCATTGAGTCCAGGCCCATGCCCTCACGGCAGGACCTACCACCATCTAGCATCCCTGACGGGTGACTGTCTAACCTGCTCTTAAATATCTCCAGTGTTAGAGATTCCACAACCTCCCTCAGCAATTTATTCCAGTGCTTAACCATAACTTTTTTACTTTAAATGGAGGAGGTACCATGTAAACTTGCAGGATATGACGTTCTGGAATTTCTATAATTGAAGATTTAAAATTGGATGTGTCTGAACATTTAGAGCTTGATAAAAGGGTTGGTGAGAGTGGGATGCAGTTGCAATAACTAGGAATTACCAGGTTTGGGGGATGATTGGGGAGTAGAGGGATTCAACAGTGATGTATTTGATATAGGAGTAGGACAAGGGATGTGTCCGCCTGAGAAGGAACCTCAGTTTACTAATGTACCTTGCCAAAGAGCTACAGTAATTTGTCAGCAGTCCCCATCAGGTGTGTCCTCTACATCTCTAGCATCTTTTGCCCACCAGTAGCCCTATCAATTAGTGCCTCCTTTTTCTTCCCCATGCTTCCTGCCAACTGCAATCAGCTGTTTCATAGCACTCAGGAAGCTACGTGGGGGAGGAAAGGAGCAAGGGCACAATATGCTTGGAGGAGGAGGTGGAGCCAGGAATTGAGCACTGGAAATTTGTCACATGTAGCCTTGGAGTCTGTTCCTGAGCAAGGAGCCGCATAATAACTTCAGAAGAGCCACAAGTGGCTCCAGAGCCACAGGTTGGCCACCTCTGCTCTAGTAACTGGAGTAAGAGAGGGCTATGTGCAGCAGATTGAACAGTAACAGACTGCAGATACCAGTGCTGATTGTCAGGGCTTGACAAATACACTTGCGCGCGCTCGCCCGTGGCGAGTAGATTTTACCAGCTGGTGAGTGCAGGGGCAGACTGGTCCGGTGGACCTTTGTGATGGGCTGGCCGAAGCCTGCACTATGGGTGGCGCAGCCCCATCTGATCTGCTGGCTGGCGGAGGAGTGGAGCGCCGCTGGGAGGGGGAAGTGTGGCGATTCTTGCCACCGGGCTGCCTGCTGCTGCTCCAGCATGAGGAGGTGGGGCGCGAGCCAGAGGGTGGGACGCCGGCAGATGCCAGGATGCTGGCGTGACGTGGCCCGACCGATTTTTAAGGGCCGTGACTCTGGCCCTTGGAGCTGGGAGCTGGCTGTGGCACGCGGCACAGCCAGGCCCCGCCCTGCTGACTCCAGTCCTGCCACGGCCACAACCCCCTCGCTGTCAAGAGACCGCTCCCTGTTGACCACCTGGCTCGCTCCACCCTCCCCGTGCCCCTTTGTCTCCGTGCTGCCCATTCCCTACACCGCCCCTGCTCCCCTGTACCCCGGACTCCCTGCTCTCCCTCTTCCCTGCAACTCTCTGGCTCTGTGCTGCCCTTGCACCCTGCTCCGCCCAATCCCTGCCCTCCCCTGCTCTGTGCTGCCCATTCCCTGCACTGCCCTAGATCCTGATTCCTCTGTCCCTCCCATTCCCCACATCCCATTCCCCGTGCCTCCACCGCACCCTGCCCCTCCCAGCTCTGTGCTGCCCGTTCCCTGCACTGCCCCTAGACCCCGATCGCTCTACCTGTCCCATTCCCCATGCCTCCACTGCACCCTGCTCCCCCCAATCCCTGCGTTCCTCTGGCTCTGTGCCTCCCGTTCCCTGTGCTACCCCTGTACCCCTCCACTGTTCCCTGCACCCTCTGGCTCTGTGCTGTCCCTGCACCCTGCTCCCCCTGTGGGTCGGGAGTGAGGGGTGCTTGTCCATAGGGAGGGGCTGGACAGGGCAGGGAAAAGGCTGTTGTGACCCAGCAGCGAGTGAAAGGGGGAGTTTACTTGAAGCGCCTTTGCCTTTATGGAAAAAAACTAATGAAAATGCTATTTGCTATTTATAGGGCTAAAATGCCGGGACAAAAATGAAAACAAACCAAAGAAAAAAAAAAACCCATTGCAAAGTGCAAACGTGTAAAAGGAAACAACAAAGGGGAGGGGGGCAAAAAATGTTTTGCTTGGGGCAGCAAAAAACCTAGAGCTGGCCCTGAGGGAGGGGAAGGAAGGGGCTTGTGTGGAGGGGAGGGGAGGGGAGGAGAGGAGGTCAGGAGAAGAAGAAGAAAAGGGAAGGCACGAAGGGACGGGTGCAGGAGAGACAAATGCCAGGGGGCCAAGTGCAGACAATGAGGAAAAGGGCAGGAGGGGAGGTGTCAGTGGGAGGGGGGGAACAGGGTGATGCTGGGAGAGGAGAGGGTAAGGACACGGGGGGATTATAGGGGAGAGGGGGAGGTGCTGGGAGAAGGCTTGAAAGAAGGGAGGGCATGAGGAAGGTGAGGGGCAGTGAGGGAAGGGGGAGTCACCAGGAGGGTGCAGGTGCCAGGGGATTCTGGGGGTGAAGCAGAAGGGCAGACACCTGCAGGGGAGGGACCAGCACCAGAGGAGAGAGGCAGGGCAGGTGTGTAGAGGGAGGTGTTAGAAGAGGGGATGAGGAGGGGTAGCTCATATGATCAGAGTGGGGCTACTGGAGGAGTGGGCACGGGGGGAGAGAAGGGCTGGTGGAGGGGGGCAGGTCTCAGGAATGCTGAGGGCAGTGAGAAGGACAGGAGTCAGGATAGCAGAGGAGGGCGAGGGGTTGGGAGGCAGCAGGCACCAGGGGAGCTGATGGAGCAAGGGGAGGAGACATGGCAGCAAAGGGAAAAGGTAGAGGTTTATAAGATATTTATTAACTTTTTATTAGTAATTACTGTTCTTATTCTTATTAGGAATTTATGCCATTAAAAAAACACTTTTTGTGGGGGAGGGTGGCAAGTCCCTTTTTTGCTTGGCGAGTAGGGTTTTCCATAGTTTGTTGAGCCCTGCTGATTGTGCTTCTTCTTCAGAATATTACCAGAGATTCAGTGCACCATGCTTGCAGCTGTTTCTATTGCTTTGCACTTACCTGTGACCCCTGGGCCCACCATGGACAGGGGCTGCTTCAGATGCCCAGAGCATCAACCTAATGAGTGATGTTCACTGGTTAACTGATTAACCTTTCACATCCCTATTTCTGATAGCGCTGATTCTGATTTCAGCCAGTCAGAGCAGCCGGGGGGAAAAGCCAGCCTGGGGGACAGGGAGTGGCGGCGGCAGCACATGGAGCCACTTCTTCCTCCTTCCAGACAGAGCTCATGGATTGGATCCAGCCCTGGCTTGCCTGATTCTGGCTCGCAAGCTTTTAGCGCTCCTTCCCCACAGTGGGGAGCCAGCACTGATGCTCCATTCCCATGGGAAGAGTTGAGGGGTGGGGATGGAGCATCACCACCATCAACCTGATACTAGGGGGGAGAGAACCAAGCCTCAAGTGCCAGATCAGGCCCCTGGCCTAAGTTGTTTTAATGCAGTATCTGCAGCCTTATTGTCCAGTTGTTTATTGACTTAGCGTTATTCATAAACTGCAGTTAAACTTTTTAAATGCTTGTATGCTGTATGCTTGCTATTTACTGGACTGCAGCCCAGGTATGTATTTTCTGAGAAGCATTAAAAAGAAGCAAGGGTTCATCACATGGGTAAAAAGCATAGGGATGTTAAACATTGGTTAAATGAACTGGTTAAATGAACCCCATGACTTCTTATTGGTTGGTCGACTATTCTATAATCCCTGAGGGCGGGGCTGGCAGCCAGTGCATTTCAGTCCCACTCCTGAGAAGCCCCCTGCTAAGAATGTTAAGGACTAGTCGACTATTCGATAAGCATTTACTTATCGGATAATCTGTCAACTAGTCAATCTCCCACCCCCCGCCTCTATCAGATAGAGGCAGCAAAGGCGCGGGAAGGGGTACTGCAAAGTGGCAGCGCTGCACAGCTGAGCTGGAGATCATCTGTGCGATGATGCTTCTTTGAAATCACCTCCGGATTGCAAAGGGGCAGCTCGGGCCTCCCCAGCTGATCTCGGGCCTCCCCAGCTGATCTCGGGCTGTGCGCAGCATTTCCCCAGAACCAGGGGTCAGCCCCAGCTGACCATGGGTTCTGGGGAACTGCTGTGCACCGAGGGTCAGCTGGGGAGTCCCCAGCTGATTCTGGGTTCTGCTGAAATGAGACCCCCACTGGCCCTGGGTTCCATGGCTTTGAAATGCACAAGAGCCCTTCTGGGGACTATTGTACATTTCAAAGCAGGCACCCATGTGCAGTTTGGAGTCAGTGGGACTTCCTGTGGCCCCGGGCTGTATGCGGAGTTCTGCATTCCTCCTTTGAAATGCACAACCTGTACATTTCAAGGAGGTCTGCAGAAATACTTGTCGACTATTCGAAATTCCATCAGCTACTCAACTAGTCAATTAACTGCATTTTAACATCCCTGTCCCCTGCCACCTCTGTTTCAGAGGCAGCAGCGCAGGGTGCTGAGGGAGCCAGTTTAAAAAGCAGCTCCCCTCACTGACTGGTTGCCTGTTGGTACACGCTGCAGCCCCTGTCCTGGGGAGTGGGGGTGGGGCTGAGCTTCTGGGACCCAGCATGAGCCAGGCTGCATGCCCATCGGGCTCCTAATACACTTTAAATGCAGAGCTGCGGCATGGGTCGGTGCCAGACCCGGTCTTGTCACAAGAGATAGAAATGTAGCCGTGTTAGTCTGGGGTAGCTGAAGCAAAATGCAGGACAATGTAGCACTTTAAAGACTAACAAGTTCAGAGGATTCCCTTTCAAGTGCAGATGTAAAAGGTCTGAACTGTCATTCATGTTAAAATTCGACACTTTACAAAAAGGACTTAACAAACATTTGAACTATCTCACCCATTACCAAGACAGTTTCCCCAATTATCACCTCTAATACCATTAACTCACAAACATCCCACTCTCCCTACCTCTAATATCATCAATTCACAGACACTTACCTTCCTTCCTGCCCCCCCCCACCCCCCCCCCGCATCCTCCTCCTGTTCTGCAATGTGATTTGTCCTTTTCATATTTGTTCATTTTTTTAATTGTATCCTTTGGTATATATGGTTGTGACTACTTTCTTCCACTATTTGATCTGAGGAAGTGGGTCTGGCCCACGAAAGCTCATCATCTAATAAACCATCTTGTTAGTCTTTAAAGTGCTACATTGTCCTGCATTTTGTCACAAGAGGGCGCTGTTGATCAAGCCATATCACACTACCCATTTGGTTCAGCATTCACAGAACAAAAGAGTCTTTCACAGTATCTTAAACATACCTTTAACAAGTTTTATTGCCCTCAGTTCAGGAGCAGGTTTAAAAGCTCTCTTTATATATGTATATTTAGTACTTAAACAATTAAAACAGCATTAAAAGGCATCACAGGCATTAAAAGCAATATTTAAATGGAATAATTAACAATCTACATCTAATCCTCAACCCAATTTAGCAGCCTAATTCTTAATCCAATTTAACACACTCTCATACACACTCACCCTCTGGGGCTGGCCAGACCCCAGGTAATGTTGGTCAGTTTGGTTGAGGCGGTAGTCTGACGTGCACGTCACCCCAATATGCTGAATCGATGGTTTCCGACTTGTGGGGGAAAATGGTGTGGTATATATCCCCTTGGCAGGGGCCAGTCTGGTGAGATGCCATCCACTGGTTGCACACAGTCCAGGGGGGTGATGTCCGTTAGTGAAACCCCCTTCTTCTCACTGATGTGTCCACGACCAATCCAGAAATATCTCTTTTTTTTTTCATTGCTTGCCTCACCACGAGCATGAAATAATGATCTATCCTTGGTAAGATTCTTCCCTTGTTACTTTTTCTTATCTGGCAAATGCTGGAAACGCTATCTCAGCTACATACACAGTTCTTTTATTTCACACAGTCTTTTCTTAAATTTGTAAACAAGTCCATAATCCTCTGGGGTTTTTGCCCGGACCAAACAAGTCCATAATCCTCCAGGGCTTTTGCCTGGACTTCAGCATAGCCTTTCTGCAGCTCATTTACTGTAGTTTCACTCATCCTAACCATTCACACTACCCATGATTCCTGACAGTCTCAGCCAGGACTTAGCTGGGCTGTTGGCCAGCTGGCTAAAAAAATGTATTGGCAAAGGGGGGTAGGAGGGCAGAAATGCATGTAGTCTATAGTATTAACCTATAAGCTTTTGTTATTGCTTAATCAACTGTACTATTACATTCCTAAAAGAGACTAGATGCATTCAAGTCTTGTGATGCTTTAATCATGCCATTATTGTGAAGACATGCTTTCTCCAACTCAGCCTAGAATCATTTTACCCTGGCAACCTTAGGGGTTTCTTGAAATTCTTTCAAGCTGAAAAGGGGTCTGTGGCCAAATAAAATTGGGAAACCCTGCCCTAGGCAATTTATTCCAGTGTTTAACCACCCTGACAGGAAGTTAAACCTCCCTTTCTGCAATTTAAGCCCATTGCTTCTTGTTCTATCATGAGAGGACAAGGAGAACAATTTTTCTCCCTCCTCCTTGTGACAACCTTTTATACTTGAAAACCTCTATCATGTCCTCCCTGTCTTCTCCTTTCCAAACTAAACAAGCCCAGTTCAATCTTCCCTCATAGCTCATGTTCTGTAGACCTTTAGTCATTCTTATTGCTCTTCTCTGGACCTTCTCCAATTTCTCCACATCTTTCCTGAAATGTGGTGCCCAGAACTGGACACAGTTCTCCAGTTGAGGTCTAATCAGTGCAGAGTAGAGCGGAAGAATGATTTCTCGTGTCTTGCTCACAACACTCAGCCTAACAGTAGCAATGTCTTATTTTCAAGGACAGTTAAATAGTTAGATTAATTCACAATGAACAGCTTTATTGCTGGTCTTTCAGAATATTCCACAGTCTTCTGAGATGGGACTTCAGGGAGAGAGTTACATGGTGTGTGTTTGATAAGACTTGAGGTGTTTCCAAACAAAGAGTAAGCTTTGATGGTCAGCCTGTGGTCCCTCATTTTCTCTTGTTCAATTATTTTGGCTTAGGAGAGATCTATTGTAACAGTCTGGCCTGATTGGCAAAGCAGATTGGCCTTATTAGCCTAAGTCAGAACATGACCTATATTTTTGATGAAGACTTGAAATGATACAATCAGAACACAGGTAGTTTCTTTAGGGTAACTTGTTCTCTCATGGAATAGTGAGAAAGTAATGTCTCTTGAATTCTTGCAGTTGTTTGCTGTTGCTTTGGTCTTGAAGACTTGCATGCATAGTGGGATGGTTTCAAACTGCCCACAAAATAAGTGTCCCCAATGATATAGCACACATACCAGATTGTCCCGTTGTTAAATATTGTGCCTGTTGTCTGGGTTCCTTGAGCTTTCCTTCTAACCAGTGGAGTTCAGCTCCCTGTGCTTGAACCTGGCAGGGGACTGGACTTGATCTCTCGAGGTCCCTTCCAGTTCCAGTAATCTCTGATTCTATGAGTCTGATTCCCTCCCCCTTCGGTGGATCTTTTGAAGGGAATCTTTGGTGTCTTGCTGGACTCTGCTAAGCTCCTTGGGACTGACTCTTCTTTGATCGTGGAAGTGGGGAATAGAGGCAGCATTCTCCAGAGCCAATTTTTGGTGCCAAAAAAGGCTGTGACATTAGTTTGTGACTTAGTACCTTCTAAAAATTTGATGGGGGGGGGGGGGGAAGAGAACATTATAAAAACTAACATGGCATGGATTAAATGGGTTACAAAGTAGGAATATTAAATATCGGTTAATTGAGTAGTTGAATAACCTTATGAATTCCTATTAGTTAGTCGACTATTCTGTAGTCCCAGGGAGCGGGGCTAGCAGCAGCGCAGGGTGCCTGGTGAGAGCTAGTCTGTGAGGGGAGTCAGTTTAAAAACCAGCTCCTCCTGCAATCCATCTGCTTGTTGCCCTGTGCAGGGTGGCAGCAATCCCTGTTTGCGAGGGGCGGAGGCAGTATCTGAACTCTTGGACCTGGTGCGAGCCAGGCTGCCTGCCCGCCTGTCTCCTAATACACTTTAAATACAGAGGCACAGCGAGGGTAGGTCCCGCACCCAGCGTGAGCCAGAACTAAGCCAGGCTGCTGGCCAGCCTGCTAAACAATTTAATGGTTGGGACCGGGGAAGGGAAATGTGTGTAGTCTGTAGTATTAACCTATAAGCTTTTTCTAATCTGCTAATCGACTACACTATTGCATCCTTATTACAAAGTGGCTGATGGACAGGTCTCAATGTAATTGTAGATGAGTCGTCTTCATTGAGCAGGTATGTTTCCAGTGGGATTGGTTCCTGACCAGCTGCTGTTGAACATTTTTTATCAGTAATTTGGAAGAAAAGAAAACTCTTATGGGTATAGTTTGCAGATGACACAAAAACTAGTGGAGTGTTAAATAAAGTTACTTATGCAGAGTGATCTGGAGCACTTGGTAAACTGGATGCAGGCAAACTATATGCATTTTAATAGTGTTAAATGTGAATGTATGCATATGAGAACAAAGAATGTAAGCCTTATTTACAGGATTACGGCCTCTAGCTTGGGAAGCAGTGACTGAAAGATTTTAATAGAGATGTAGCTGTGTTAGTCTGGTCTTGCTGAAACAAAAGACAGGACTATGCAACGCTTTAAAGACTAACAAGATGGTTTATTAGGTGATGAGCTTTCGTGGGCCGGACCCACTTCCTCAGTCTGCTAAAAAGTAAGTGTGTGTGTGTGTGTGTGTGTGTGTGTGTGTGTGTGTGTGTGTGACCTATGAGCTTTTGGTTATTGGTAAACTGTAGGTGTGTGTGTGTGTGTGTGTGTGTGTGTGTGTGTGTGTGTGTGTGAGACCTATGAGCTTTTGGTTATTGGTAAACTGACTACACTGTTACATTCCTAGTTGTTGCGCCTCTATCGGGGGCAGGGGAGGCAGCAACCTCTGTCCCTGGTGGCCCAGGCTCACTGTGGACAGAGACTGCTCCATGGGATGCAGACACAGCTTCTGTCCCTGGGGAGCTCAGACCCCCCATGGACGGGCTGCTGACATGGTGTAACCTCTGTCTGTGGTGAGCCCAGAGTCATGTAGCTTCATCTGAGTGTTTTTCATAGCTTCTGTATAGTTTGCTTAATGTCATTGGTTGCACACAATCTGTAGTAACTTAAATTGATAACACAATATTTTTTTTGGCGCGGGGGTTATACAGTCTTTCACTTAGTATAAAAAGCAGTTACAGAAAAGCTCATTGAGAGAGGGAAATAAGTTGTTGGGAAGAGTTGTGAAGTCTAGGAATAGCACTGGAGGTAGAATTTGGATGCCTACAATTCAGCTGACAAGCTACTTCATGGGGCTGTCTTTTCCATGCTCTATCAGCATTGTGCCTTCCAGAAGATGCAGGCCAAAATCCTTTTTGTGATTTGTACTATGGTCTTACCTAACTTAAGGCTAATGTTGTTTCTATTTTCAGTCTCATTTAGATATTCTTTCTTTTTCAGAATTTGGCGTTCATTTAGCAGAACTGACTGTAGATCCCCAGGGAGTACTGGCCATTCGTCAGGTGAGTATTTCCAAGCATACTGTAGAAAAGAGTTGGATAACTTTTTACTGGTTTATAAACTGCCCACTCGTGTTTCCTTTGTGGTTTTTTTTAAAGTAAATTAAATACTGTTTCTCTATAAATCTAATCTATAGGAGCACGTAGCAGTGAAAATGGGTGGCGGGAGAAACAGTAACAGGAAACTTGGAAATAGCAGAGGTGCTTAATGACTTTCTTTGTTTTCACCAAGAAGTCTGATGAAGGAATGCCTAACATAGTGAATGCTAGTGGAAAAGGGGTAGGTTTAGAAGATCAAATAAAATAGAACAAGTTAAAAATCACTTAGAAAAATTAATGTCTGCAGGTCACCAGGACCTGATGGAATGCATTGTAGACTACTCAAGGAGCTGATAGAGGAAGTATCTGAGCCCTTAGCTGTCATTTCTGAGAAATCATGGAAGACACGAGAGATTCCAGCAGACTGGAAAAGGGCACATATAGCTTTCTTTGATAGCTTTCTTTGAGAGGATAACGAGTCTTGTGGATAAGGGAGAAGCGGTGGACGTGGTAAACCTAGACTTTAGTAAGGTATTTGATACAGTCTCGCATGATATTCTTATCAATAAACTAGGCAAATAGAACTTAGATGGGGCTACTATAAGGTGGGTGCATAACTGGCTGAATGACCATACTCAGAGAGTAGTTATTAATGGTTCTCAATCCTGCTGGAAAGGTATAACAAGTTGGGGTACCGCAGGGGTCTGTTTTGGGACTGGGTCTGTTCAATAGCTTCATCAGCTATTTAGATATTGACATACAAAGTACGCTTATTAAGTTTGCAGATACCACCAAGCTGGGAGGGGCTGCAATTGCTTTGGAGGATAGGGTCATAATTCAAAACGATCTGGACAAATTGGAGAAATGGTCTGAGGTAAACTGGATGACGTTTAATAAGGACAAATACAAAGTCCTCCACTCTAGGAAAGAGTACTTCAGAAAGGGATCTAGGTGTCTTAGTGGACCACAAACTAATTATGAGTCAACAGTGTGATGCTGTTATAAAAAAGCAAACCTGATTCTGGGATGCATTAACAGGAGTGTTGTGAGCAAGACACAAGAAGTCTTTTTTCTGCTCTACTCTGTGCTGATTAGGCCTCAATTGGAGTATTGTGTCCAGTTCTGGGTACCACATTTCAAGAAAAATGTGGAGAAATTGGAGAAGGTTCAGAGAAGAGCAACAAGAATGATTAAAGGTCTAGAGAACATGGCCTGTGAAGGAAGACTGAAAGAATTGGGATTGTTTAGTTTGAAAAAGAGAAGACTGAGAGGAGACATGATAGCAGTTTTCAGGTATCTAAAAGGGTTTCACAAGGAGGAGGGAGGAAAATTGTTCTCCTTGGCTTCTGAGGATAGGACAATAAGAAACTGCAGCAAGAGAGGTTTAGGTTGCACGTTAGGAAAAACTTCCTGCCTGTCAGGGTGGTTAAACACTGGAATAAGTTGCCTAGGGAGGCTGTGGAATCTCCATCTGTGGAGATATTTAAGAGCAGGTTAGATAGACATCTGTCAAGGATGGTAGATGGTACTAGGTCCTGCTGTGAGGGTGGGGGACTGGACTCCATGACCTCTCAAGGTCCCTTCCAGTTCTAGTGTTCTACGATTTTGTGGTTGTGCTCAGTACTCAATCACATGTATGATAATTAAAACTATGTAATAGCTCTTTTCAGTAACTGATATGAAAACGGGGGAACTAGTGTGGAGACATGGGAATGGGGGAGAGACTCTTTCTGGCATGTTCTATAGGAGACTGTTCTTGATATTTCTGTGTTCAAGTGAAAAGTCATATGGGCTGTATTCCAGTTAGCATCACTCCATTTTCTTTTAAATTTTCTGTGTGTGACAAGCTCTCATAATAATGCTATTCAAGCTTAGTACATTTGCCGCTCCAATGCTAATTTGGTGGTATAAGTACCTCTGTAGAATAGAATCTATTTATAGCATAGTATCAGTGAGCAAGGTGGTGTTATCTTACCATTTTCCTATGAATTCCTACCCCGTTTTCCTTCTTTTTGAGGATTTCTGTTCTGGAGAGAATGGTGTCACTTGTTACTGGATCAACCCTAACATTGTTATCCTTTAGCAGATCATCTGTGTTCTAAGACGCTCAAGGTGTATTCTGCTAGAATGCTAGTCCGCTTCTGGGCTGAGAGAAGGAACCCTCTGTTCGTGAACACTGCTGAGCTAGTATCTGGTACTCATTTGACACATTCTCTAGACTAGGTACTGCCTCCTCAACCAGGCATTATTGGCTAATACTGCCTCTAGACCTAGAGTTCTTAAATGAGTCTTGCCCATGTTGTTGGCAATCCTAACCATCTATGGGGGAAGAAAGGCAGATGGACTAAGCACTGCTGATCAGACCCAGCATGCACAGTGGTTGTGGTTACATCACAGAAACATACATTTCTTACACATTGCTAAATATTTCCTATAATGAGAGAACATCGGTGCATCTCAGGGTGGATTGGCTCAACCAGAGGCTAGCTTGGGACAGCAGGACTGTGTACTCTATTTCCTTAGCTTTGGAATATTTCCAGTGGGGGAGAAGTGTGGCAAGCTGCTGGGGGAGATCAGGGGGCAGTGCCTTAAATTCTTCATTGAGTTGGTTTCCAGGCTGACAGCAGAGAGGAGAGTCATAGATTGTACAGACGGATGTTGTCATAACACAGGAAACATTACAGAGTTGTAAAAATCTGCATTTGCATTTGCAATGATCTAAATACAAGCAGCTCTCAAACTTCATTATTTCACATATTGCTTTTTTTCCTCAAGCTTACGTGTCACAGGTGGTACTTGCGGCAAGGAGTCCTGTGGCACCTTATAGACTAAGGGAAGTGTTGGAACATAAGCTTTCGTGGGCAAAGACCCACTTCGTCAGATGCATATAGTGGAAATTTCCAGAGGCAGGTATAAATATGCAGGCCAGAATCAGGCTAGAGATAACGAGGTGAATCCAATCAGGGAGGATGAGGCCCACTTCAGGTAGCTGATCTGGAGGCATGAATACCAAGAGAGGAGAAGCTGCTTTTGTAGTTAGCAAGCCATTCACAGTCTTTGTTTAATCCTGAGTTGGTGTCAAACTTGAAGATGAACTGTAGATCAGTGGTTTCTCTTTGAAGTCCGGTCTTGAAGTTTTTTTGATGCTGGATGGATACCTTTAGATCTGCAATTGTGTGTCCAGGGAGATTGAAGTGTTCTCCTAGAGGTTTTTGTATATTGCCATTCCTAATATCTGATTTGTGTCCATTTATTCTTTTACATAGGGACTGTCCAGTTTGGTCGATGTTATATAGCAGAGGGGCATTGTTGGCACATGATGGTGTATATTACGTTAGTAGATGTGCAGGAGAATGAACCAGTGACGGTGTGGCTGATCTGGTTAGGTCCTGTGATGGTGTTGCTGATGTATATATGTGGGCAGAGTTGGCACCGAGGTTTGTTACATGGATTGGTTCCTGAGTTAGTTATTATGGTGTGGTGTATACTTGCTGGTGAGAATATACTTCAGGTTTGCGGGTTGTCTTTGGGCGAGGACTGGCCTGCTTCCCAAAGTCTGTGAAAGTGAGGGATCATTGTTCAGGATGGGTTGTAGATCACTGATGATGCGTTGGAGAGGTTTTAGCTGAGGACTGTAGGTGATGGCCAGTGGTGTTCTGTTGGTTTCTTTCGTGGGCTTGTCCTGTAGCAGGAGGCTTCTGGGTCTACGCCTGGCTCTGTTAATCTGTCTTCTCGCTTCCTCATGTGGGCATCGTAGTTTCCAGAATGCTTGTTGAAGATCTTGTAGGTGTAGGTCCCTGTCTGAGGGGTTGGAGCATATGCGGTTGTCCCTTAGTGCTTGGCCGTAGACAATGGGTCGTGTGGTGTGTCCGGGATGGAAGCTGGAGGCATGCAGGTAAACATAGCAGTCGGTAGGCTTTCGGTATAGGGTGGTGTTTATGTGACTGTCACTTATTTGCACCGTGATGTCCAGGAAATGGACCTCCCGTGTAGACTGGTCCATGCTGAGGTTGATGGTGGGGTGGAAGCTGTTGAAATCATGCTGAAATTCTTCCTGAGTCTCCTTCCCGTAGGTCCAGATGATGAAGATGTCATCGATGTAGTGTAGGTAGAGAAGGGGCATAAGTGGACGAGAGGTGGTACTTGTATCACAGTTTGAGAACCCCTAGTCTACAGGTTCAGAGAGAAGACCGGAAGGGAACATTGTGATTTATTCTGACCCCTTCTGCATATGACAGGCCATAGCAATTCCTTAGGTTAATTCCTGATTGAACTAGAGCAGATCTTTTAGAAAAAGATCTAGTCTTGATTTAAAAATTGCCAGTGATGAAGATCCAGTGCAACCCCTGGGAAGTTGTTCCAGTAGATCTTCAGTTCCCAGCTGGTGAGTTGCGGGGGCTCTGGGGATCAGGCCTGAGATAACAGTTCCCCCACCATTCTCTGAGCACAGATATGCAGCTGCAGTGGCAGGGCTGCCCTGTCCCTGGAGCAGCTGGGCAGGCACCATGTGGTCTGCATGGTGGCTTCCAGAGTTGGAGTCAAAGATGCAGTACTAAAAATAGCACTGGTCCTGGCCCTACTCTTGGCTCTCCCTCTTGACCAAGGATTTCCAAGCTGTACAGTTTCCTGCAGGTGAAATCATTAGCAAGTGAGACTGCTTAAGGAATCCTGCTTTGGATGCTCTTCAGAGGCTATAAACTGTGATTGATCTCAGGTTTAAGTACGTGCACAACACTTTGTAAGCAAGCACACGTTTTCTTAAGGTAAAAGCATTACAGAGAAAATGAAAGCAATTAAGTTTATTAGCATGCAGTTTTAATCAGAGACCCTTAGGAATGCAAGAGATTAACCAATAAGCTGATACTTATCTGTTACCATTAATGGTTAAACTCTGCATGGGGCTGCTGGTTAATATTTTTAATAATTTTTTTCGTCCTTATAGGCCACCGGTTTCTCCCGCTGTCCCCCGCACTGGTGCTAGAGACTGTATTCAAGGTAGCAGCGTGGGGTGGGGGTGGCTTCAGGAGCTGGTACACATGGGGAGTCAGATTAAAAGCCACTCCCATGAGCACCGGCTCCCACCTGCCTCCTCCCCCCCACTGCTGCATGGCATGGAAAAGATATAGGAGGGGAAGAAGGAGGAATTGGAAATAATCTACTCTCTTCCACAACATTTTCTTGGCTGCGTGTCATCGTTTTGTGTTGGTGCTTTTTGATCTCTATGTATTTTACAACAAAAATCTTATTTTCTTGTGTGGCTTCCTTATTTCTAATAATGAAAAATCCTAGTAGATTAATTTTGTAATCTGTAATCCTGAAATGGTGAAAAGTGATTAGATTTAGAATTAGACTTCATAAAGAATCAGACTGACATTGTTCTGTTTAGCTTGTTTGTGTTGTGGTAACATCTGGTGCCAGTCCCATTTTAATCTACTAAATATTTTAGAGAGTTTCTTTATTTGTATTTCTGTCTGTTCAAGAACTCCTACTAAATGGTAAGAGCTAGGACAACCAAATTCACTATACAGATTCCTCTCATCATAACTTAAAGCAATCTAAGGGTTTGGTTGTGACAGGAAAACAGGATGTGACAAGAATAGGATTGCTTCTGAGAAAATCAAACAGAAAAAAGACACTCGCCAGCCAGGTGAAAGGGACTGGCAGAGGATGTGCTCCCTTCCCCCTCCTTCGCCCTCAACACTGGCAAATTTATGAGCCTCTCCCCCAAGAGTCATACAGGGATGTTGCTGGCTGTTCTCCTTTATTACTATTGGGGAGGGAGGGGAAGTGCACTGTTTGCTGTAAGGATGTTAAAATGAGGTTATTTTATCAATCAAGTAGTTGATATCATTTTTATCGACTAGTCCATTAGTCAATATGGGAGGGCAGCAGGCTCACTCCTGGCTCACGCCAGAACCAAACTTTACTGCGGCTCTCCAATTTAAAAGACGGGAGAAGTAGAGCTGCAATGGGGTTTTGTCCCAAAGCCGCGGGAACAGGGACTGAGCCAGGCTGCCTGCCTGCCTGCCTGGCTCCTACTACAGGGAAGTTTGATCCCAATGTGAGCCGGGCCTGATCCAGGCTGCCTGCCCAGATGGCAGCAGCCTCTGCGGACAGGGGCTGCTTTGCGGCGGCAGCCCCTGTCCGTGGGGGGTCCCAGCGGGGTGTTGGGCCCCTTGTGGACAGGTGCTGCTGCTGCTGCTGCCGGAGCAACCTCCCTTGGCCACCCCATGCTGCTGCCAGCAGAGGCATGGGCGGCGAGTTGTGTGGGCTCGTGGTGCCCATGCTCCAGCAATATTTGGAGCTGGAGCGGGTCCCGACCCCCCCCTTTCCCCTTCCCCGGCGCGTCCTCCTACCCCGGCCCCAGAGTGTCTCTCCCCCGGACCCATCCCTGCTGTGCGCAACCTTCTCTGAGCTCCCCCTTGCTGGCTGCTGCTGCCCTGCACAGCACGCTCAAACCAGTCGTTGGGGAGACACCCGGACGTGATGTAACGTCATGGCCCCGGATTTTAAACTTGCTGGGTGCTGTGTTGCGCTGCATGGCTGAGTTGCGGGTTCGGAGTCCGGGGACAGAGCACAGACTCCGGCCCCACAAAGTGGAAGGCAGAAGGTACGGTAAAGGGAGAGGGAGGGAAGGGAAGGGGCTTGTGCAGAGGGAAAGGGGAAGGGCTGGGAGAGGAAGGTGCTTGTGCGGAGGCAGAGAGGAAGGGGAAGGCACCAAAGGGACAGGGGTGGAGGAGAGACAAATGGCAGGGGGCCAAGCGCAGACAATGAGGAAAAGGGCAGGAGGAAGGGAGAGGTGTTAGTGGGAGAGGGACAGGGTGATGCTGGGAGGGGAGAAGGTAAGGGCATTGGGGGCTAGAGGGGTGAGGGGAGGTTCTGGGAGAAGGCTTGAAAGAAGGGGTGGGCATGAGGAAGGCTGGGATGGAGCAAGTCATGTGAGAGGGCACAAGGGCATGAGGAGAATGGCGGCAGAGGGTAGTGAGGGGTGGGCATCAGGGAAAAATGGAGCAAAGGGGGCAGGGGAAGTGAGAGGCACCAGGAGGATGCAGGGGTAAGAGAAGGTGCAGGTGCCAAGGGATTCTGGGGGTGAAGCAGAAGGGCAGACACCTGCAGTGGAGGGACCACCATCAGAGGAGAGATGCAGGACAGGTGTGTAGAGGGAGGTGTTAGGAGAGGGGATGAGGAGGGGTAGCTCACATGATCAGAGTGGGGCTACTGGAGCAGTGGGCACAGGGAGGAGAGAAGGGCTGGTGGAGGGGGGCAGATTGCAGGAAGGCTGAGGGCAGTGAGACGAGCAGGAGTCAGAACAGCAGAGGAGGGTGAGGAGTAGGGGGGGGCAAGCAGGCATCAGGGGAGCTGATGGCAGCAGAGGGAAAAGGTAGAGGTTTAAAAATATTTATTAATAACTTGGGTGGCACATCCAAACAAGCCACATGAACTCAATACTGGTGCACAACACAAAATTCATTTTGCTCATGTGAGG
The DNA here is from genome assembly GCF_052426305.1 of Pelodiscus sinensis. NCBI lineage: Eukaryota > Metazoa > Chordata > Testudines > Trionychidae > Pelodiscus > Pelodiscus sinensis. The sequence goes on along the minus strand of NC_143078.1, from coordinate 17,039,727 downwards.
AAACTCTTAGGCTGTGTCTACACTGGTTGTTTCTTGCGCATGAACATCTTGCACAAGTGTTCTTGTGCAAGAACACATCCACACTTCCATGTGCAAGCTGTGCTTTTGCACAAGAGCATCTATGGCAGTGTGGACACTCTTGCACAAGAAAGTGCCGATGGCCATTTTAGCCATAGCGCTTTCTTGCTCAAGAAATTCATGTTGCCTATCTACACTGGCCTCTTGCGCAAGAATAGTTGCTCAAAAGGGCTTATTCCTGAGCGGGAGCATTGTAGTTCTTGTGGAAGAAGCCCTGATTTCATATATGAGAAGGTTAGTGTACTTGCTCAAGAACACACGGCCAGTGTAGACAGGCAGCACATTTTTGCGCAAGAACGGCCACTTTGGGATAACATCGTGCCAGTGTAGACACAGCCAAGGGGAGGGAGGAAGGCAGGGGCAGGGAATCAGCACTGGCTCAGCATGTCTTCATGGTTTGGGGGAAGGTGCAGGGAAATTGAGCTCAGCTGGGTTGCAGAGTGGGGAGCTGGGTTGTGGGCTGTGTGTGTGTGTGTGGGGGGGGGGGGGGGCTGGCTGGCTCAGTTTGACTACAGGAGGAGGGAGGTGCCGGGAACCGGGGCTAGACTCAAGGGGAGGGAGGGGGAGGGAATCGGCTCTTGGCTCAGCAGTTTTGCGGGGCTTGGAGGAGATGCAGGGAAACCGGTCTCAGCTGTGCTGTGGGGGAGGCATGCAGTGAACCAGTGCAGGGCTCAGCTGGGCTATGGTGGATGGGGGAGGGCATACAGAACAGACGGGCAGCTCAGCTGGGCTGAGAGGGGCTGCAGGGAACTGGTGCTGCGCTCCCTTGGATTGTGAGGGATGGTTTTGGGGGAAGTACAGGGAACCAGCAGGGGTGGGGAGCTTAGTTCAGTTGCAGGGGATAGAGATGCAAAGAAGCCTAGTGGGGAAGGGGGAGGGAGGGAACCAGGAGCCCTGAAATGACCTCCCCTGGTCCAAAAATCCCTCATCTGGGACCAGTCAGGTCTAGAGGGTGCCAGATCAGGGAGGTCCAACTCCTACCCAAGTCCCCTCCTCGCACCCTCCCTCGTAGCCAGACACCCTACATCCAGCCTGCTTCTGCACCCTACCTACCACCCAGACCGTGTCCCTTTCCTCCCCCCAGCTCCCTCCCAGATCCTGCACCCCATCCCTATCCTGCTCCTTGGCAGCCCTGCCATCCACCCTAGCACTGCCCTGGCCCCAGCACCTTGTCTCACACCCCGGGACTCCGCACTGCTCTGGCCCTGGCCCCAGCACCCTGCCATCCATGCTAGCACCCAGCAGCACCCTGTTCCTTGTCCCAGCACCCTGCCAGTCACCCTAGTGCCCAGCAGGACCATGTCCCTGACCCCAGCACCCTGCCACCTGCCTGCCCCAGCACCCTCCCACCTGAGCAGCCAGCATCCTTCCACCCAGCAGCACCCTCTCCCCAGCCCCAGCACCCTCTAGAACTCTGTACCCTACCCCCACCAGCACATTTGGGACCACATTAGTGAGGCTTGGGGGATTTCGGAGGAGGTTTTTTGTGCATCTCACTTGTGTGGCCCCAACTGACTTTTCTGTGGGTCAGTGACCTTTGACTCAAAACAGGTTCCTCACCCCTCTCATATATAAAGACAATGCTAAAACCTTTTGAGTTTGACATATTTTATTTAAAAATGAAGCCAGGCCAACAAGCCCCCAATTGGGACCAAACCCCCATTTCACTGCAGCATCATGCACCACCTGACCCCAAATCTGAGCCTATCATACACTGGAACCCTCTGTCCTGAGCCTCTTTCATCCCCAAACTCCTGCATCCCCACATCCTCAGTCTTCTGCCACAACATTCCTCCACCATCCACACATCACAAATCTGTATCCTGTTCTCATACTCACAAATTTCTTGCCCTGAGTCCCTCACGTATCCAGCCCAAACTCTCACATCCATAAGCCCTGGCTTGCTCAGCACCCCAGCCTTCCACCTGAACCCAACACTCCCCAGCCTAGAGCCCCCTCCCTGAGCCAACAGCCCCTTCTGCATCCAAATTCCCTCCCAGAGCTTGTACTTCTCACCCCTTCGCACACCCAAATCCCTCATTCCCACCCCACACCTCACTCTCACTAGGTTGAGACAGGTATAAGGGCTGGGTATAGCAAGTGATGGAGAGGAGGGGAACAGAGTGGATGAGGCTTCACGGAAGGGAGATGGGGGTGTGTCTCAGGGAAAGAATGTGATTTTCATGAATTGGTGAGTCCCTCTCCTCCCCCGCACCTCCCTCCTTTTCCTTTTCTTTCTTTTTTTTTTTTGCTTAACAAACCTAGGAGTTCCTTGAAATTCTGAAAAGGGTTCCTTGGCCAAATAAAATTGGGTAACACTGACTTAGACTAAAAAGTCTGTTCCACATACAGTTAGCTGTGGAGTGCATTTCTCATACCTGAATAGGAGTTTTGTGTGGCTTGTCTTTCTCACAGACAGAAGTTGGTCCAATAAAAGATGCTACTTTACCACCTTGGTTGTCTGTTGTGGGCATTTCTCGGTGCTTAGTAACCATCTGGATAATAGACTTGTTAAATTATCGAACTATCATAATGTACATTATAGGAAGCCATTTGTTTCTTACCACCTTTCTTCTCTAGCTAGGTGGAAACCATGGGCCCTCAGAGACAACTTTTTAGAGGTCTTTGGGAACTAAGTCTGGGCATAGGTTGTCAGCCAATTTAACATTGTGCTTATTTTGGTGATAAGCAAGTTCTGGGAAGAGATTGGGTCTAACATGAAGCTGGCATCAAACAGCTCTTTGTATAGCATCAGGTATGCTGTAAATAAACAGTAAATAACTACAGACTTTCTCTGCAACAGAGTTTCCTTTTCTTTCACTGGGAATTTCACATTTTGGTCAGTCCCATTTTTGGGGATGAGGATTTGTAATCTGAATCTGACCAATCCCTTTAGGTCTGCTTCATGTCCTTTCTCTTCTTTTACAGTTAGCATCTGTCATTTTGAAACAATATGTGGAAACTCACTGGTGTTCGCAGTCAGACAAGTTTAGGCCGCCAGAGACCACAGAAAGGGTAAGATTCTTGTTTAATATTGAATAAGTTGCACATTTCTTATCTGCTATGACAGATTTTGAGCAATGTGGCTTGTTTTGGGGTAGAGGATGACATTCCATTATTAGAATAAGTAACACTTCCTATTATTTAGGTTGCCTAACACTTCCTGGTATGCTTGGTTTTCAGTTGCTTATAATTTCCCCAAACTTTATCTCTTTGGGCTGAAACATTGAAGTGTTTGAGAATGAGGCCATGAAAAATGTTTTAAAGTGTTAAAATAATTCTGAAAAACTTAAACAACAAAAAACAGGACTATGTAGCACTTTAAAGACTAACAGGATGGTTTATTAGGTGATGAGCTTTTGTGGGCCAGACCCACTTTCTCAGATCAAATTGTGGAAGAAAATAGGCATGACCATATATACCAAAGGGATACAATCAAAAAAAGTGAAAACACATGAAAAGGACTAATCAAATTTCAGAACAGATGGGAGATGGGGGGGGGGGAGAGGTAAATGTCTGTGAGCTAATGATATTAGAGGTGATAATTGGGGAAGCTATCTTTGTAATGGGTAAGATAATTAGTGTCTTTGTTAAGACCCAGGCAAAAGTGTCAAAGAAAAAACAGTTTCTTGCCATTTCAACCAGAAAGGACGTTGTCTCAACGACTTAATTACCTGCATCCTGCTTTAAAAGCCTTTTAAGAATACACTTGAAAGAGAATCCTCTGAACTGTCATTCATGCTCAAATTCGACACTTTACGCTTAGGTTTGAACAAAGACTCTACCTTACCCATTACAAAAATAGCTTCCTCTAATATCATTAGCTCACAGACATTTACCCCCCCCCCCCCAATGCCTCTTCTGTTCTGAAATTTGATTTGTCCTTTTCATATGTGTTCATGTTTTTTAATTGTATCCTTTGGTATATATGGTTGTGCTAATTTTCTTCCACAGTTTGATCTGAGGAAGTGGGTCTGGCCCACGAAAGCTCATCATCTAATAAACCATCTTATTAGTCTTTAAAGTGCTACATACTTCTGTCTTTTGTTTCAGCTAGACCAGACTAACACGGCTGCATCTCTATCACTATAAAACATGTAGGTGGTATCGTAAGCTTTCGTGGGCAAAACCCACTACTCAGGTCATCTGAAGAAGTGGGTTTTGCCCACGGAAGCTCACGATACAGTCTACATGTTTTGTTAGTCTTTAAAGTGCTACTGGACTATTTGTTGTGTTTTAAGTTTTTCCTGTTACAGACTAACTTGGCTACCCCCTGAAGCTTTTGAAAATAATTCTGATTACCTTTGAGAAGGTCTTATGCTCCCATGCTTTTAATCTTTTCATAGAATCTTGTAATTTCTCTGCTGTCAGCAAATAATTGTTAAATCCAGTGGTAAATTCTCATCCCCCACTAATGTCCATATAAAGGACAGTTAACTACTGCTGTCAACTACTATCTTAGCTCAAGTGGCAGAGGTCTGTGCAGAGGAGCTAAAGTGTCAGTATGTTGAATGTGGAAATTCTGTGTTTTTTTTTCCAAGTTTGTTTTAAAAAATACTTAGGAGATGTAAAAGAAAACTGTTAAAAGAATGTTGAGGTTGCAAAATCAAGCACACACAGATTTGGGCTTACTGGAACGGAAATACTAATTGGAGAAATGAAAGGTGTTAAGAATTGGGTTAAATATGAGCAGTTCCTGGGTATTTTCTCCACTAGATTTAGAACTCTTAAGATAGACTTCTTTTTATCTGAGATTACGTGGAGCTCTCATGCCTTCTCTTTTGAAAGATTGTGAGATTAAAACTGGGTATAAGGAATAAAGGAAACTTTAATCAGCTTTACTTTTGGAAAAACTTGTGTATTTGGGTGTTTTTATATGGGTACAGTAATACACTTCTACATGTTGTGCGCTGTCTACTTTATAAATTGAAAGGAATCATACAGATACAGGTATGTTTTGAAATCATACTCTCACGCTCATTATTCTTTACAGGCAAAAAGTGCCATAAGGGAGCTGTTACCTAATGGACTAAGAGAATCTATTAGTAAAGTGCGGTCAAGTGTTGCCTATGCAGTTTCAGCCATAGCACACTGGGATTGGCCCGAGGCTTGGCCCCAGCTTTTCAACTTGTTGATGGAAATGCTGGTTAGTGGTGATCTGAATGCTGTGCATGGAGCCATGAGAGTACTTACAGGTATGTGTATATGCATGGCAAGAGCAGAGCAGTCGTCCTGTTTTTTCCTTAACTTTGGTATTGTGCCATTTTCTCACTGAAGTGAAAAAAAGAAACGGGAGTGGAAGTGGCACCTGTGTGCTGCAGAGATTAGTCTCCCGCTCAGTCATTAGTAAACTTTCTTGGTCGGGGTGTATTATGAAGGCATAGCGCAGGCCTGTGCAAAATAAGGCCCGTGCGTTGCATCCGGCCCGCCAGGCCACTGGATCTGGCCCCAGGCAGGTTCCCCTGCTTGCCACTCAGAAACACAGCTCTGGGGCACTTTCTTGTTGAGTCCGGAGGAGAGGGGGGAAAGATTCAGATGCTGCTCTCGCCCCCAGCACAATCTCATTGGCCAGTTTCTGGCCAGACACTGGCCAATGGGAACTACTTGGTTGAATAACAGGCAGCCACAAAGCACAACTTTGCCTGCTTGGCCACTGTGCTTGAGTGAGCGAGGAGGCAGAACATTTTAAGCTCTTCAAGCCTTTAACTCGGCAGGCAGGCAGGCTGATAAGTCTCCTGGTGAGAACCTGCCTCTGGCACTTTAGCCCTTCTCTTCCCCAGCCCTCTGCCCCGCTACTCCACATGCACCCATACCCCCTCCCAGATCTGGCAACCCATCTCCTACTGGAGATCACAGTCCCCTCCTTCCCTATATCGTATCCCAAAACCCTGCATCCCTGTTCCCTGCTGTAGCTCACAACCATCTCCTTCACCCAAACTCCCTCCCAGACTCCATTCTCTCTCCTGCACCCCAATCCTTTACCCCAAGCTCCCTTCTGCACCCAACCTCATCCTAGATCCTGCATCTCCATTAATACCATGGCAGAGTGCTCCCCTCAACCACTTTCCAAAATCTTGGGAGTGGTCCCCCTGTCAAAAATTATTGTCCACCCCTGGCATAGGGAAAAGTATGTCATGTGAGGATACAGCTAGGAAAAAAACTTGCAATATAAGATTGTATGTTTTATGTGTCTACAACTTTAATCTGACTTTTCTTCTGCTTGTTCTTGCCACCTGATGAGTTTGTATTTAACCTGTCAGATCTACTAAAATCTGTTAGAAGTAAGGTGATATTCTTGAACCAAGGGATTTTTAGCCATTTTTCTCATACAAGACTTACTATTTACGCTTAAATTGAGCTGTGGAGTCCCCCACAGAATTATGCCATGGCTTGGACATTTTGTTTACAAATAAAGTTACATTCTTAGAAAAATGTGATACTGATTGTTTTCCAGTACATATGAGTACAGAGGCATGTGGAACATTGTAAACTTGCAATGAAGTTTCAGGCACTAGATACTGAGTATCATAAGAGAGAACCAAATGCAAAAACTGCCAAGGGAACAATCGCTTTTCAGAGTAGAACTAAATTTTACTTTCTTAGGATAATAGAATTGGAAAGGACTACACAAGGACATTAAGTCCAGTCTCCTGCACTCACGGCAGGATCAAGCATCATCATTCTAGATCATCTCTTACAAATATTTGTCTAATCTGTGCTTTAAAAATCTCAACCTCCCCTGATAATTTATTCCAGTGCTTAACCACCCTGACAGGAAGTTTTTCCTAATGTCCAACCTAAACTTCCCTTGCTACAGTTTAAGCCTATTGCTGCTTGTCCTATCACCCAGTGTTAAGGGGAATATTTTTTCTCCTTCCTATATGTAACACCCTTTTAGGTACTTGAAAGCTTTTATCATATCCCCTTGGTCTTCTCTTTTCCAAATTAAACCAAGTTTTTTCTGTGTTCCCCATTAAGACCTTTAATTATTTGTATTGCTCTTCTCTAGAACTTTCTCCAGTTTCTCCATATTCTTCCTGAAATGTGGTCCCTAAAACTGGACTTAATACTCCAGATGAGGTCTAATCAGCACAGAAGAATTACTGCTCATGACTTGTTTACAACTCTCCCATAGCAACACCATTTCAGCGTTTCTCTGCTGTGATGGTGTCTGTAAAATCTAGCCCCAAGCTATTTAAGGCTCTAAAGATAACCACCAGTACACTGAATTACACCAGAAGAAGACTTGAATAAGTGTTGTGTGCTTATGGTGAAATACTTGCCAAGTAGATCTCTACAGTTACAGCTTTTTGTTGTTTTTCAGGAGTTGATCTGTGTAGAGTGCACTACAGTGGTTTAATCTTCAGATGTCCCAATGAGCCTAATGTTAATGAATGCCACATTGATGTAAATTAAAGAGAATAAAATCACTTCCATTCTTGAGGCCGAACGGGATTGGAGTGTGAACATGAGAGATAATGCTCAAGTGTATGGGGACCCTCCTCTTTATTTTTTTTCCCTCTTCGTAGAATTTACCCGGGAAGTGACAGACACACAGATGCCACTAGTCGCTCCTGTTATTCTTCCAGAGATGTACAAAATTTTCACACTGGCAGAGGTATGGAAAAGAGCTATTTGCTCTCATTATTAGTAGTGTTAAATAAATGGCATAATGTTGTGTAGGGATGTCAACGACTAGTCGACTAACCAATAAGCAAATGCTTATCGGATAGTTGACCTACTAGTCCAGTGTTTCTCAACCTTTTCTTACACCCAAAAATTTCAAATGCTGTAAAACTTAACACAAAAATTCAGTTTTCTCCAAATTTCAGTTGTGTTGATGTACCCCCAAGACTTCTCTTGAGTATCCCAAAGGGTATTCATACCACTGGTTGAGAGAGACTATGTTAGTCAACTAGTTGCTACCACCCCCACTCACTGCCTCTATCAAAAAGAGGCAGTAAAAAGGGATGTGTGTGAATAGAAGGAGGTACTTCAAAGCAGCAGTTCCACGTGGAGCCTGAGATCAGTGGGGGAGTCCCCAGCTGATCCTGGACTCCACGTGGCACTATCGCTTTGAAATGCCGTGTGCAGCCTGACACCGGGCTCCCAGTGGTATTTCAAAGCAGCAGCGCCACACGGAGCCCGAGGTCAGCGAGGGAATCCCCGACCGATCCCAGGCTCCATGGAGTGCTGCCACTTTGAAACGCTGCGTGCAGCCTAATGCCGGGCTCCCCATTGTGTTTTAAAGTGGCAACACCCCAAGGAGCCTGGGGTCAGCGAGGGAGTCTCCAGTTGACTCCAGGCTCCAAGTGGTGCTGGTGCTTTAAACACCGTGTGCAGCCTGACTTCATGGCATTTTGAAGCATCAGCACTGCACAGAGACCCAGGTCAGCTTGGGAGTTCCCAGCTGACCTTGGGCTCCAGCGGGGGATGGGCCTCGGGCTCCCCACAGCACTTTTGAAATTGAAGTTAGCAACAGCCCTTGGGCTATTGCTACACTTCAAAGGTGGAGGCGCCCTATTGTGTAATTGAATAGTTGATGTAAATAGCATCGCCTATTCGATTAGTCAGTTACTGGAAATTTAACATCCCTAGTGTTGTACCGGTTAGTAAGTTAGTCAGTGTCTGTCAGCTTTGATGGCATAAAGCAATGCAGATGTAGCTAATGTCAAGTGTATGAAAGTAATTATAAATATTGTGGTGATATACTGAATGCATTAAGCAGGTATTTCTGGTAAATGAGATTTCTGTTGGATTCTGAAATCTCTCTCCTTTTCTTGCAGTTTTGGTCACTTCAATATCTTACTGGTGTTTCAATGTTAGGAAATTAGTTGGTGAATTGTTCAAATTTATACTGTGCTGAAGAAAGAGAGAAATCTGAAATAAGTGTGTTAAGGATGACATGTGAGCATGGTTAATGGTAGCTAGTGATTAAACATACTTTCACTTCCCTGATATCATTTTTCTTGTCACACTTGAGACCTCTTATGTGTTTTCTTTAAGGTATATGGTATTCGTACCAGGTCACGTGCAGTGGAGATCTTTACCACATGTGCCCATATGATTTGTAACATGGAGGAGCTAGAGAAGGTAAGTCTGATTTTCAGTTCAGTTCATAAGTTCATTTATATTGTAGGAAATAATTTTTTGCCTGCTCAGAATCAACATCTGTTTTACAGCTTTAGAATATTCTTTCTATACTAACTGTAATTTTGGGGAGAAAAATGATTTTTTTTAATGCAAGGTAGAAAGTGTCTATTTTAAGTATACAACTCTACAACTGTCTTTTTTTTTTTCCACTTGATTTTAACTTGTAAATTAATCATTGGATTTACTTAGAACTTATGTAAAAAAAATTTCAGGTCATAAGTTAAGTGCTCGAGCCTGGGGAAGAAGGCACTATATGGTCGATTCTGTAGGTCCTCATCATGGCTGTCACATTTACTGAGCAAATCACACCTCTGATTCATCTTAAACTCTTCACCCCCATTTAGGTGTTGGGCATTGGGTAGTCACCTGGGTTCAGGTGGAATCATTCTGTTCTCCCATCATCAGACCAAGCCCTGGGTTGCAGTCCCCTAGTACTAATTGTGATTACCTCAACAGTTTTTAACTTGGGTTCAGACCCTGCTGCTCTGCTCTCAGAGCTGTAGTGGTAACTAAGATGGCTTCCTTAAGGCTAAATATTTAGAGCGAGGAATTTTTCTGAAATATTTATCTTAAAAACAGTAAAAGGGACTACCATTTTCAGGCTCTGTGAAGGCCCGTTTCTTCAGCTTCCTTCAGCAGAGTCTATCTGTCTGTCTCACTCTCTCTTTCCTGTTCCTCTCTGTCAGCCTGTCTTCACTTGTCAGAAGCTGTCCAGGATATCCCCTTCTTCGGGGAAGTTCTTAACTTTAGTATTCTTTGATCTCCAGATTCTCTACCCGGCAAAACCAGCTTTTGTGGATCTAGGAGACGGGTTTCTTGTTCCTTTTGTCTTAGGAGTGTGCCGGAGTATTCTTATTTAGATTTATTGTGCTGCTTTCTTGTTTACTCTACCCCAACCCTCTCAAATGAGATTAATACAGTCCTATACACGAATTTTCAGCAATCCACCAGAGTTATAGAGAAACTTTATCACACTGGCCAGGTTACTTCAAATATTTCTGAGATTACTATTTATAATTAATACATTGATACATAACCGCGCCATGACTGTCAGATTGGCTCCATAGTTGAGGTTGACTTAAGTTTTCCTTGAATGTAAGGTGAGGTTAATTATCTGTACATGAATAATAGAGTATAACATCTCTTACCCAAAATTTCAGCAACTTTCTCTTTGAGTATGGTACTAATAACAAGGATGTTATTAGAATATTGCCTTAAGTGTGAAACTTGACTGTCTTACTTTTGGAGCCAAGATCAGTGCTTTTATAATATTGCAATGGCTTTTGTCTCTCATTTTTGTTATGCTGTCCAACAGAGAGACTTCAATTTTGGTACACCTAGCACCTAGGGATGTTGTGGAATATCCATCCCCCTTGGAGATATTGAAGAGCAGGTTGGATGGGCATCTATCAGAGAGATCTTGATCCGTGTTGTCCAACCAGTTCTGAAGCAGTAGCTGTTATAATGGCCACTGCTATATAGTGAACTAGCCACTGTCAACTGGCCAAATAGCCACATTGTTCAAGCCAACTAGTAACACTCCACCATCCAAATAGTCACATGTGGCTAGCATGTTGGACACCACAAATCTAGATGGTGCTTGGTCCTGGCATGAGGGCAGAGGACTGGACTTGATGACCTCTTGAAGTCCCTTCCAGTCCTAGCATGCTATGATTTTGTGATTTACAGTGCAATCAAAATGCTGCTTATATATAATTCAGAGAAATCAATGCAGCAGTTGTAATAGCTGACATGACTAAGACAATTTTTTAAAAGATTCATCTGCTTTGCAATTATTGATGGCTTCCATACTTTGGGAAGCCAGTCATTCAGTTATTATGAAGAGCCACCCCCAGAAGCTTCATGTGACTCCTCACTTCACAGTTGTTGTCATAAGCCTCTATTTTGTTTTGGACAACGTGTCCGTATAACTTCCATTGCTGTCTGTGAACTTCAGCTTTGAATAGCACATATGTAAAATTACCGAGTTATTGTTAACTATCCTTTTGTTCTGATTGTACAGCGCCTAGAACACTAAAAAGCCTGAGTGTTATGCTAATTCTCAGGGCTTGACAAACTGCGGCAAGAGCTACTCACCAGCCCCGCACTGCGCATGCGCCAGACTGGCACTGCATATGCACGCAGCACCGGTGAATGTGGTGCATGGAGCGACTGGCTGAAATCTACTCGCCACAGGCGAGTAGAATCAGCGGTTTGTCAAGCCCTGCTAATTCTAATATATAGATTTCAGTACTACTTGTATTTGTTTTGCCTAGGGTGCAGCCAAGGTCCTGATATTTCCTGTAGTGCAGCAGTTCACAGAGGCCTTTGTTCAAGCTCTACAGATGCCTGATGGCCCTACATCTGACAGTGGATTTAAGATGGAGGTCTTAAAGGTAAGTACATGGTGCAGTACAGTAATAATTCATACCCACATATATGTTCTGTCTTAACACTGTGACAGAAAAGCAATGCTAATGTCACCCTTGTTAGTATTACACATTTTGAATGACTCCATCTTATCTGAATGAGTTGTAGATGTGTCTGATGAGAACCCAGACATCTGTCTTTATTAGCTACTGACTCAGGTGTGTACGCGCACATGCATGTGCGAGAGAGAGAGAGAACTGTAGCTTGTCTCTATAACAGCAAACAAATAGGTAGTGGGTTCTTAATTTTGCTTGTTGGTTAGTAGGTATATTAATACAGACTAAGAATGTCTCTTTTTTTATTTGAATTTTCACAACAGTTTGCCAGTATATTGTGACAGCTTTTTTTATTACAGCCAGGAACCCTGTGTGTTCCATGATTCCAAGGCTGTGCTATTCATTTCTTGTGGCAGAATTATACTACAAAATGTTTTAATAAAAAAAAATCTAGTCCTTATGAAAGAGAATAGTGAAAACATGAACTGAGTGTAAACTGATGGCATTTTTTTCCTGAGTTTGCAAATAGTTTGGATCCAGTACCTCAGAGATCTGACCTGCCTCACTATTTCTAGTCATGCTGCTACAGATTCTGTGGTTCATTGTCTGGGTATACTGACATATTTCCAAGATGCTGTGGAAGTTGCAATTTGGCTGTTTTGAGTGTTGGACGTTTTGTCTCTGCCCTGCTACATTTAACATCCCTAAAAGGGACATGGGATTTCATTGGGACTGTCTTATTTCACAGTTTGTGATGTACAGCTGTGAAATTAGTCAGCACTAGTAGTACATATAAAGCACTTGTTTCCCGTCAAAGTTTGTGTTCATTTTTTGACCTTTCAGTCGACACCATTTCTGATTACACTGAAGTGTTCATTAGTATATAGGGTTTGTTAGATAGCGACTCAAGAATCTAAGCTTTCATATATAGTCGACCCCCACACCTACAACCTAATTGGTTCCTGGAAAAACGTTGCAAGTAAAACCGTCGTAAGTCGAACCCTTATTTTCCATAAGTGCGATGTTATAAATGGCTCCATTCTTGAAAACCCATTTCATACCCTAAAAATACCAAAATTGACTACGGAAATAGAGGAAAACTAGTTCAAAGAATGCACAAAAATAACTAAAAAGCAAAGACAAGCAGCAGCTGCAGACTGGCAATTCTGACTGACCTTGTGCGTTTCCTGTTTTGGGATGATGCGTGGAGTCTGTGTCGTACGCTGTCGGAAATGTGAGCAGCAGACCTAAATGGGGAGGGGGGGGGGTTTAGGAGCTCTCGTGCATGGGGGGAAAAAAGTCATAAATGTGGGGGGTTGTAAATCAGGTGGTCATTAAGTCCAGGGTCGCCTGTAACATTGTTTTTATCCCCATTGTTGAATCTTAACCTGGAAATGTCAATGTAATTTTTCAGTGTTGTCTGCAGACGGAGACAGTCTAAATCAATAACTTGAGTCATAATGATTCACTTTGTCGTTTGATTCGGAAACCTAAAGATGATGGTTCTGTCCTGGAAAAAAATTAAGAAAATACCGGATATTTAAAATGTCTGTTTTTTTCCTAATTAGATAAGTTTTATTATTATTAGGCGTATCAGTAGCTAGTTGCAAACTGCCTGGCTGGTAGACACACTCATGCTGCATGAATGTGTCTACCAGCCAGGCAGTACACAACTACATGGGGCGGGAGGGAATCCCTGGGGCTGGACTCGCTCGTGCTTCGCCGGGACCGTGCATGGGACGGGTAGCACCCCGGGATCTGCGTGCGCTCAGGTCAGTCCTGCTCCCCACCGGCCGATTCTCTCCCTCTGCTCACCCCCCACATCCTCCTGGCCAGCCCCGCTCCCTTCCTGACACATCTGAGATTAAGTGTGTCCAGTATTTTTTTGAAGCCACCTGGTAACCCTACTTATCAGTTAACAGCCAAACCAGTCTGCTTGCAGAGTTTAAAATGTTTCTGCCTGCTCAGCCATGTGTCTGAGTGAGCAGGAGGGTGGCTGCCGGTTATTAAACAGGTAACTCCCATTGGCCCGTTTGTCTAGAAACGGGCCAATAGGATAGTGCTGGGGGCAAGGGAAGGAGGGAGCAGTATCCCCTCCAGATTCAGAGTGTGCTCTGCAGCCGCCTTTCTGAGCAGCATGTGTGTCAAGCAGGGGAACCTACCTGGGGCTCCCCACTGCCTCCGTGGGTCAGATCTGGTGGCTTGGTGAGGCAAATGCGGCCCGCGGGCCGTATTTTGCCCAGGCCTGCTATAGGCATTCCGTTCCAGCCATACTTTACTTATATACCTAATACACTCTCATCACTCCTAAATACCTGTCAATTGTATACTTCTGTAATATTATAACTTAAATCTACGTTGCGTATGTTTTATATATGTATGCAGTGACATATGAGTCGACCATAACACCACATAACGACCATAAACGGATGATAAAATTAAGTTAATTGGCTCATGGTCCACATAGATGACACAAAGTTATTTGTTAGAGGCTGATGTATAAGCAGCAAGAGTGGGAACATTAGCAGAATGAGAGGTCAGAGAGAGAAAAACTTGATGAAAGGTGTGATGAATGTAGATGATTCCCATGCGTGTCTTGACTTCCATCTTGGCTTTGCGTTACTATGCACTGGCTGTAAAAGGGTGACTTGGGGGAAACTGGGGGCAGAGCAGCTGGGGTGCTGCCGGGTTGGTCCCGCAGCGCCACCCCTCACCTGAGGCAGCACTCCAGCTGCTCTGCCCCCGGCTTCCCCAAGTCCACAGCTGCTGAAACTGACCAGCAGCGGATTTGGGGAAGCTGGGAAGGAACAGCTCCAATTATCCAGCTGGCCAGAGCACTTCCGGGTTCCAGTTGGTGCTGGACTATCAGGAGTGCCGGACCACTGGATGCCGGACAATTGGAGTTTTACTGTATCACTAGAATGAGACCTGAGGAGTTCAAAACTGTACTCAAAATCTGATATTTCTCTGCATCAATTGCTTTTTAAAATGTGTATTTACCATAGTATCTCAGCACGACCGTGCCATCAGAAATCTTTTTCTCCTCTAAGCCTTTCAGTACTTGCAAATGTTAGTAGAATATTTTAGATTATTGGGAAAAGTATTCTCCCGATGTGACTTGCTCTAACTATTCTTTAATCTGAAACAAAATACAGGACTATGTAGCACTTTAAAGACTAACAAGATGGTTTATTAGATGATGAGCTTTCGTGGGCCAGACTCACTTCCTCAGATCAAAAGTGGGTCTGGCCCACGAAAGCTCATCATCTAATAAACCATCTTGTTAGTCTTTAAAGTACTACATAGTCCTGTATTTTGTTTCAGCTACACCAGACTAACACGGCTACATTTCTATCACTATTCTTTAATCTGATATTTGTGTGAATTTATCAATGAATTACTCCATTGATATTTTTGTTTTTCAGGCTGTGACTGCCCTAGTGAAGAACTTTCCTAAACACATGGTTTCCTCCATGCAGCAGATCCTACCAATTGTTTGGACTACACTGACAGAAAGTGCAGCCTTATATCCTTTTTCCTCATGGTGTGTGGTTTAAAATAGAATAAAAGAACTCTTGAAATATCTCGAGGAAGAAGGCAATTATACACAGTTACTGTACATAGCTACAGGCCAATTGGAGAGCGATCGGAGAGCAATCATAGTATCGCAAAACAAAAATCATAGAAAACAAAACAAATCGCTGATTACATAAGCCTCAAATAACTTACTGCTCTTACTGTTTTATCAACTAATTCATAGATTTTTTTAAAAGCCAAAATGGACCATTGTGATCAGTAGTCCAACCACTTGCATTATACAGGCCATAGAATTTTACACATCATGCCCATTAATCTGTGGTTAAATTAGATAATTTCTTCTAGAGCTGGGATATCAGTAATTTCATATTGCATGTGTGATCTGACACCATAGCGCTTGGCCTAGGCCAGTTTTGCTGGATTGCTGTGTAGCAGGTCCTGATTGGTCTTCAAGTTCATATTAATCCTAAAGATTCTTGGGAAGTCTGTGGGCCAGATGAAGCTGTTATGGGTGGGGAGACCTTAACATGTATATTGTTGCTATAGAGAGACATCTAGCCTTGATTTAATTACTCCATGAGGGATAATCCACCATGTCTCTTGGTACAGTGGCTGCTTACACTCAGGGCTTGTCTTCACTGCACAGAAGATCGCTACTGTTGTGATCTTCTGGATTTTGATTTAGTGAATCTAGTTAAGACTCGCTAAATCAAACTCAGAGGAAGCCCCCACCAGCATCCAGTACTTCTTCTTGGCAAGGAGCAAGAGAAGCTGATGGGAGCATTTGCTCCCATCAGCCTCCTGCTCTGGGGATGCCACCAAGCTTAGCTAAAGGTAAGCCAATTCCAGCTGTGCATTCTATACAGTTGCGTAACTTAAGCTAAACTGCTGGGTTTGGTGTAGAAGTTGCATCATGTTTCCAGTTAGAGAATTAGCAGACAAAGGCACAGCAAAATATAGCTCTGAAGTCAGAAAAATTCTATCTGATAGCTTTTCCCTGTGCTTACAGGACATCTTAATCTTCTTTTGGATAAGCTAGATAAAGCTTATTTAGTAAGGCCAGTTTTCCAAATCATGAAATCTTTCCTTTACCTTAATTGAAGAGAGCAGGAGGATCCAAACTAATTCTCCCTTGAGATGGTCAATGGAATTCTCTGCTTGATTGTTTTGAACAATTTATTAATTGGCCTATTCTCAGAAAACTTTGTGAAGAAAACTATGTGATTAAAAAGATGGAGGTTTCTCATCCAAAGTATCCAACACCAGGTTGAAGAGGACGGTTGAGGATATGCTCAGTACACTGAAACCTGTTATTCGTAGCCGTAAACTACACTAATTGCTGCCGCTATCGAGAATTAGTTTGGATCCTCCTGCTCTCTTCAGTGAAGCTGAAGCAAAATGATTCATTTCATTCCGTTTATTAGAGCTTTCACTGCCCTTTCTTTTAAACGTGTTGTGGTCATTTCCCAAAGTATCTATTGTTTCTGAAAGAAGACACAACCCCATCTTCTGTTGTCACACAGACACACATTACTGGATTATGGTTTCAGCCTTGATGAATGGAGCCATATAAACTGGTAAATTTCCCCTCAGTATTTCTTGCACACAGTTTCATTCTTGCAAGTAGGCCCTGCATCATTATCTTGCACTGCTTACACTTGACACTCCCCTGAATTGGTGGAAATCTTTGACCAGGCATCTTGAAACAGAGTTCCTTCAATGGTTAAAACAACTTTTCACAGCAGTGGCTTCCTCTGCAGGCACAGAGGAGTATCTTCATCGTTTGGCATTATTCACTCAAAACTAAAAAAATCTACTGGGAGTTGAAAAAGCAGGGGAATACTCATATTTGTTTCAGTGAATCAAAATGACAATGGGAATGGGGAAGCTAGTAGTAAAAGTGTTAAGAACACTGTCTGAGGGCTTGTCAGTGTTGTTAACATTTGAAAATTAAAAAAAAGAATTTAGGAACAGCCATCAGCCAGCAACTCAGGAGACTGCTGCAATGGCAAATGTGAAGCATTTATTTAACATTTAAGGTTAAATTCAGGGGCGGAGAACCTTTTTTGGCTTAAGGGTCACTGACCCACAAAAAATCAGCTGGGAAACCACACAAGTGAGAAACTAAAAAAACAAGACAAACAGAACCCCATACGTCACTGACATGGCCCCCATCTGAGAAGTAGAAAGACACTCCCACTCCCCTTGCACAACAGAGCTTAGGGAGGCCTGGGCTAATACATTTTGTGGGTCCCCTAGGTTCTGAAGTGGGGCTAAAAATGAGGGGTTCATTGTGTATGGGAGTGGGAAGGCTGCTGGGAAGAGGGCCTTGTGTGTGGCTTCTGGGAGGGTGCATGAGCCTTACCATGAGTGGCTGGAGGGGGGGTCTAGGTGGCTTGGGGTGTGCAGGAGCATCTGGGCGGGAGGTTGGCACTTAACGTGCTGCAGCTCCGTGTCCCCTGATGCTCCCAGGCACCACCCCTTGCTGCTGCTATTGGCCATAATTACAATCAGAGCGGTGGGGGGGGGGGAGTGCTTTGTTGGGTTACCATTTCCCCAATGAGGAGGAGAGAGTGTGGCTGTGTGGGGAGCCGCTTCCTCCTCCCGCCAGGCAGAGCATGTGAGTCAGATCCAGCTATGGGCTTGCCTGACTCTTGGTTGTGAGGCTTGGAGTGCCCACCCCTGTGGGGGAGGAGTCATATGGATGTTGGGGGTGGGGGCACAGGGCTCCTTGCTGTGGGCAGAGGGAAGGGGAGCCCTGGGGACTGAATCCAGCCCCTGTGCCTTACATTCTCCCATCCTTAATTTAATTGAATGAAATAGAAGTGCTATTGTGTGTGTGATATAGTTTTTATTATTTCTAATGTAATGTTGCTGTATCTGAAGCTTGAGACAGGTAAAGAGTATTATGTGCTATTTCCTAAATAAACATCAGGTTATCTAAAAAAAATTGCACACAATACACCTTTTTAGATTTTGTAAATTAACATGTTTTAATCAGATTTGTAGCATTATTTAAGAAATATGTTGTTATCACTGGGAAATTTGATTTAAATCAGTGATTTTAATCTTGATTTAAATCAATCCATCCTGCTATGCTGTAGAGTGAAAACTCATTTGCTTTAGGAAATCACAAAGAATAATTTGAGTGGATTTGTTTCTGAATATAAGCAATCCTTTAGTAATTTGGAAGCTAAACAGTTGGGTCTTATTTATTTAACTGCTTGCTATACCTATGTGAGAACAGAAGTGAATTATACAGAAGAGGTAGATGACCCTGTGGATTCTGATGGTAAGTGCTGGTCATGATACACTTCTGTGGTCTGGGGAGAGACAAAATAGGGAAACTCATCTAAAGAAATGCTGAGTTTAGCATAGTGATCTACACATACTTCTGTTCCTGTATCTACTGTTCGCTAGCATGCAGGTATGGTGGTGGTGTGGGGTTTATAATATTGTGCCTCATACCAAACAATGGTAGTTTATTGATGCCCCAGCTAACATTGAAGAGTAAGGCTATTGCTAAAGGCCCTTTAGTTCAAAATCTTTTTTTTAAATGCAATAATTTCCTCCTTTTTTAGAAAACCCCCTTTTTTAGAAAACCTTTTATTTTCTAGCTCCTTGGCCATGACTAACAGGACATCCAACAGAACCAGTCAGTGTTGCTGCTTAGTCATTCCAGAAAGTTGCTGTGAAGTGCAGTGTGTGGCAGGCTTTTCCTAAGGTGGCATAGTGTGGCCTCTGCAGTAGTTCCAGCTTTCACTAGTCCAGGAGTAAGACCAGCAATTATCCTGACTGACCTGGAAAATATTAAAAATAAAATCTGTTCAGTCATTTATGCTGATCCATGATTCAACAGTCTGTTGTGAAACTTTCCCCTTGTTTCTTTGTTCAGGTGAAGTATTGGGTTTTGAAAACCTTGTGTTCAGCATATTTGAGTTTGTACATGCCTTGCTGGAAAATCACAAGTTTAAAAGTACAGTGAAGAAAGCTTTGCCAGAGCTGATATACTACATCATCCTTTACATGCAGATCACAGAGGAACAGGTAAGTGAACATGTAGAAAGGCAGACAGTAGAAGCCAGATCACTTGAGAGAGTGAAACTAGCAGATGAAGCACCAGAAATTATTTGAGTGGGAAGGAATCATGGTAACTGAATAGGTAACTTCTCTATTTTCTACGATTCTTAGAGTCACAGTGTTTAAGATCAGAAGTGACCATTAGATCATCTTGTCTGACCTCTTGTATATCACAGGCCACCAGGACTACACACTAAACCCGACAGAAATGAGACCAAAGTAAATGAGTTCCACAGGAAACTAGACTATTGTGTGCCATAGAATAGTGCCACGGGCAGAGAATAAGAGGGACCTAGGTGCCCAGTGCTCCAGACCCCCCACCATGGCAGGGTACTGATTAAATGAGAGAAACTCAGATAATGCTATGAGCAGTTAGACCATGAGCCTGTGAGCAAGAACCAGCCAGCCAAGCATCAGAGAGATTGCTTGCTGAGAACCCTGGCTCACCATACTTAATGGTCTGTCTCTAGTTCTGGCCATCCGCTGTGCTTCAGAGAAAGCCGACTAAAACCAACCAAACCATGCCTTCCCAGAATACATTGTTGGGAAAGGAATCCCTTCCTGACTGCTGCTGGTGATGGCTGAAGCTCTTTATCCTCTCCCCAGCCCCAACGCAAGCAATTTAGTTCTTTTTCAAAGCTAAATCAGTTGATGAGCTGTTCCAGAGCTTCATCCTCTGATGGCCACTTTATATCATCTCTTCTTGTGCTGGTGTTATCCTTCAGTTTAACTAGGTCTTCATCTTTATCTTTAACAATATAAACTCTTTCAGTCTCCTCAGTTCCAGTTTAAATTAAATTGTTTGGTGATGCTCAGAATACAGGACCTCTTCACTGCAGCTAAAGCCCTTACTGTCTTTTGAACTTCTTTGGGCCTATCTCCCCCCTCTCCACATAAGGCAATGGGGCTTGGATGGGCCCAGGCTTTGGCCATGCCACCTGGGGTCATGCAGTAATTTTTGTTGTCTGAGAGAGGTCAGAGTGCAGTGAAGCTTGAGAACCCTGTTTTAAAGAATTTCTAGAGATAGTTGCTAACAGCAAAGTAATGGAATCTTGTGCTCCATTCCAGGCCTTGGAGGGAAATACGCCCTGGTGTGTGTAAACTCGTCTATTCCCTTTCCTCCAATATGCCTCAGTGCTATCTGTCCCACCACTGGTTCCTTGTTCTGTTCCATGGGTGAGGAATCTTTTTCGGGTCAGGAGCCACTGACTCATAGAAAAATGAGCGGGAAGAAAAAGGAAACAGGACACCCTCACTGATGTGGTCCCCAGCTGAGAAGCAGAAGCCAAAAACACTGTCATGCAAATTGGAGTGCCATATATTAATTTATTATCTCTGTCCATGGGGAGCCTGGACTGCCACAGGCAGGGACTGCTGTAAAGATGGGTGGGCTGGGAGCTGGGATCCAATAGCAACCTCAGCCCCAGAGTGAGGGCAGGAGCCCTATGGGCTGGGGACTGTTTCAGCCCGGGATTGTGCTTTAGTCAGTTAACCACTTAAATGCTAGGCAAACCTAACATTTAACCGGTTAACTGATTAACTGGGATTTTTACATCCCTACTTTCTGCACCCGACAGAAGGGTTCCTTAGTTCTCCTATCCTGGAATGGAGCGGTAACTGCTATTGAAATAGGATTGCCATCTAGGTGTTACAGGATAGTCCTCTCCTTTCTGTTTCTGCCTAGCCTGTCTTTGTAGCATGGGTGAGGTGGGAGGTTGAGTCCCCGGGCAAATGAATAAAACGTCCATACTGGATCAGACCAAAGGTCTGTCTAGCGCAGTGTCCTGTCTTCCATAAATGCCAAATGCCCCAGAGGGAGTGAACAGAACAGGGAATCATCGTGTAATCTCTCTCCTGTCATCCATTTCCAGCCTCTGATGAACAGAGGCAAGGGACACCAGTCCTACCCATCCTGGCTAATAAGTATTTATGGACCCATCCTCCATGAATTTATCTAGGTCTTTTTTGATCCCTGTTAAAGTTCTGGTCTTCACACCATCCTCTGGCAACAAGTTCCAAAGGTTGACTGAATATTTCCTCCTTGTTGGTTTTAAACCTGCTTCCTATTAATTTCATTTGGTGACCCTTAGTTCTTAGAATCATAGAACACTAGAACTGGAATGGACCTCGAAAAGTCCTAACAGCAGGACCCAGTACCATCTAGACCATCCTTGATAATGTCTATCTAACTTGCTCCTAAATATCTCCAGAGATGGAGATTCCCTAGGCAATTCATTTCAGTGTTTAACCAACCTAACAGGAAGTTTTTCCTAATGTCCAACCTAAACTTACCTTGCTGCAGTTTAAGCCCATTGCTGCTTGTCCTATCCTCAGAGGCCAAGGACAACAATTTTTCCCTTCCTCCCTGTGACACTCTTTTAGATGCTTACACCCCCTTACTCACTACCTCTTCTTGTCTTCCCCCCCATTTCTTTCTTCTCTCATTCCCCCCCTCCCCCTTTCCCTATTTAGCTTAGTACTGGACATCCAACACTCTGGTCATCTGAAGTGGGCTGTGCCCATGAAAGCTCATGATACCATGTACATGTTTTGTTAGTCTTTTAAAGTGCTACCAGACTATTTGTTGCCTTATAAATACATATGGGTACAAATAATTAACTTTTCCTCATTCATTTTCTCCATACCTGTCATGATTTTATAGTCTTTTATTATAACCCTCCCCCCTTAGTGTCTCCTATTTTCTAAGCTGAAAAGCCCCAGTCTTTTTAATCTCTCTTCATGACAGCCATTCCATACCCCTCTTGTGGGTTCCAGAACCATCTGCTCCAAGAAGCAGTCATTAAATGTGTCAAAAAACTCTCTCTATATCCTGTCCCAAGGTGACGTGTACTTAATTAATATGGGGATAGTTGCAACGCTTCACTATTGAATTTATTTTTAGCTTCTCTAATCTTCCATAGCATTTCAATCACTGTCACTAAGCTGGTCAGGTGGTTGGTAATATATCCCTACTGCTATATTTGTATTAGAACATGGAAGCAGGAAGACAGTTGCTAATCTTGAATTTTTGCTGAGAGAAACTTTCTACAGACTCATCCCAACCCTGTTGGTTTAACTTCTGTGCTTGCTTAATGGACTATCAAATCGGCATGTTAAAATGCGTTCAGGTAACTGTGTGACCACTGAAAATTTCAGTGGTTACATGTGGGGCCAGCAGCCAGCTCCCTGCACATATCTGCTCCCACCTACACCCTGCCCCCTCTGTGCTGTTGCCTCTGTATCAGAGGCAGCAGCATGGAGGGGGGCAGTTATCTCCCTGCATGTAATGGCTCTCAGCTGCCCCCCATGCTGCTGCTTCTGTATCAAAGGCAGCAGGTTAAGGTGGCAAGGAGAGCCTGCATATAACCATGAATGTTAACTGATGAACCCAGGCTCATTGGTTAAGTGTATAGATGGTTACACTTTCACATCCCTGCTAGTCTTCTGTTATGCCTGCAGTGATTATTGGGATCTGATATGGCTTTTCTAAGAGATTATTTCCAAATAATGTATTTAGTTAATTTCAGTTTATATATTGAGATGAGAAATTTGAACCAATTTCAGGGATGTAAATCTTCCTGCACAGCTGTTAGATCAATTAGTTGTCATGGATGCTTATCAGAGGAAATAGAAGTTATTCTGTTCTCAATAATGGTTAAGATGTCACTGAACTTGTGGTTTTCCCCCTGTTTTTGTTTCAGATAAAAGTCTGGACAGCAAATCCACAGCAGTTTGTGGAGGATGAAGATGACGATACTTTTTCCTATACAGTGAGGATTGCTGCACAGGACTTGTTGCTGGTAAGAAATGGATTCTGTCCAACAGACCCCAGTGGTACTGAATTACATGTTGGTCATTACAAATATGTATATTCAGCCTCCAGAGGGTGAGTGTCTTTGGACCCAACCCTGCCACCCCGAAAGGCAGCCTCCAAGGCTGAGAACACAGCACTGAAGTTTGTAGCAGGGGAAAGAACAGGGGCTCTGGACCTAATCCTGCCACCACCAAGAGGCAGCCTTCAAGGCTGAGGACAGTGCAACCAGGCTGGGGGGAGAGGAGCAGGAAGTGTTTGTGTTGGGGCAATTTGTGTGTGGGGGGTGGAAGGAGGGGCTGGTACTTAATCCTGGCACTTCTGGGAGTAGTTCGCGCCCCCCCCCCTCCCCCCAGCCAAGAAGAGAGCAGGTAGGTCAGGAAGAGAGGGGGTGGGGTGGACCAGGTCCTGCCACCAGTCAGAAGCTTGCATCCCAAGCTCAGAAGGGACCTCCTGAGTCTGACAGAAAAGTAGTGGGAGCACTGTTCTGAGTTCTCCTGAGGTTGAAGGAATCCTTCTGGCAGCTGGCTAGTTTGAAATATAGCAACTGTTAAAAAAAAAAAAAAAAAAGTGTTTAAGATACACAGGGGTGGCCTGTGACTGTAGGCTGACTCGGCTGTCGCCTAGGGCACCAGCTTCAATGGCGCCCAATGATGACGTCACCCCATTTACGGCTGTGCAGGCGGGGGCGCCAGCTGTTGCAGTCTGCCTCAGGCTGCTCCTGAAGATACACTTGTACAAAGACAGTGACATTCATTCTTTTTTACCCAGGCTGTAGCTGCTGATTTCCAGAATGAGAGTGCAACTGCTTTGGCTGCAGCGGCTACGAGACACTTGCAAGAAGCTGAGCAGACTAAAAACAGTGGTGCTGAGCACTGGTAAGGAGGCAGGCAATGTGGGTAGCAACGATTATGGAATAAATAGTTTACTGTTTTGCAGCATTAGTCACCTAATGGAAATGAATTGTAATTTCTTTGTGGTGATGGCACTGGGATAAATCTAAGAGCTTGTGTGTTTTGTATATAGAAAGCAAAAATATGGAAAAATTCTTCTTTGGGAAGTGGCCCCGTGGTTTCTCCACTTTAGGTGCATGAGCACCACTGTGCCCCGATCAGAGATTTGTGATACCAGAGCCTGTGGTTGGCAGCGCTCAGAGTGCTGGCGTGAGTGATCTGAGTCAGCTACTCTGCATGCGCAGCCGTCTGTCCTTAGTTCCTTCTCAACCGCTGCTGACTTGAGTCACATCTCAGCAGTTGCCTCTTTACCTCACTCTTAAACTACTTCTGTAGATAGACAACGGTTACCACAAAAGTTATTTTATTAGTAGATAGTTATTAGTTCGCTTACTTTCATATGTCAAAAAAACCCCAACTCATTATTTTATTTTTCTTAGAATAGTATATTATGGATAGTCAGGGAATCGAACCCTCGGTGATGACAACACACACCGAAATCTTGCCTTTCTGGGACATGCTGGGCTTGCCCGGTTTTAACAGGTGCGCAGGTTGCAAATTGTCCGTATCTATTTCTAATGGACACAGCCAGTGCATCCGCTGTCTGGGTGAGGAGTATCCCTATCGAACAGTGCCCTCACTGCAAAAAACTGATATCCTGAACAAGAAAGGCCAGAGAACTACAATTAAAAGATGATTCACTTGGAGAAAAAGACTCGTTCGGCTTCAGACCCCGAGCACACTACTCCCGCAGGCAACCATCCCTTGGGGTGGCATCAGAGAGGGGAGCTACCGCTATGTTGAGCTCAAAGGACTGCAATAAGGCTCACCAGCCAAAAAAGAGCCCCTACTCCTCATCAGGGACAGAGTCTCCTCTACACACCAGCACTGCCCCCTACCCTCTTCACTAAAAGGGTCGGACAAGCAGTCTGGTACCGGGTCGGCACTGACAAGGTCCGTGACCCCAAGCAAAATGCTCGTGCCTCATCAAAGGCACCAGCAGAGGCAAAATGCAAATCCTCCGTGCTGGCACCGACCGTGACATGTACAAAGCCACGTCTGGAAGTTGCACTGAGCAGCGTGGCAGCACTATCAATATCAAAAAAACACACAGCGGTGGCGAAGCGCAAAAGACAGTGAGTCTAATGCCTCTACAGACACCAGTAACACTACCAGTCCCTAAAATGCACATCCCCCCCACCCCTGTCAGCTCAGCAATTCACAAATGAGGGAGAACCCTTAGTGGCATCAGTACCGGGAAGACCCCTATTTGGTACCAATGGCACCCCAAATACATCGAGGCATAGCTTATCGTCCACTCCTGCAACATCAAGGGTCCTGGTATTCAGTGATGATGATGAGGTGCCCACCCGCACATACTTACCGCAGCACTCCTTGCCCAAGCCCAACCAACAATGGCAACCTCAGCAGTGGCTCCCACCTTCTATCACAACAAATTGGCCATATTGGGACCCATGGGTAACATAAAGTGCATATTCATCAGCATCCTTCAGCTCCGAATAGCCAATTACGTGGCATTATCAGCAAAATACACATAATATGCTTTTGATCAATTAGCTATCTTTATTGAATCCCTTCCAGATAACAAAAGGGATCAATTCAAGTCAGATTTAAAGGAGGGTGCAGTAATTTCTAGAACAGCCTTACAGGCCACACTGGATTCCTCTGTCACAGCTGCTAGATCCTTGCCCTCCGTAGTAGTGATGAGGCGAGCATCCTGGCTTCAGCTCTCAGGATTCTCAAGAGAGGTGCAGTCAGCGGTTGAGGACTTGCTGTTTGACGGGACCAAGCTCTTCGCCTAGTCCACAAATGTCTCCTTAAACACCCTAAAGGACTCACAAGCAACCTTAAAGACTCTGGGCATCCACGCACCTGTTACAAAGAGAAAGCAGGGCAGACCATTTACACAGAGGTACAGATCCACACCCTTTAACCAGCAACAATGCCTTTGCGACAGTAGATGATGACTGTGCCAAAACAGATACAGGCAACTCTCTGAGCAGTCAACATCTCAACAGCCATTAATATCTCGACAAGTATGTTGAAGTCTTGATCAAAGGTCAGACACGCCCGACATTTTTCACTGCAGCAATTTGAACCCTCCAAAGCATTTGGCAGCAGACTGGCTGCATTCCATCCAGCCTGGTGTACCATCACCACCACCAAGTGGGTGCTGGAAATCATAAAAACTGGTTACTGGCTTTTAGTTATCCCTCCCCTTCTACCCTTCTTGCCTGTCCCTCTTCAGGGACCCCTCTCACGAACAGGTGCTCCTACAAGAAAAAGAACACCACCTCAGGCTGGGAGCCATAGCAGAGGAACCACAGGAGCATAGGGGCAAGGGGGTTCTACTCCCATTACTTCCTCATCAACAGGAAATCAGGAGGGTGGAGGCCTATATTGGACCTTCAAAGGCTCAGCTGCTTTGTACACCACCAATGGTGCAAGATAGTAACCTGTGCTACTATTATTCCTGCCTTAGAAAAGGTAGCATGATTGTCTACCCTCAAACTCCAGGATGCCTACTTTCGTATATCAGTTCACCTGTCACACAGGCACTTTCTTCATTGCTAGGTAAAGGACAAGCCCCTTCAGTACAGAGTGCTGTCTTTCGGACTGTTAACAGCCCCACAAGTGTTCTCAAAGGTTCTGTCAGTAGTAACCGCATACTTATGAAAAAGAAGAATCACTATATTCCCTTACCTAGATGATTGCCTAATAACAGGCACCACAGAGCGACACACAGCACACACAGTCAGCACCATCAGAGTCCTATTCAACAACCTTGGACTCCAGATCAACATACCAAAGTGCACACTGACCCCAACTCAGACATTAGAGTTTATAGGGGTGCAACTAGACTGCACGAAGGCCATAGCCTCTCTACCAGAGCACAGGTTTGCAACAATAAAGGACCTCATATCAATGGTGCAGGCCAGCCCAGTAGTAACAGACAGACACTGCCTACAAATACTAAGCCACATGGCCGCGGCCACATTCGGGTGCCACATACCTGCCTCCACATGAGACCTCTACAAGGATGGCTTTGCACAGTATACAAGCCACACACCCATCACATAACTCACCATACCTATTAGGATAAAGACCTCCCTCACACCGCGGACCCTAGAGGACAATATATGTGCTGGAGTCCCCTTTCAAAGAACCCTACCATCAGTAATGGTCACTACAGACACTTTACTAATGGGCTGGGGCGCACACCTGGGCTATCAAGTAGTACAGGTTCAATGAACCAAGCACAATACAGGGAAACACATCAACCTGTTCGAACTCAGGGCAGTAAGACACGCATGCACATACTTCCTCTCCTTCATCCAGGACAGAACAGTTCAGATTCTTACGGACAGTGTAACTACAATGTGCTATATCAACAGACAGGGAGGGTTATACAGGTCATATGAACTTTGCCAAGAAGCAGTCCACTTATGGGAATGGTTTATCCCATGGAATATACACCTTGTCGCAACTTACCTCCCAGGCAAGGACAATACACTAGCAGACTGCCTAAGCGGGCAATTCCTGCAAAATCACGAATGAGAAATAAACCCATTGCTGACCTTTTCAAGAAGTGGGGGGTTCCCATTAGTGGACGTATTTGCCACACACAATGCTGTTGCCCACAGTATTGCTCCAGTATTGCACATCTTGATTACACATTCCCCCCCGTTTCCACTAATATAACGTGTAATCCTCAAGATCAAACAGGACTAGGCCAGAGTAATTCTCATAGCACCCAACTGGCCCAGATAAACAGGGTATCCATACCTCTTGCAGATGAGCATCGGACCACCAAATCGCTTCCCACCACTCCAAGCTCTGTTTACACAATGCAATGGTCAGCTTCACCATCCCAGCTGTACGCTGCATCTCTAACCGTGGATGTTAACTGGCTAAATACCATGTAGCATGCCCTCCTGGAACTAGGGCAGCACATCTTCACAAATTCCAGGAGATCTACAACGAGGAAAACATACATACAGAAATGGAAGTACTTTACAACTTGGTGCTCAATCCACAACTACAAGTCAGGCCATGTGCAAATAGTACACATACTATAGTATCTGTTGGACCTGCACAATGCAGGCCTCTCCCTGAGCTCTAAGAGTACATCTCACCTCCATTTCAGCCCTCCATGCCCCACTGCAATCACACTCGGTCTTTATTTACCCAGCTGTCAAAAGATTCCTGTGAGGTCTACAAAACATGTTCCTGCCGCTTAAAGACCCAACACCAGCATGGGATTTAAACCTCGTACTGAGAATGCTCATGGGGAGGCCTTTCAAGCTGTTAGCTACATGCTTTCTATTCCACTTTTCGATGAAGGTTGCCTTGTCTCAATTACTTCTGCAAGATGGGTAGGAGAATTGGGAGCTCTCAGACCCACCATACACAATATTCCACAAAGATAAAGTAGTTTTGAGAACCCATCCTAAATTCATCTCAAAGGTACTTACCTCCTTTCATTGCAATGAACCAATATACTTCCCCGTCTTCTACCCGAAACCACATAAGGACTAAAGGGAGGAGGGCTTCATACCTTGGATGTCCGCAGGGTACTTGCCTTTTACTTACAGCGCACAAAGCCGTTCCGCAAGTCTCCGATTATTCATTTCATCCACAGAGAGGTCACAGGGATTACCCATATCAAAACAAAGACTAAATGGGTATCTAGCTGCATATGCTTGATATATACATTAGCGCAAAAGGAGCTACCTCCCAACATAAGAGCTCACTCCACAAGAGCCATGGCAGCTACAACTGCGTTCCTATGAGGCATTTCAATGGAACACATCAGCAAGGCTGCCACCTGGGCGTCTACATACACATTCATGTGGCATTATGCCATCCGGACATTCGCAGACTCGGAAACGAAATTTGGCTGAACGATACTCTGTCAGAGTCACTCCGAAGCTCCCGCCTCCTAACACAACCACTGCTTTGTAATCATCTAAGGTGGAACACCCATAGGCACACTCCTCAAAGAAGGGAAGGTTACTCACCTGTGCAGTAACTGGAGTTCTTTGAGATAGTTGTCCCTGTGGGTGCTCCACCACCCAGTCTTCCTCCCCATGACTTTGGACTTGCATGCATCCAGGTCAGAGAAGGAAACGAGGACAGCCGGCTGCGCATGCGGAGTAGGTGACTCAGATTGCCCACGCCAGCACTCTGCGTGTGCTGCCGGCTATGGGCACTGCTAGCACAAATCTCTGATTGGGGTGCAGAGGTGCTGGCATACCTAAGGTGGAGCACCAATGGGAACAACCATCTTGAAGAACTCCAGTTACTGCACAGGTGAGTAACTTCCCTTCCTGACTCATGTAAAAAGACATCTACATGTTATAACAGTAACGTTCTCATGGTTTTCAACTGAAAGGGTTTTTTTAGTTATAATTCCAGGTGTTAAAACCATAAAATTGGGTGGTCTTCATTGGACTAATGCTGCTGAATTCTGTAACATTAGATCAGCCACCCCCTCTTGTGTCTGGGTTTGGATTTTTCATTATACCCATGTGTCCGTATATATATCTTCTGATTTAGAATTGTTTTTAACAGCTAGTGTTAGATAGGGGAAGAGAAAAATACCTGCTTAACTGTTACATAAAGATCCTGTATTGTGTAGACCAGGGGTCAGCAGTCCCTGATCCACGTGCTGATTTCCCATGGCATGTGAGGCAGGAGCTACTCACTTGTGTGGCCCCCAACTGTTTTTAATGTCAGTGAATCCCAACCCAAAAAAGTTCCCCATTCCTGCCATAAATAAAGAAACATTGAATCCTTTTGTTAAATTAAACCATTCTCCCCAGCTGCAGCACTAGAAAAATGGCACAGGCATAATTATGTAATTAACGGTAAGTTTCCATTAGCAACTGGTAGTCTGTGGAAAAGTTTGTATTGACCCAGGTGGTCCATGGGGCATGTGGTGGAGAGAGGCCTCACCCCCACTGGACGAGGGGCACAGGCTAGGGCAGTAGGGTTAAATCTCGGTACATCACTTCGGAAAGGTTGTTGACCGCTGGTGTGTAGACAGTGTTAGTTCAGTGATTTTTTTTAAGTGGGGGTGGGGGAGGGAGTGGCATAACCATGCCATAATTTTTTTTCTGGTAGGCCTGATATTGCTATCTATTTTTCTCTACATGGCCCCACAACAAAACAATGTCTGGTTCAGAATTGGTAAATTAAGCCTGAATTTGAGGTCAATTCACCTCAGTCCAGAATTTAATTTTAAAAGCAGGGAGTTGAAATAGTAACATGTAGGGATGGTGACGGACTAGTTGACTAGTTGCTTTCCTCCTCCCTTGCTTCCTTTACCAGAAAGAGGTAGCAATGTCGGGGGAAGGGGTACTTCAAAGCGGGAGCGCTGCTTGAAGCTTGGGGCCAGAACGCTGTGTGCAGCCTGGGGCTAGCTGGGGTGTCCCCAGGCTGCAAGTGGTGCGTGGAGCCTGGGATCAGCTGGGGACCCCACTGACCCTGGGCTCCACACGGTGCTGTCGCTTTTGAAGCGTAGCAACAGCTGTTGCTACACTTCAAAGGCTGAGGCACCCTATCGACTATTTGATTAGTCAATCTGTCGATATTTAACATCCTTAGTAACGTGTAAATAGCTCATTGTACTTCAAGTGTTTATTCGTATGCTTTCCATTCAGATGTATGCGCTCCCACAGGCACAGCAGCCTGAAAATTTTTCCCTCAGCAGCTAATCGTAACATCAGCCTGGATGTCCCCTTGAGTGGCACCCAATATAGAGCCCTGCCAACCCACCCTCTCCTCTGTTCCCTCTTGTACCAGTGACAGTAGCTGGAACTTCCCCGTCCTCATCTCTTGATTTTGAAAGTGGATTAGCATTTCATCAACTCTTATATATAGTTATCCATTATAGGTATGTAGATAAGTTTAGGGTGAGCATTTCTAAGTTTTTGTTGGAGAGCGGACACCTCCTCGCACTTTCCTACCATTCCCTGGGTCATGCCTCATTCCCTGGCTTCAAAACCTGCCAGTTGTGCACCAAGTGCATGTCAAAAGGTGATCCTCATTCCTCCTCCCTGAAGTGCTTGGGTGAGGGTCACCAGAAAGACTGCTGCAAGATGTCAAGAATTCCAACCCAGGGCAATTAGGGAAAGAGCAGCAATTCAGGATTCCCCTTCTGGAAGTAATTCTGTGATTAAAATCTGACCCTGGCACTCAGGGATATGGCACTTCATGCCTCCTGCTCCATTAGAAGCACCCCAACACATGCATCAAGGGATGTGGTGCCGAGTAAGAATGCACGCAGGGACCAGTACCACCATGCAGACTCTCAAGACCATTCCAGCCTTTGGCACCTGGACTCAGTCACTGGTACATAAAAAGAAAAGACCGGGTGATCCCCCTCAGCAAAACCAGGGGAATAGCTGGTAGTGACATCACAGTTGGGCCATTGCTCTGAAGCTCACCTCAAGGCTGCATTGACTCCTACCCAGTTGAAGCCATGAAGTCCAGGCCAGCCATGATTGTTGTGATCTTTGACATAACTACTGCTACCATCCGCACCAGACACTTTCCAGGCACAATACTTGATGCGCTTCATGGCACTGTTCTCGTCTCCTAGGCAGGATGCTACCTTCACACCACAGGCACCCTTTGGACCACTTGTGCAGTCCCAGGGAAAACCAGTGATGATAGCATGCCAGTCATCTTCCCCTTGGCCCTGGGCCTCTGAAGATCCATCATCCAGGGAT
This sequence comes from Pelodiscus sinensis, assembly GCF_052426305.1. Classification (NCBI taxonomy): domain Eukaryota; kingdom Metazoa; phylum Chordata; order Testudines; family Trionychidae; genus Pelodiscus; species Pelodiscus sinensis. The sequence continues at coordinate 17,007,932 of NC_143078.1, read as the reverse complement.
CATAGCCGATCTCCTGCCTCCATTAGATCTACCTCGAGAGGAGCAACTCCACCATCGTGGTCCTGTTCGGAGTTAAGAACATAAAAACACAAGAATGGCCATACTGGTCAGACCAAAGATCCAGGTAGCCTAGTCTCCTGTCTTCTGACAGAGGCCAATGCCAGGTGCCTCCAAGGGAATGAGCAGAGCAGGTAATCAAGCAATCCCTCCCCTGTCACCCATTCCTAGCCTCTGACAAACAGAGGCTACGAACACCATCCCTGTCCATCCTTGTTAACAGTCCTTGATGGACCTGTCCTCCCATGAACTTATCTAGTTCTTGTTTGAACCCTGTTAAAATCTTGGCCTTCAGAAAATCCTCTGGCAAGGAGTTCCACAGGTTGACTTTGTGTTGCATGAAGAGATTCTTCCTTTTGTTTATATTAAACCTGCTCCCTATTAATTTCATTTGGTGATCCCTAGTTCTTATGTTATGGAAACAAGTAGGTAACCTTTCCTTATTCACTTTCTCCACACAAGTCATGATTTTATAGACCTCTGTCATATCTCCCCCCAGTCTCCTCTTTTCTAAGATGAAAAGTCCCAGTTGTCTTAATCTCTCCTTATATAGCAGCTATTCCAAACCCTTAATAATTTGTTGCCCTTTTCTGAACTTTTTCCAGTGCTGAGATACCTTTTTTGAGATGAGATGATCACATCTGTATGCAGTATTCAAGATGGCATGGATTTATACAGAGGCAATAAGATATTCTGTTTTATTCCTAATATTGTTTACTTTTTTAACTGCTGCTGCACACTGAGTGGATGTTTGAAATCTATCCATAATGACTCCAAGATCTTTCTCTTGAATGGTAATACCTAATTTAGTTCCAGTCATTTTACATGTATATTTGGGATTGTTTTCCAATATGCATTACTTTGCATTTATCGACTTTAAAATTTATGTACCATTTTGTTGCCTAGTCACCTAATTTTGTGAGATCCTTTTGAAGCTTTTCACAGTTTGCTTTGGGCTTAACTATCTTGAGCTGTTTTGTATCATCTGCAAATTTTGCCACCTCACTGTTTACCCCTTTCTCCAGATCATTCAACATAGGATTGGTCCCAGTACCAACCCCTGCGGGGCACCACTACACCTCTCTCCATTCTGAAAACTGACCATTTATTCCTACACTTGGTTTCAGATCCACCATGTCGCCTTCATGAATGCTAACGCACATGAGTGCCGCTGAGGTTAGAGCGTCACAAGACCTGTTGTACCATCTGCGGGGTCTGCATCGGCACTGGCAACTTTACCGTTCTCTGCACCGGTAGTCCATCCACTGACCTTGCCACTTGGGTTGAGGGATCTTTCTATTGAAGATGGAGAGAACAGCCTCCTCCCTTGATAGTCTCCTCTTCTTTATCAGATGAAGCCTTATCTAGATAAGCAGTGGCCCCAGTCCTGGAGGACTCCCACGTACTATAACTTTTATATGGGTTGACCGGGGTTTAGACATTAAATTGGAGGAAGTGGTTGATGAAGCCAACCCTAGCTCCCTCTGGCCCATCCAGAATTGCATTGTCACTAATTAAAAGTGTCACGGACATGACAAAAAATCCTTGAGGCAAACCCTGTTGCAACCTACAGCCAAGTGCAACAAATGGTTTTTTTTGTATCCTCCAAAGAAAATGAATACCTTTGTTCCCACCCACAGCCCAGCTGTTTGGAAGTAGACTCTTCCATCCAGATTGAAAGAAGTTTTCCAGGGCCCCTCACCTAAAAACAGGGATGCCAAGTATTTAGAGCTCTTCAGACGGAAGGTCAATTCGATAGTTGGCCTTCAATTACACATTGCCAATTGGCAAGCCGTTGTCAAATAGGTATTCCTATAATACCTGCCTGATGATGGCTAGGTTCACTGAACTGCTCCCTTTGGACTCCTGTGCTGAGTTTTCGGCTTTGATCAAGGAAGGGAGGTTGATTGCTCCAGCATTCCTCCATGTGGCAATAAGACTTGGCTTATGCAGCTACAAGGATCATGGCTAATGCATATAGTCAGACTCCAGGTATCAGGCCTCCTTTGTCGCGTCAAATGGACTTTTCAGGACCTCCAGTTTAAGGGGGATACTTTTTTTTTCCTGAGAACTGAAAATAGATTTGACAGCCTGAAAGCTTCTAGTGCTACCAGTGGTTCATTCTAGTGCTACACTCTATCTACTCAGAGGAGACATTTTTGCTTGCAGATACAGCAGTATTTCTCTCATCAGAGCCAACAAGTAGGATCGAGCAGAAGAAATCACAGTGGCAGAAGAAGGCTACATCAACTTTCTGGGCAGAACTTGGACCATCTGAAACAGTCTTCAGGGGGTGAAAGTGGCCTTTTGAAGGCATGGTTGAGAATGGCATGGCATACCATACCTGATTCTGGATTCACCCTGCTTTTCCTTTTATTTCTGACTATCTACTTTCTATCATGTATTGCCCTGTATCACCATGGACTGATGAGTATTAAGAATGGAAGAGTGGGACTACACCATCCAATCCTCTTCTCTCCTGGTCTTCCACCTCCCTTCCTTGTCCGTAGTTAGGGACTCCTCTCATAAGCAACTCCATATCCAGGAGGTGCAATCACTCCTATATCTAGGAGAACACAAATGTAAGGGTTTTTACACACTTATTTCCTAACTCTGAAAGCCAAGTTCCACATTTCTCTTTGGCCTGTATCACTCTCCCTCTGGATCCAGCATATTGGTGTTGCCCTTGACTTGAAGGACACACATTTCCCTATAGCACTCTCTTGGTGCCACAGGAAGTACTTCAGGTTTGTGATGAATGGTACTCCCCATGAGTTTACAGTCCTGTCATTGGGTCTGTCAGTAGCAACTCTTGTTTTCACCAAGTGCGTTGCAAATGTCGTCTCGCTTTTGAGCAGGCATCAGGTATAAGTGATGACTGGCTGATCAGGGCTTGTCCAAGCACTCAGCTGGAAGGTCACATTCATCAGAGCCACCTTTGACAACCTGAGTCTTTTTGTAAACTAATGAAAATCCACTCTTTCCTAGGTTCAGAGGATAAGAGTTTATAGGGGCAGTTCTGGATCTGACCCAGACCAGGGCATAACGACCTCAAGGTCCTATCTGATCTCATTCACGGTCTCCAACAATTTCCTACCTTTACAGCAAGGACCCATCTGAAGTTTTTGGGCCATGTGCTCATGTACTTACCTTGGGCCACATGCCAGGCTCAGGTCACTTTAGTTGTGGCTGGCATCAGCCTATTGCCCAGTCAGGACAGTTTGGACAGGGCTGTAAGTTTGCCTTGCCCAGTGCTTGATTCCCTCCTCTGGTGTTTAAACTTGCAGGAGATTTGCTCAGGAGTTCCCATCAGTGTTTCCTCATGAGTTCCCTTCACCCAACCATCAGTGTTGCTTGTGACAGATACATCGGACTTGGGACCTCAAAACTCAAGGTCTGTGGTCTCTGGCTGACTTGGCTCTCCACATCATTGTTGGTGAGCTGGCTTGTCAGGCCTTCCAGACTCAAGTGACAGGGCTTTGTGTATTAGTTATGATGGACAACACAACAGTAATGTTTTATGCACAAATAGCATTGCATGCTTCTCTCTCCTGTGCCAACATGCTCTGTGGGATTTCTGTATAGAGCATTCAGTTCTTCTTCAAGCTTCCTACCTTCTGAGGATGCAGAGCAAGCTGGCAGACCACCTCAGCAGGTTGCCCAGCTGTTGCAAATTTGCCCAGATTGCCCTCCTGGGGTGGGAGGGGTGTGTGGGAGGCTTTCCCCAAATGTACTTGTTTGCTGTGCAGCACAACAGGGTGTGCCAGCAGTACTGTTCCTTCCAGATTCACAGCTGAGGATCCAGCACGAATGTGTTCCTCCTCCCCTGGAGAAATAGTCTCCTTTATGCCTTCCCTCCCATACCACTTGTAAAGAAGGTCCACCTCAAGGTCTGGAGGGAATGAGCTCAGGTGACCTGTGAGCACTGGTACACATCTCTCCTGGATGTCTGTAGAAATGTCAATCATTCTGCCACTGTTCCCAGATCTTCTAACTCAGGACCATGGTCATCTCCAGGATCCGAACCTAGAGTTGCTTCACCTTACAGTATGGAAGCTCCCTGTCTGAATCTGGGGGAGCTTTTGTGCTCAGATCAGGTTAGGTAAGTTCTCCTTGCCAGTAGAAAACCTTCTCAGAGCTACATACCTCCCCAAGAGGAAGAGATTCTCAGTCTGGTTGGCATGGCATGTCTCGCCTCCAATACCTCCTTCCATTCCCTTGATTATAGACTATTTTCTCCACCTCAAATAGTGGGGTTTGTTGGTTTCTTCTTTAAGAATCCTTATCAGCTTTCCACCTGGCTGCTCACAGTTGCTCAGTGTTCACGAACTCCATGATTTCTAAAAGGTCGTGACAGGCTTTACCCTCAGGTCCCTCAACTGTTGGCCACTTGCTCCCTGCACTACCTCTCACAAGGTGGCTTTCCTGGTTTCAGTAATATCAGCAACTCCTATAAAGTCTTCTTTAAGGACAAGGTACAACCCCCGACCACATCACACAAAGGTGGTGTGTCAATTCCATATGAGCCAAGATATGTTCCTTCCAGTCTTTTACCCTAAGCCACACACTAGCACCCAGGAGCAGAGACTCCACTCCATTGAGGTGTGTAGGGCTCTGGCTTTTTATTTTGACAGACTGAAACCATTCATGAAGTCATTACAACTCCACCTCCCTAATTCATACGGGAACATTATTGGCTGTTTACACGTGGTTGGGAAGTGAGAGGGAAGTTCACAGTTTGCTGCATTCCATACTGTGGGGAGCATAGGGGGCAGATGAACCTCGACCTGCCCAGGCCAGGGGACAAGCACCCCTTCCCCAGCTGTGCCCACTGGTGTTGCAGTGGCCTTGAGAGGCACTTCTTGCTTGGCCCTCTGCTGCTGCAGTGAGAGAAGGCTGGGGTTATATATTCATTTAGAATAAATGTGGGAAAATTAATGGCATATGAATTCTTTTTTAGGTGGAAGATACATGAAGCCTGTATGCTGGCACTTGGCTCTGTGAAATCTATTATTACGGACAGTGTGAAGAATGGTAGAATTCATTTTGATATGCATGGATTCCTGACAAATGTTGTTCTTGCAGACCTCAACCTGTCGGGTAAGTCAGAAAAGCCGCTTACCTAATTGCTGAGCATCTGATATATCAGAACCATTCAAAAGCATTCCTAAATATAGATGCTCAGTGTCTGTAGAGGGAACTGATATGTTTGACAAGGGAAATGCTATTGCACAGAAATATTTGGGGGAAACACTTCAAGTGGAGAAGTATAATTGTATTTGCATGCCCTCCTACATTTCATTCACAATGTAAACTTAATGTAAGCCAATCTTCTTTCAATAGAAACTTTCTGTGTAAGTGGATGGCTCTGAACTTAGTTGCTCTTCCACCCTCAGAGAATACTACATGTTGAGCTCACTAGAAGTTAGAAAATTCCGTAGCTTCCCTTGAATACTTTTAAAACTAGATGGGATTATTCCATGAATTATTTTAATGTCCCACCTCGATCTCTGTTCAAACCAATAATGGTGATGTCTGTGTTGGAGCCGATTATACATGGATCTGCTGCCTTTCCCAAGAAAGCATAAAGAATTGTTGAAATGGACTGCCAGCGATTCATATTTAAGAAAACAGGCCAATCAGTAATTAAGACATACTTGGTTTGAAGTGTATGTTGTATTAAATAAGCCAGGCTCTCATTGGAGAAGTGAGCTGTTGGAGAGACTAGGTTAAGCAGTAGTGTTCATTTAATTGTGATGGAGTGTACCAATCTCACACTGTGCCAATGGGAACAGACCAATCACTGTGGGCCCAGAAGTCCATGCCTTCTTCCCTTATTGCCTCTGCTCCAGAGGAAGAAGCTGAGGAGGCAGCCCAACTCAGTCAGGGCTGGCTGCAGAGGAGGGATGTGTACTGCAGGTTCCTGCAGAGATGCCTGCGACTTTCCAGGCAGTAGAGCCCAAGGACCTAGACTCCGCTGCAGGTGATTCACTGACTGTGAAGAAATCAAACAGCCGCTCACTGAGGAGTTGCCCAGGACACAGATTGTGATAGCAAGTAACCCAGGGCAGGTAGTAGAAGCTGATGCCTGAGCCCCTCGTGGGGAGTTACTGGCTTCATAGGATCCTGGGTTGGAACCCAATGGAGATGGCAGGGCCAAGTTCCCCCACCACCGCCATTGGCCACTGGGTGTCATGGCTGTCTGCTTTATATTCCAGCAGAGGCATGGGGGCTATTGATTGTTTGTTCTGCCCCCTCCCTTTTTCCTTGCTGATCTGTTTCTTCTGAGCATTCAGTTTGATTTACTTTATGCTTCCAGTTTACATGAAGCAACCTGCTCTATTTACAGGCTAGTAACAGTGCAAATGGATCTGTGGTCTGAGGCTTTCCCTCTTCATTCCTTAATACCCAAAGTTATATGGGGTCTCTTAATTCCATGTCTCTGCATTCTTTGTTGCCCCCAAATGTCAAACTCTCTTATTGTCTTGACTGTTACAGAATCTTTTTTACCATACTTAACAAGTTAACAATCAAGAAAATGAAAGCACAAAATCCAAACAAAAACCTTGGGGGTGACCTGCAATTTTGAGCTTTTCTGGCAAGTGCATCAGAAGACCCACAGCACAGACTCCTTTCGTCCGATTCTTGGCACATGCAGGTAGACACCTGGCTTCCAGGACCTTTCTCCTACCTTTCCCTCTATCATTTGGTAGCTGCATGTACCAGGACCACAGTTCCTCCCCAGCACTCTGCACATATGTCTGAATAGATGTCTCATGAGATCTGCAACCTCTGTGCCCTGCAAACAATTTCCTATATGGATTTTCTAGTCATCATGCTTGGGGAATCTGCTCAGAAGCACTCTAATTAATGAGACTCTTTTGAGCAGTGGAAGATAGTAAATCACTGGGGTTCAATGCTGGGGACAATTGTCTGGAATCTCCCTGTGTATAAATCGTGAGTGGCTTAGAGAACATTCATGCAACTCAACTGAGTGAGTCTCTTCACATATTGATGGCCAACTGATCACAGCATTCTGATATCTCACAACGTACTTTTCACTAGCATAGCATTGTGACAGAGCCTAGGATGAAAAGTTTTAAGGACACTAAGCAATCTAGGTTGTACCCTGAGGTTACCTCAGACCTCCATTAATCCTAGCCCATGTGTGTTAACTGATCTTGTTACCTGCAGAATGACTCGTTCACTTCCTCTTCCTGATTTCATTTGCTTGTTTTACCTTTTTATTCTCTCTGACTCTTGCTCACTTGTAGCTTTCTTGTGCACTTTCTTTTGGATGTTGGGCCAAATATATACACATTCTTGAAATATATTTCTGCTAGTGAAATCCACCATTAGAATTCCTTTGCTCTTTCTACTAACTGGGGTTTCTTTCCCGGGGTGTATTGCAAGAAGATACAATGACATAATTTGGTTTAAATTATGTGATTATTTCCCTCCAGTCCAGCTTGATGTTCTCCTTCCTTGAGACTTTCATTTTCCTTAATAGCTATTGGACTGGGGGTGGGACTGCTCTATTGTTTGTCTCCCTCATAAATAAACTTGGTAGCTCCCACTCTGCTGTTTTGGTTTTCTGCTTGTATTTCTTCTATTTTTGCAGGTGTGGTGAGATTTGTGTGTTTGTGACGATATCACTGATGGAAATATCCCATAACATGAATATTTTGTCAGGGCTTCATCAAGAATGTAGTGGCTGCCAGCTCATCC